>NC_134701.1:129186975-129507202 GCF_043290135.1 Rhipicephalus microplus
TGCAATGGGAGGGGCACATTGAAAAAATGAGCAAAATCTGTGTTTTGAGACAAACGAGTTTTAAAGTAGAAATTGAATTTTTATTTATGAAAGATGTCTTTAAGTGCAATGAAATTTGCATATCAAAAAGAACAATCCTTCTTGTGGTAGCCTCTGCCACTAAAATGCACCAGCACCATGAGTTTCTTTCTCGCGGCTCTTTTGAGCTGACTTGTCACAGACATTTTGCTTACAGACAGGGCCATTAAACCCTTGCCTAACTTCTTCCGTTCTATCTGGCAGAGTCTTGTGCCGACTGCATGCTAAGGAGAAGTTCGACAATACTGTGATATCTGAAGTAAGTTCAGTGTCGAGGGGCACTAGTGCCAATGCCATTTTGCAGCTAGGTTTGTGCCACATACCGTCGTACATAATGGCAATGTCGTCCCCGCTAAGTTCCCTCGCTATGAGCTCCTCCGATTTCACAAGATTGGCACTGACGTCATTCATTGCCGCACCACCAACTTTCCGGCTGATAGCTATGAATGACTTTTAATGCATTGGCTTTTGCAAGCCAACAACTGCTACAAATCGGACCAGCTGCTCGTAGCCTATTTCTACAGAGCGCGCCGCCACAACGGCTTTCACGCGCGAGCAATGGGTTTTTTTCATTCATAACGGAGATAAATACACCAGAAAAGCATTGTTAAGCTGCTCTGCTCGACAAGACATGGACCCCGCAAGTAGACTTCACAGCACATACAGGCGCGCAGCGGCCAATGGCGATCCCCGATCCGTACCACGTGATTCGCGACGCTCGAAAAATGGGCAGAAGCGTGCTTCTTTTTATTATTTCTTGCACTGTAAAGCACAGGAAACTGTCGTTATTTGAAGAGTGAGGCTCGACTCTTCACTTCAAGCGATCAACAATGGCGAACAGCGGCGCATTATCGGCTGCACGGTGCTCGAAGACTGCACATTCGGCCCTTTAACAGGCACCTTGTGCCCTTTAGACGCAATTTTAAAGCATTTCCAATTGAATTTCGACATGCATTTTTTTTCCAGAACAGTAGAGGTACTAATCTTATCAAAAATAAAAGATCGGTAATTTTGAAGAAAACTTGTTTTTCGACCTCCATCTCCCCTTAAGGGGTTTGCCGCTTGGTTTGATTGATGATGCAAAGTTCATGTGGCCAATGTGGCCTCGATTTCTCGCTAACGTTAACCCACGTGAGATAATTTTTAGGCTGGTCGGGCATTTTGGCGCAACTCTAGCAAATTTCGTGGTGTTGGCGCAGCTGAGCAAAACAAAAGGGAATTGTATCAAATTGGCGCAATTGATGCAGATGTTGCACCCCCGCTTTGTGAATGTGAAGATATTTTACCCCAGACAGAGGACGATCTTGCCATCATAGACTTCATAACATACTTCGTCGCTGGATATGTGGCGTGAACATCTTGATGAAAGTCTGGTTGCGAGATGTGCAGAGACTACTTGGTTCAACTTTGCGGAATGTTAAAGAAGACACCTTCAGCCTCACCGCCACCAAGAAATTTCACCTATTAATGCATCCTAACGTGCATTTGTATGGACTGTTGTAAGTGGCCGACAGCTCTTTTCTTGTAAAGCAAAGTCTACTAATGTCTACGAGGCCACGATTGATTATGTGCTGGGAACAAACACTGTCATCTTCCCTTGTGAAGCTCACAAGGAAAAAATTCTAGCAAGAATTCTGCAATACTGTGTTGAAATGAGAATGCGGCAATTTCGCTCACAAAAGAGGTGAGTAGTGCAGAAACAGTCGCGAAAAAAAAAAAAGCAAGCGAAGCATCTTCACACTTGATAAATGCCAAAAAAAAAAAGAAGTGACAGACGATGCCTTTTCATTGAAAGCTTCTTTTCTTTGTAATTACATTCTGGTCTCTCTTGCTAGTTTTTCTTGACATGCTAGTTTATCTACTACTGAGATTATATTTGTCAATGCACTACTAACATGTTTGCTACGTTACTTTCGCATACCATGTTCTTGACATGTGGCCTTACATACTAAGTTTAATAATGTTAAGTTTATGTACGTTGTTGTACAATTGTGTATTTCCATGTGGTCCATCCACATTAAAAATGTTATGCACTTGGCCATTTTTTAATAAATGAAATAAAACGATACAAAGGGTTATTTCTTCTGACACCATAAATCCGCAAACTGCAATCGCTATGCCCTTTGCAAAACGGCGTTGGCAGCAGATGAACGGCATGCACAAAATAGATAAGCAAGCAGACTCGCGACCATGGCAAGGCGAGACCGCACCATTGCCATAGCAACAACGGACGAGGCCCTTGCCCGCGGCTTCTCAACAGGACGGTGTCTTTCCTCTGCCACTTTTCTCAGTTCGTAGCACCTTCCGTCTAACACACAGCGAAGCATGAAACAGCATTTCAAAGTGTGTCCCTTCCAGACCAGCGCAGTCGGCGCTCCTGTCTTGTCTTACTCCGTGGCCCAGTTCACGTTTCCAGCACACTAGGCTGAAGTGCGGGTTTCAGCACACTAGGCTGAAGTGTGGGAGACTGAACACTGCTGCGCGTCGGCTCACAAACGGCGTTCCTGCGATGACCACTTCTTGAAATGATTTCGACCGGAAATTGGGCCCACTGAAAGGAAATTCTGCCGATATTCCGAAGTTCCAAGGGTCATCTGTGTACCCACACCTTATCGGTGGGTGGAATATTTAGTGAATTACGAGTGAAAACTTTTGTTACCAACCACTCTAGCGGCACGCTGGGCCTAACGCTGCCCGGCGCGGGCCCAAGTGTGTGAGGGGCGGAAGTGCGGTGCACCCTGCAACATGGCCAGCGCTATGCAAGTCCCCGCTGAAGGTGGAGATATCTCGCCGGAGGACTGCAGTGAAAAGGCTGGATCGTCTTCTGCCATCCACAAGCAAAAAGTTGGGAAATCAAACATGCAACGCGTCAACCTGCCAAGTAACTCTGCCCTGCATGGAGGCCAGAGAAGTGAAGTCAGCATCAAGATGCAACTCGTGAAAGCTTCACGGCTACTGCGGCTACCGGAAGAGCATATTAGGATTATCATTATCACAACACACAAGCTTGTGGATGAAATAAAGTTTGATTTGATTTGATAATCAGACCGATAGGAGGCTTGGACATCAAAAAGGCGGGCGATTTTAAAACTTCCCAGGCCATAGCAGTAGCGACTGGTCTTACCGCAAATGATATGGCAGATGACATTATCTGCTCGAACATTATGTAATATATGTTACACGACATCGGCAACGAAAGAGCATCATAGACGAAGAAGACGATGAAAGCGACCGTGCTCGTGTTGTTGTTGCTGCTGTTCTCCCATCTTGGCTGCAGCTGCCTCTGACTCTCCCTGTATATTTTGTAAATATATTTATTTCATTCATTCTCTCACCCCCGTGACATTTGGTGGAGGTGCTGGGTACAACGCGATATAACGGAGCTCCGCAGTGACCGACGCTTGGATTTTTCCACCATGGCAAACCAGGGACCGGCTCCCCCAGAGGCGACTACAACAACATCTGTTGTCCTTCCGCAGCTAAAAGATCCTGGCACGTTCTGTGGCACGGATGATGTCGACATCGAAGAATGGTTGCCATTGTACGAACGTACAAGTAAGAATTAACGCTGGGATGAAACTCTTATGTTAGCCAATACCCTGTTCTAATTAAAAGGAACAGCAAAAGTCTGGTTCGAGAACCACGAAGATGAAATGGGAAGCTGGGATGCCTGCAAAGAAAAGATGCGCGCCCTTTTCTGCAAGTCTGTGGGTAGAATGGCAGCGGCCAAGAAGGAGTTGGCATCTCGTGCGCAAACGTCATCAGAGTCCTACGTGACTTACATACAGGACGTGCTTGCCCTTTGCCGAAAAGCGGACAACGGTATGGAAGAAACCGAAAAAGTGGCTCACATATTGAAAGGCATTGCAGATGATGCATTCAACCTTCTCATATGCAAGGACTGCAACACGGTCGATGCCATCATCAAGGAGTGCCAGCGTTTTGAGGCCACAAAAAGTCGACGTATCGCCCATAATTTCACCCGACTACCAAACACAGCAGTAACCTGGTCGTACGAAGACAGGCCTGCACTACAGACGCCGTTAACTGCAGAGCACGTGACCAAGATCATCAGACGTGAACTTGAAGCTCTGTCTCCTGCGTCCACGTGCTCCCGTGCCTGTGACTCTAGCCCTCAGATGGTGCCACTGGTACATGCCATTGTGCGACAAGAGCTTTCCAATGCTGGACTGGCCTCCGAGTGCACTACAGCTCCCTCTCAGCCGATCAACCGTCGTCCACCCCCTGTTTCTTATGCCCAAAGCCAAAACCTTCCGGCGCGCCCTTGCAATCCAGCCGAGTGGAGAACTGCTGACGATCGCCCGATTTGTTTCAACTGCCACCGTATCGGACACGTGGCCCGCCATTGTAACACTCGGTGGTATTGGCATCAGGCATCCTATGGGTACCCCTTTCGGCCAGAGAGGGATCATGGACGCTTTCAAACTTACCGGGAGTCACCTCAGGCCACCAGTGAAGACGTTCCTTCTATGCCGCCATATCGTCGTCGCTCTCCATCTCTGCATGCTCACCAGTCCCGTTCACCACTCTCCCGTCGCCCATCGTCTCGCTCGCCCCAATTTCGCCGACTAACGTCGCCGACTGACCACCTGCCGCGGGAAAACTAGATGATGCAGCTCCCAGAGGTGATGCTGCATCGACCACTTGCCCGCCAAATCCTCTGACCATGCTGCCGACTCGACGCAACCTTATTGACGTTGAAGTAGATGACACACCCGTTGTTGCACTTGTGGACACAGGGGCTCACATATCAGTGATGAATTCAGAACTTCGTTGCCGCCTTAGGAAAGTTTTAACGCCACCCACAGTGCCACTCATCCAGGTCGCCGATGGCGGCACGTTTCCTGTGCTTGGAATGTGCTCCGCGCGTATAAGTGTGGCTGATCGCTCCACGACAGTGCTATTTGCTGTGCTCGAGAAATGTTCCCATGAACTTATCCTCGGCATGGACTTTTTATCCGCCCACTCTGCCCTTATTGATTGTGGAACCGGCATGCTTCAACTTGATTTACCGTGTTACCATGACGATCCAACACCAGCTCAACCCCGTCTGCATTCTGCAGATCACGTTCGCCTAGCCCCTCAAGCCGTTACTTACGTGAACCTGAGATCTGTCCCTCCTGTTCCCGATGGTGACTACATGTTGACACCTATTGCTGACGTTCTGCTGGCCAAAAATCTTGCCGTGCCTCACACACTTTTGACAGTCATGGGAAATACAGCATCTCTTCCGATCTTAAACTTCAGCTGGTGCGCTCAAGCTATCCCAGATGGTATGACTTTGGCAAAAGTTTTTTCTATAGATGCTGCCATTTCGGCGTTCGTTGCTGAATCTTCTTCGTCCTCTGCTCCGTTTTCATCCTCGAAGAGTGCAGCGGATGCCACCATCGACAAGATGATCGCTCCGGACCTTCTTCCAGCACAGACAGCTGACATCCAGCACCTGCTGAAATGCTACCGCGACATCTTTGATATTGATGACCGCCCTTTGGGTCAGACATCTTTTGTAACTCATAGGATTAACGCTGGAGACGCCAGCCCCATCCGACGACGTCCTTATCGCGTATCTAATGCTGAGCGACAAGTTATCCAGCATGAAGTTGAAAAAATGCTCACAAAAGACGTCATCAAACCTTCCTGCGGTCCATGGGCATCGCCGGTCGTGCTAGTCAAAAAGAAGGATGGCAGCTGGCGCTTCTGCGTAGACTACCGTCACTTAAACAAAGTAACACGTAAGGACGTGTATCCACTGCCGCGGATTGACGATGCTCTCGACTGCCTACATGGTTCTGCCTACTTTTCATCTATTGACTTGCGATCAGGATACTGGCAGATTTCTGTCGATCATCGAGACCGTGAGAAAACCGCATTCATCACACCGGATGGACTTTTCCAGTTCAAGGTTATGCCATTCGGATTGTGTAATGCGTCAGCTACATTTGAAAGGATGATGGACTCTCTCCTGCGTGGATACAAATGAACCACGTGCCTGTGCTATCTCGATGACATCATCGTATTTTCACCTACATTCGAAAGCCACCTTAGCCGCCTAACGGCTGTTCTTGAGGTTTTCCGGAAAGCAGGACTTTAACTCAACTCTTCCAAATGTCGCTTTGACCGTCGGGAAATCACTGTACTGGGCCACCTTGTCAGTGCTTGAGGCGTGCAACCTGATCCTGACAAAATTCGAGTTGTCAAAGATTTTCCCATACCACATTCCGCAAAAGATGTACGGAGTTTTATCGGCCTTTGTTCTTACTTTCGATGTCTCGTGAAGAATTTTGCTGACATTGCCCGACCACTTACAGAGCTACTGAAGAAGGACATGCCTTTTTATTGGGGTACTGACCAAGCAACTGCCTTCAGCACCCTTACAACATTACTTACTTCCCCACCCATCTTGGCGCATTTCGACCCGTCAGCCCATACTGAAGTTCGTACCGATGCCAGTGGACATGGAATTGGTGCTGTTCTCACCCAGCGGCAACGTGGACAGGATCGCGTCATTGCTTATGCCAGTCGCCTCCTTTCTCCTTCGGAAAGCAAGTTTTTCATAACAGAGCGTGAGTGCCTCGCACTAGTCTGGGCAGTTGGAAAATTTCGACCATACTTGTATGGCCGCACCTTTTCGGTAATTACAGATCACTATGCCTTGTGCTGGCTGTCGTCCCATAAAGATCCAACAGGACGACTAGGCCGTTGGGCCTTGAAACTACAAGAATACAGCTTCGACGTGGCATACAAATCTGGCCGAATGCACCAGGATGCCGACTGTCTATTCCGTCATCGCGTGGACCCACCTGACCTTTCAGCACATGATTCTGACCCTTGTGTCTTCGCCATGTCGGCTTTCACCGACATATGCAAGGAGCAGCTCAGCGATGTCCACTTGCGGTCTATCATGCAGAGTCTACGCTTGCCCCACGTAGACCCTTCGCTACACTTGTTCATTCTACGCGATGGCATTCTTTACCAACGCAACACGAGCGCCGAAGGACCACAGCTACTAGTAGTAGTTCCTGCGACACTCCGTTCCGCTGTACTTGAACAGCTTCACGACGCCCCAACCGCGGGACATCTCGGGGTCACGCGCACGTACGATCGCGTACGGCGTAGATTCTTCTGGCCAGGCCTTTACCGTTCTTTGCGCCAATACGTTGCTGCATGTGAATCCTGCCAGCGCTCCAAACATTTCACCTTGCCACCAGCTGGTCCGCTCCAACTAATAGACATACCCACCGTTCCCTTCTACCGCGTCGGTCTTGATCTCGTTGGACCACTTCCTACTTCTCTCACTGGAAACAAGTGGATAGCCGTAGCCACTGATTACGCCACAAGATACGCTATCACACGAGCGCTACCGACAAGCTGTGCCCCTGACGTCGCGGACTTCTTGCTTCATGAAGTAATTCTTCACCATGGCGCTCCTCGACAGCTGCTGACTGATCGTGGTCGCTCATTTCTTTCAAAAGTGGTAAGTGACATCCTTCGCTCATGTTCGACGTGTCACAAGCTCACTACGGCCTATCACCCACAAACAAATGGTCTTACCGAGCGCCTAAATTGAATATTGACAACAATGCTCTCCATGTACGTTTCCAAAGATCACCTTGATTGGGATAGTACTTTGCCTTATGTGACATTCGCGCACAATTTGCCATGCCACGACACCGCTGGCTTCTCCCCCTTCTATTTATTGTTCGGCCGCCATCCAGCGTTACCCTTCGAGACTCTTCTCCCATTAACTACGCAAACGGTTACAGAGTACGCCCGGGATGCCACTGCTCGGGCTCAAGTGGCCCGCCAAATCGCACGGGAACGTCTTCTTGGTTCGCAGCTCTCTCAGAAGGCCCGCTACGATAGCCATCACAGAGTAGTTTCCTACTCTCCAGGGTCATTGGTTCTCCTCTGGACACCATGCCGCCACGTTGGCCTCTCTTCGAAGCTCCTGTCTCGCTACTTGGGGCCTTACAAGGTTTTACGCCGGCTTACGGATGTCACATACGAGATTGCTCTGTTGGACAGTCAGTCATCGTCGTCCGCACCCGCTACTGACGTCGTTCACGTGACCCGCCTCAAACCGTACATACCCGCATATGATCCTACTCTCCTTTAGGCGCCGAGACGGTGCTGCCAGCAGCGGGGGGTTATATGTTACACGACATCGGCAACGAAAGAGCATCATAGACGACGAAGACGATGAAAGCGACTGTGCTCGTGTTGTTATTGCTGCTGTTCTTCCATCTTGACTGCAGCTGCCTCTGACTCTCCCTGTATATTTTGTAAATATATTTCATTTATTCTCTCACCCCCGTGACAATATAATGATTGCCAGCACGCCTGATGACAGAAATGTGAAAGCATGGGCCAGAATAGAAACCATTGCCATCAGCAAATCCATGTATGAAGTCTGTGCATACATGGCCGCACCTAACAACAAATCCATGAGTGTGATTAAAGGCATCGACCCAGAACTGAACCTGAATCAGCTTTGAGATTTCATAATACACTCAAGAAACCTAAGTGTATTGGAAGTCAGAAGAATAAAATCTTTGAGCTTGATCATCCATCTCTTCAATGGGCTGTGATCCCAGTCTGATACTATACTGCAGGTAGGCGGATTGCTGCTATGCATGCGGGCGATTGGGCCACAGAGCAGGCGTATGTCCCACACCTGGAAACGGCATATACAGAGGCTGTGGCACAGACCCAGATGACACACACACGTGTACACCCAAATGCCCATTGTGCGGAGGGCCCCACCCGACTGCTGACAGAGCCTGTAGAAGCCAATTCCATGTTCCTTATGTTGTCAGATACAGAAGAGGACTACGAAGAACTCAGAACCACTCAAGCCCAGCGGAAGATTCACCAGCACCAAAATCAGCCCTCAGCAGAAAGCCAAGATCCAAGAAGTCACACACCACAACCAGCCCATAACCCACAAACATAGGAAAAGGTGGAGGACAACACTGGAGCCGCGGACACAAGACCTCGAGTCAAGTCTCGACCTAGGAGCCGACGCTCATCGAAAAGACTTCACCATGCCTGATCCAAGTCCTGATCAAGGTCAAAAGGTGCATTGGTACACATCCAGCCACCCAACCTAGGACTCTCCTGGGCAGACAGGGTCTGCGGAGGGGATCCACACTGATAGAGCTCAACCGGATCCAGGAGGCATCACCGAATCTTCAAGGAAGATGGCAAAGTGGGATGTTCACGTGAGTACCAGGTCCTGTGAGCACATCCCAGAGCGTAATCATGAGATAGAAAGACTTAATAATGAGAATACAGAGCTCAGGGCAATTAATTAAAATATGCTAAAGGAATCGACCACATTCCGGAAGCTACATAGTGAGAAAAAGCAATCCGAAAGCATCGATAAGGAAATACCGATCCCTACACCTGCAGAAGACGTAGTTCTTTCAGCAAAGCGCAGGGCACTAGAAGGTAGACTAAAAAACAATGAAACACAGGTAGCGGAAATGAAACAATCGTTGCCAACTTTCTCAGAAAACATGAATACGACTAAGAACAGCATCACACAACTCACCAATGCCATAGGACAAATTCAAGTAACACTTGATGACCCTAAGGAGGGCCTCAGAACCTTGGTGGAAAGAATCAAGAACCTAGAAGTGATTACCATAGCTATGTACACTCGAGAGCAACGCAGGCGCTTCCTGCTCAGACCAGCCATCCTCACCCCTGAAACAGGAGACACCAGTATTCAGTATGGTGCACTGAAAAAGAGGTCAAAATCTGGCAATGAAATTGTCAGAGCTGTAATAACAAACAAGTCACTCTCAAACAATACTTGTGCACATCAGTTGACAAGCTGGATATTATAGCACTGCAAGAAACCGGCAACGGTACCGCTACACTTGCGGGCTACAAGACAATAATGTCCCAATCTACAGTGGAACTTCAATTATACGTCTCCCGGTTTTGCGACCACTTGCATTTTACGACGAATCGGTTAGGTTCCGGCAAAATCCCTGAAGGGATAATGTATTAAAAACCTTCGTTAAACGACGTAGTTTTACACCGACCCCGCATCTTACGACATTCAGATTTCGTCCAAAAGAAAAAAAAAACGCCTTTACTCAAATCAAGCGTGGACCAAAGATTCACGAGCGCAAAATATAAACTTGCGTTCCCCTAGGTTGACAATTAGAAAAGTAGAGAGCGAGACAGATGTCTTCTTAAAATAGAAAATTTATTCTCTTGGAAGTTCATGCGCTTCTACACACGCCGCAACTGCATATGCACATATCTGGGGTCGTTACCTGGACAAGCTCTATCCACACTAAGTAGCTCCAGCCGGCCGAAAAGCTGAGATTTTCCCGTTTACAGTCCATGGAAACATTTTCTGGTCGACATACAGCTGATCTCCTGCCTTTGTCGCACTCGCAGTCACAGGCTTGTGGATGCATAAGGGCCCGACGCAGCTGTTTTCACTGTGAAAGATTACTTTCACTTCACGTCGACGTTCATGCTAACACCAGGACATCACTAGTTGCACTTCACAAGGCCACAAATATCAACATGCATAGCTCAGTTATGGTGGCTAGAAGGAAAGGTATCAGCATCATCCCGGCCGAGCCTCGAAAAGAGGCGTGCTGGTATTTCATTTCGCCACAAGGTGGCGTGCAAGTCGCCACCGAGATCGGTCGAGAGTGCTCACCAGCCGCTAGCGCGGCACTTTTAGTCGCTTGCTCGTGTGCTTGCAAGTCGCAATTTCTGGACTGTGCTTATTTGGACTTGTTTGGGACCAATACGTGCCAATGTCACCATGCCACAGTGATGAGTAAAGAGCAAAGACATTGCTTTGCACCTGGATGAAATGCGAGATATGTTTTGGCCCGCAAACAAGGAAAGAAAGGGTCTCTCTTCTCTGCTCCTGCCAACGATGAACGGCGCAATGCCTGGGAGGGTGCGATTCCCCGCGCTGACAAACCACTGGAAAAGAACTGAGTTGTGTGCGAAGCTCATTTCGAAGAAAGATTCATCGTCCGTAGCTACAAGCATGTTATCAATGGTTTCTTAGAAACTTGGGAAAAAGCTGTACCTAAGGGGGGTGGGTTCCTGAGTGTATCAACTGCCAAACGACTCCACGTAACTCTAACTAGCACCCTTTCCATCCTGCACTATGTCACGAAAACCTTGGGCAATAAATACTTCATGACGTATTTCCTCTGCCAAGATGCGCTTAAAATCTTTCTGGTATTCTGAAGCAAATGTCTGGCTCAAATGATCACCCTGCCCCAACACAGTTTTTGCTCTCTGTGAATTGTTGCCTCAGTTTTTTACAGTTTGGCACAGTCACCCTCCAGTGGAAACATATCTTCCGGAGTTCTGAGCAGCCTTCTATGTCCTGGCATCCACAATTATTCAATAAAACTGCAGTATAAGCTTGATCAGCTGCTAGATGTGGAGCACCTCAATGAGGTTTGTAAAATGATTGTTGCTAGTGAAGCCCTCCCTGACCATACTGATCTCGTGGGACGCAAAAGTGACTCCCGGATCACTTATTACGTCAGTGGCCATGTGGCCCGGAAGATGCTGAAAAAGGTTAAGTGCAACGATTGTAGCAGGTTTTTGCTTCACTCTAAGAATTCCAGCATGCTTCTGGCAGAATCATGCCTCACACGTTATATAGACGGAAGTGGCTTTCTGTACCCGTCCGAGTCCTTAACAGACCTCGTCAAAGCATTGGAAAATGCATTCACCTATTGCTTCAGTAACTACTACAAGTTGAAAAGTGATAGCATAACAGGCCTCATCTCCTGCCTTTGTGTGAAGAGGTTGAATATGGTCGGCTGTGAACACCATAAACTGTGACAAATCAGATAACTAGACTCTTTACACTGACCAGAATGCATTTCCTCGTTGCTAGAGAAAATGCGTCCAATAAAAAAACAGAGAAAATGAAGTTCTTGAAGTTGAGACGTGTGACTTAACTGTCATAATGTTAACTAAGCGAACAAGGTTTTATTTCATGTTATTGTGCATTACTCACACAATGTTGTTTCTTGTGATTTTACTATTGTCTTGTTCACATTGTTTAAATCTCCCATTAACAACTGTGATGTCACTGTCTGGTAGTGTTTCACATACGCAGAAATCAATTTTTTTGTGGACTGGTTTAATTTGTGACGGTGTCTATGTTTTCCAATCAAATCTCAATGTCATGTGTGTATGTATGCCCGTTGTATCATCGTATATTTACTGTTCTTTTTAGTTACCTTATTCACTTGCTTTAGCAGAGTTTCGTATAAATTGCAGTTCTCTCCAACCTTAACGCACATGTCGTGTTCATTTTTCATGTTTTTTGCTTTCCTGAAATAAATGACTTGCTTGTAAAATGAGACCTTGATTGTACAATTCATAAAAAAACAGTTGCCGATAACTTTACCTGCATTAAGACGTCACGAAGAACACTGCGGCATCAAAGTGAAAACTGCATAAACTTTGTTTTGGTGTCAAGCTCATGACCAGTCATTTGATTCTCTATCTTCGAAGCTTCTTAGCTGATATACTGTGAAGTGAATTGAATATACTAGTTTTCAGTGCCAATACAGGCAGCGTGCCGCCAGAATTGTGACACATAGACTTTGTTATAACCCGCAGGGTAGTTTGAAATATTTGCAACAAGAAACTACTGATACGGGCGTGCGGGCGCGAAGAGGGGCACCTCGAAAGTGACCGCAGCGCCACCTCATCCGTATGAATTCTCGCTAGCTCTCCGGCATGCCGATGTTGACACCTTTCCTTCCAGCCACCATCGCTCAGTCACACACGAGGGAATTCTACGCACACTCGTAATCGGTCCCCATTATGTGACAGCGATGACACTGTGTTTGACTCTTCTGACGGGAGGCTATTGGCAACATGGTTTCGGTTTCGTGTTCACGCGCAGGCAATTTCCGGACTTTATTTATCAGTAGAAAGATGCGCGTTGGATTCAATTCTTCTTAAACATAAGAATAGAGATTCGCTCGCACCTCTTTCAACTAAGTTACGCTGCCATTAGCTGTCGCTGGCAAGAATAATTTAATCTACCTTTCTCGCAGAGGCACAAGGTCGTGCCGTGGGCTTATTCAGGCGGTCTATACCCATTTTTTGGGGCAAGACTGAGTGTCATTGCTATATTCTTTGTTTTTCGATTATACAATGCCCAGATTATACGAAGGTTTTGCGTGGTGCCCTGAAAGTCATATAATTGAGGTTCCACTGTATTGGCAGGGGCCTGTACACTCTAGTCAAAAAGAAACACACATATATTACACATGAACTAGAACTCAGCACAAAAGACTTACAGCACCTTTTGGTAGAGATCGTCATACCAACATGGAAGAATAAAGGGGGCACAGCCTCTTTATTCTTAACAAGTACAGCCAACCCTAGATATAAGTCTCACTTCTGAAAACTGTTTGAAAGAACAACCAAGGTGCTGGTAGCAGTCCACTAATTATAGCCGGTGACTTCAACACTTGACATCAGCTATGGGGTTATGTTACAACACAGCCCAGGGGAAGGGATCTATGGAGACGTGCAAACAAACTCGACTTAATGCTAATAACCGACAAAGCATGTCTAACTAGAATTGGCAACGCAGTCTGCAGACACACTACACCAGACTTCCCGTTCACCAAAAACATAGAGAACGTTGAGTGGGTAAATATAGGAATAAAATTTGGGAGCGACCATTGTGTACTGCAGATCACCACGAAAGTCGCCTGTTCTAAAACGAAAGAATTCTCGCTTGTTGACTGGGACGTGTTCCGCAGATCCAGATCCCAAAGATAAGGCGGTGAGACCCCCCAAAACCACAAGAAATGAACCAGTCATATTAAAGATGACATGAGAGAAGCATCAAAGAAAATTATTACTGACCAATACCGAGATTATGAACACTAAACTAGCGCACATGATCGAGAAAAAGCAGAATCTAATGCAAGATTGGAACTAATGCAGATTAAACAGGAATCTAAGAAAATGAATTACCAGCCTTAACAGAGATATTGAGCAATATTGGTCATATCTAAATCAACAACAATGGAATGAATTTTGTGAAAGAATTGACAGACAACTTCAAAACAAGAAAGCATAGAAATCAGTCAAACATCATCTTGACAAAGAAAATACTAGGACTAATGAAATACACAACTTTGTAAGGGCCATACATATCGCTCTGAAAAGCAAGAACATGGGGACGGTCATGGCAGAACTCATACGGAAGTATCTTTCGTTGAACAAGAGTGAAATGAGCAACTGTACAGTTATATACAAAGGTACTCCACAGCCAGATTTAGACAGACCTTTCACGACTGCAGAGGTAAGAAGAGCATTAAATTATTTAAACACAAGATCCGCCCCAGATCCAGACGGTGTAGCAAACAATGTACTTAGAGACCTAGATGAACCCTCGATCAAGCGGCTAACAGAGTTCATAAACGAGGCATGGACTACTAGCACAGTGCCAGAGAAGTGGAAAGCATCGCATGTTATCTTAATCCCAAAGCCAGGAAAACCACCGACCTTAGATAACCTGTGACCGATTTCCATACATTGTGCGTAGGTAAAGTAGCTGAACTTTATTATTTTTATTAATTATTATTTTTTATTTTATTATTTATTATTTTATTTATTATTTTTATATTATTATTTATTATTTTATATTATTATTTATTATTTTTATTTATTATTTTATTATTATTTGCTAAAAAGGAAGGCAGGCAGACAAAGAACTTTATTAATATCCGAAAGCAGGGCTCAACCCCTTAAACAAGCTGAAAACCATGTAGAGAATAAACAAATATACACACCCAATATTATTGGCTTTAGGCCAGCCCTGTCCACCCAGGATTTTATGATACAACTCAAGCATCGCATATTGGACGGACACTCCAGGATCACCAAGGACATTCTAGGTCTTTACTTGGAAAAAAAGCTTTTGATAACATCAAACATGAATATATTTTATCCACAATCATGCATCTGGGACATGAGGAGAGGCTATATGAATACGTAAAGTATTTTCTTTGGAACCGTACTGCGAAGCTTAGAGTGGGAGACTATGAAACGGAATGGATACAACTCGGAGATAAAGGCACTCCAGAGGGTTCCGTTCTTTCTCCAGTACTCTTTAATGTATGCACGATCGGTCTGTCCAGAGCTTTGAATAAGATACAGAATATTGAACACGCTATTTATGCTGACGATCTCACCATCTGGTGCTCACACGGAAGCGAAGGTCAAATACAGGATGCATTAGATTGTGGGGGTGCTGACTGTGTCCTTTCCCTCTAAGAGCATTAGATTGTGGGGGTGCTGACTGTGTCCTTTCACTCTAAGAGCCTAGGGGTGGTGCTCGCCAAGTCGAGACCCCACAAGATCATGCAGTCAGGACGGTGAAGGAATATCTAAAGTCCACGAGACTAAGATGCTCCTCGCACAAATTAAAGCTACTGTTATACCAGAAAGAAAAAGGGGAAGACCACAAGGTTGGCAACCACTGTCTGAATGCAAGATCAAATTATGCACAACCAATGGGGGCGAAATCCCCAGAGTGAATGAGATTAGAGTCTTGGGACATTTTATTGACGCTAAAAAAGGGAACAACATAGCACTTGAAAAGATCATGCTCAAAACAGAGAATGCGTACGGAATAATCAAAAGAGTTGCTGGAAAACATAAAGAGATGAAGGAAGACAATCTCCTCCGGCTTGTCAACTGCTTCATCCTCAGTCATGTCATATATTCAGCGGCAATGTATAACTGGTCGCAAAACCAAGCACAAAAGTTGGACGCTGCTATCAGGAAAGTAGTCAAGGAAGCGCTTGGCCTAGCTATGCACACTAGTACAAGCAGCCTGTTAGACCTGGGTATTCACAATACCTTAACTGAAATGGGGGAAGCACAAAGAACGTCACAACTAATGCAATTTTCTTGAACTAAAACAGGCTAGGACATTTTGATAAAATTACGATCACTCACAATAGCAACTGAAAGCTACATTCAATTACAGGAACAAATTAGAAATAATATAGTGGTTGCTCCGCTACTTAGAAACATGCACCCTTTATATAATAATGGAAGGAGGGTGGCTCGCGCTAAAGCTTCGATCCAGAGACTAGACAGAGCAGGAAAGGGTGACTGCTTTGTGGATGCTGCAGAGTACAGGGGCTGACCCAGCTACTCTGCAGTCGTAGTAAATCACAAAGAAGACTGCACCAATGCTGCATAAATTAACACCAATAAAACCTAGATCGCAGAGCAAGTAGCTATAGCAATGGCAGCGACGAACAAGAATTTTACGTTAATTTATTGAAACACCAGGCAGGCAATCACTGCGTTTAGCAGGGTAAGGGTGGCTCCACAGGCGGCCAGAGTGGTCAGTGCGATAAAAAACATGGATATTAAGTACATTTACTGGTTCCCCGGACACATAGGAAGAATCAAAGGCCTACGAGTCAATCTAAACGAGTCAGCCAGCAGCGTCGCCCGCGATCTCACCGACTAGCATGTTTATACAAATGGCCCTGACTATGCTGGATTGATTCCACAACACAAAAATTAACTCATCACGTACAATGAAATCACTAATCAATTCTATTTGAACAGAAGAATTTATCCGCACCCCCACACAAACTTAAATAAAGCACAAGCCATAACACTTGGACTACTACAAACAAACTCGTACTATTCACTGGTTCAAATCAGGGAGTGGTATGGAGCGGAAGAAAAAGAAATTACATGCAAAGCCTGCAACGAAAATGAATGCACATTAGACCACATTCTCTGGGACTGCGGTTCACAGGGGCCTGGTATAATGCGTGAACGCTTTGAAAGGCTCACCAGACCACCAGCTCATGACAATCAAATGCTGGCTGTCTAGTACGCCCACGAAAGAGCCAGGAGGCTCGATCTCCCTGTTCCGTCATCGTAATAGCCAGGCTGACGCATTCGCGTCATGTACACAATAAAAAATAAAGTTTTAAAGAAGAAGAACAAGAAGGCTGAAGTGCTTCTAATTCAGGTTCATTGATTGTACCACATGTAGAGCTCATTAGGTTACCCTAGTGCTGTATGCATTACCGAAACAAAGTAAGTAGATTACTTGTTACACTAACAAAAAAAAGGAAGTGTTACTGACCAATGTTACCTAGAAAAAAAAAGTTATGCATCACACCAGGAATACAAAAGTGGCCTATCACGTTGTTTGTTGTGACACATGATAACTCTATGGCACATGGTAAAGCCATTTTGCTCAGCGTGACATTACGCACAAAATGAGATTCCATCCTCAATGCTCTTCGGAAAGGAAACATCACTCAACTCTCGAAAAATTTTCCATAGTTCTGGTGGTGCCTCTACACACAAGACAAATGCTCAAATATTGTTGTCAAAGTGAAATAGTTCGGCCGCTTAGTTCCGAAGAAAAACATTTGAACATGGTACTCAACTTCTCTAATTTGTATACTTTCCTAAACAATTGCCAGTGTTTACGTAATGATATTCAACGTCAGCCTCGTTCAGTCAAAAATTCAGTAACTATAAAAAGTGCATCCCCGCAGTAGCTGACAGAAAGAAGAAATTTCGTTCGGAAAAGAAGAAAAGGAAAGTTTTCTCAATTACGTGTTGTCAAATCTGAGCAACAATTACATTTGCGCAGTTTGCCTTGTGTCACAATGTATATATCCACAACTACACTAAATGGGCATGCAACGGATGCAGTAGGTGTTACTCATAAAGAGACACTAACGAGAAACAATGAGTTGTTTTAGATTGATAAACTGCACTCTGAGAACTCTAATGCCATATGCTTTAATGTCATAGGTTCATCATGAGTGGAGAAAATCAAGGTTAAAGTTTCATTTTTGAACTTCGCGTCGTAATCCCCGCGCATGACGTAAGAAATTCCACTGTGTTTTTTGTATTTTCGTGACATTTGCTCGATAAAATTTTCGGAAACTTCGTATGCTAAACTTATGGCACCTACAGATAACAACGAGCTTCCATTTTACAATTTTACTGATTAGAAGCTACATAGGACCCAGTAGATGCCTTCAAAATTTATGACATCACAGTGTTTGATGCGGGAATCTCAAGGCGGCGTTTCTACCCGCATTTTCTTTTCGCGGGTTTTCTTGCTTACCAAGTCACAATAAGAGTGGTGTTTTAGGGATTGTGAAATTGTACTTTTACGTGGAAAAGCGTCTTGCTCTTTTATCACCATCATGATCAATCTGACTACGTCCACTGCAGAACCAAGGCCTCTCCCATGCTCCGTCAGTCAACTCAGACCTGTGCTTGCTGCTGCCACTTTATACCCGCAAACTTCTTAATCTCTTCTGCCCACCTAACTTTCTGTTTCCCCTAGCCAGCTTGCCTTCTCTGTTGATCTAGTCAGTTATCCTTAATGACCAGCGGTTATGCTGTCTACACGCTACATGCCTGGCCCTTGTCCATTTTTTTTTCTTCCACTATGATATCCTTAACCCTGGTTCGGTATCTGATCCACTCTGCTCTCTTCTTGTCTCGTAAGGTTACACCTATTATTTTCCTTCCCATCGCTCGCTGCGTCGTCCTCAATTTAAGCTCAACCCTCTTTGTAAGCATCCAGGTATCTGCTCCATAGGTAAGTGCGAGCAAGATGCAGCTGTTATATATCTTGATCTTGAGCTGACCTCCCAACATGCATATGTCAATTTAGCTTTTTAGTGTCCCTTTATTGACTGAAGGGCCGCCAGCAGTCCGACCCTACAACAATAGAATGTCAGGGGATTTATGCTTAAGTGGCGAGATGAAAGAGTTTTGCGTGAAACTCCCACAATAATTGAAATAAAAATTAACGAGAAATTCTAGACCTCACATTACCGAAAGATGTTAACATAAGTATAAATGTTACCAGTTACAGTTCCAAGACGGTAACGAATATTTACTATGTTACCCAAAAAAGTAATGCGTTACTAGCAGTGCCATTACTTGAAACGTGTCACTGACAACACTGGGTTAGCCTAAAGATGTATTGTTGTAACATAGTTGCATGCATTCTGTAAAGCATGATGGCATTGTTGTACATAGCTGGATATTATTAGAATTGTAACCCACTCGTTATCATGGCTCTGGGAACATGCTGACACCCTATTAACATAATTAAATAATAAGTAATCAAACCATTCAGTTACAAATATGTTAGTCATAACAAGAAAACGAACATATATGTAACTGATCTAAGAGCTTTTAAAGAGGAAGTGTGACTAAAGGAAGACACAATTGTAGAATAATATGTAAACAGGCGAACATATGCCTTAGTCAGTATTTCAACTTAATTTTATACTAATCTGCCATTCATGACCACATTGTCCTGTTAATATTTAAAGACCCTGAGCAAGCACCCCTACCCGAGCAAGCTGGCTCCTGTTTTTGGGAGTTCAGAAATATGTGCCGATGACCAAGTGAATGCCCCTCGCTTCCCGCATTTTTTTTCCCAGCCTGTTCTCCACATTAGAATCCTTCAGCAGGAGTTGCCTCACAGGCTCTTCTAATGTCATCTTGAATCTTGGACTGCGACCAAGCAAAGGACACCCCCTCCCCCCCAAAATTTTGTCCGATTATTCTTCACCGTAAGTGGGGTGAGCTTGCTCTGGGTTTTGCTACAAGCAGGTGCCCTACTGCTCCAACCACTGACATTATATGGGACAAGGAATGTCATTAAGATATAATTTTAGTTATCATAGCTTGTGGGAATTGAGGCTAGCCCGCTGCCTTTGAGCGGGCTTTGCCGCCTTTTCTGCCGTTCTCATGTCCCGACATGTCTGCCCTCCTTTGCTGTCTGCCACGCTGAGAGAGCGGAGTGACGTTTAACTCACTCACCCGGTAGCGGATGTTGACTGTGGCGCCGCGCGTGGAGCCTCCCGAGAGGCTTTCGCGCGCTGCGTCAGGGGCAGACTCTCCGGGACAGCAAACGGTGAGCCACGCAATCTTTTCCGTCCGTCGACTCCCGTCGCTCGGGGCTCGTCGGACTTCACTGACGGCGCCTCGCGCCCGATGCGAACGCTCACTTTTTGTTGCCCCACAGCGTACTCACGGCCGAAGGACGGTACGGTGTCCTAGTGCGTGGCCTAGCTACGCCGACCCGTCTCCCTCCGAAGCAAACGCGAGCGCCTTTGCCCTCGCTCGAGCAACCGGGCCTTGGTCCCGGTGTCTCCGTGGATCACCTTTACCGCGGAGACGTGCTCGTGGCAACCTGTGTAGTACTTCGTGCCCGTGGCGTGGATAAGCCTACTTGCTTTCCCGCCGCGCCTTTGCAACGGGCTGTACTGCGTTTGGTGTTGCCACAATAAAGTGTTGCGACTTTGAGCAGTATCGTGTTCTCGCCACGGCGACGGTTAACGCGTGCTTTGCGGCTCGCTAAGACCGGACCCACGCTGGTGGCCGCGCTCCTTCGGGATACGTGTACACCACAAGCTCAATAAAAACAAGGGGTCTTGTCTCTGCTTGCTTAGGAAAGTGAAAACAAGCTTTCGTTAATTGTTTCTGCTGTTACAAAGAAGCCTCTCTCCACCAGTTAACCTCGGGAAATCCTTCAATAGCCATAGGTCTCCAAGAATGATTTTTCTTAGCCCTCATTCCTGACGAAGTCCTTGTGGCATACTTTAAAGGGCCAGTAAACAACCCCTAGGTCTGAAAATCGTTGTAAAAAGAAACATGTGCACTTTTACTTCGTGAACATGCTGCCGCAAGAATTTTGCGAGTACATGCTATATTAAGGAAGTTACAGGGACTAGAACATCGCGTTCAGCTGGTTTAAAATTTTTGCACGGCCTCGCCACCCTTCTCCTTTAGAGGGAGGGGATGGCCCACTTCGCCCCACTTCGGCAATGTTACAAGACGTCAGCGATTGACCTCATCGGCGAACTCAATCAGTCGCAACGCACTTCCGCTTGCTGCGATGCCTGGTTGTTTACTGTTTGCCGATGCTTCTCCACAGCCCAGTCACACGATTTGCAGCCGACAACGATTTTCAGCAAAACTATTTCCTAACACGGACATGAAGTTGGCCCGATTTTTCTGGAGTTTCATTTCGGCAGCGTCTCCTGCACCACGCGGTGCAGCAGCAACCCCACACAGAAGTGGCTGCGCCGCACGGAAGTGACGTCACCTAAAAAATTATTACCTAGAGCTATTTATATATAAAAATTATTAATGTATAATGCATTAAACCTACAGAAATTTTACTAAGCAGGTGTGTGACGAGTCAATCAGCTTATATTTGCAAATAAACAGATATTACAAGTATTTTAAATACAGGAGACGCCTTGGGCACTGCGGCTGCAAAAGGTAAACAGTGCGAGATGGTAGTTGCCTGCGATGTGTGTTGGTGGTGAAAACTCCGGCAAAATCGTGGCCAGGGCCTAGACCACCCCCAAGGAGGACAGGAGACCCTGTGTCGTCGCTGCTTCATGTGATTGCTGGATGTCCAGTTAAACCTGGAGGTTGGAGCTAGCACGGCCATCTACTGCACCGCCGCTTTATCTGAGTGTGTGCGCCATAAAGTTTCTCAGTATGAAGTGCGGATTATTGTTGTTGGACAAACTGCATTTTCTAGATTGCAATGCCAAGCATGGTGTTGTCAAAAGTGAATGTGTCCTTGCTGCCAAGTTTCGCTTGTCGCGAAGGGCAAGGTCAACGATGAAATAAATGCTTTTGCACAGTTCACATGTGTGACTGACCGGACGCACATGCGTGAAATCACAGCGCGTCCGCGAAGTGTTCTTACGATGGATGGATACAACTTTATTGTAGTGTTCTTACGAAGCCTGTGATCTCCGAAGGCCAAAGCTACTGCATTGCCGGCTGTTTTGTCAAGTGCGAACACGTACAGCCATTCTCATCCTTTGCTTCGTAAATGCTCCTGTGTTGTCACAGGCCGTGCGTGTTATTCAGCAAGGCAGACAAGCTGTTTTGTTGTTAGATGGGCTAACGCCGTCGGCACTTCCCCTTGGGCATCGTTTATCAAGTGGTGATCGCCTAGACCATTGCGGTGGCACGTCAGTATTTTGAAGCGGCCTTCCGCTTACCTCGTCAGGTGATGGTACACTGAGCGACATAAAAAAGTTTTCTGAGACTACCTTGCAGTGCGCCTTTCTATCATCAAAGCTTTGATAAACCATGGACCTCAACATTCCTGACACGTGTGCTGGAGAAACCAATGCAGCCAGCTGCATTTGAGTTTTTTGTGTCCTTTTGTGTCTTGCCGCTTAGGAGCAATAATTTTCAAAACTCTTTATCATAGTAAATATAGCCAATTCTGCGAGAGTCATCAGACACCCAATATTAAACGCCCTGTGGATAGGACCACCACCAGCAGCAGTTGGGCTGACGAGAGGCTGATGAGGAGGGGCAAATGTTAAAACAATATATTCGCAGACAAAAAAAAGAAAAAGTAACGAAAACTTCAATGAGGCTTGAACCACCAACCTCACCAGTATTTATTGTGCCGCTTTAACCTACTACGCCACAGCTGCCAATCGGGTTGGAACTATTAACAGGCCGGTTCTGTATTGTTGCCATGCTGGACCTAAGTAACATTTTGTTTTACTTTTACGTTTGAACATAACTTTTACTGCTTCTATCATTACGTCTAGACGTACCGCTAAACACTCAGACTATTTTTAAACAAAGCGCCTAATCAAAAAAGTTCATGACTGCACTTCCGTGCAGCGCAGCGGCCGTTTTTATGTGGGGGTGGCTCATGCGTCGTGCGGTGCAGCAGTCTCTGCAATGCTGCTGCAAGAATTTTGCAAGTACGTGCTATATTAAGAAAGTTACAGGGGCTAGAACATCGCGTTCAGCTGGTTTAAAATTTTCGCATGGCCTCGCCACCCTTCACCTTCAAAGGGAGGGCAAGGCCCACTTGGCCCCACTTCGGCAATGTTACAAGACATCAGCGATTGACCTCATCGGCGAACTCAATCAGCCGCAACGCACTTCCGCTTGCTGCGATGCCTGGTTGTTTACTGTTTGTCGATGCTTCTCCTCAGCCCAATCACACGATTTGCAGCCGACAACGATTTGCAGCAAAACTGCGTTTCCAAACCCGGACATGAAGTTGGCCCGATTTTTCTAGAGTTTAATTTTTTGGGAGCAGACTGTCCCACCATCTGGGAGCAGCAGGACAAAACACAAATAATGGACCTTATAGTGGGTATACTGATCAACAGGTGGCGCAACAATCTGCTCACTCCCGAAAATTGGGTCAGCGAAGCGTCCTCATTTCGATGTTTGAAGCCTATGGGGAGTTTCGCAACTCGTATGATTGAATAGCTCTGTCGTAGCCTTGGGCGGGAACAGGAAGTGTCGTTGACTTCACTACTGTTTGTTGAGACCTGGTTTTGACCAATCGATGAGCTGCACACTGCGTCACGTCGCCGATCGTCGAGTTGCTGTCATTGTGCGTGCAAGAAGCGTCAGACAGGCGTAGGAAAGAAGCGCGGGAATGGTTTTTCGAAATGGAGGCTCTACACGGCGGACAGCTCTGTAATATTCAGAAAACGTAATCGCTATGGTCTACTCTACAAATTACTGAGCTTGTTGGGGGGGGGGGGGGGCGTAAAAAAAAAAGTTGGAGCCTGTTGACTGGGCCTTTAAAAGAGTCCGAATCACTGCAATGTAAAAGAATGACATATCTACCTGGTCGCAGAAAGGAAGTCTGACTCTTTGCCACTGTTGATGCAACCTTAGGTGCCACGACAGAAGCTGTAGCATTTGTGATGCCTGTGGCTGTTGAGACGACAGTAATCGCCTCCGCAGCAGTGGTGGGAACACTTGTACTCGTGGGTTGACATCGTACAAGCTTCCGGCGCCGTTTCGGAGCTTTGCGGTGGCTGAACAGCGTAGGCACAGCAAATGGCTTTAGTTTGCGGTCCGTACGTCTCGGCTCATACTGGTCCTCATCGAAGTGAGCCTGCAAAATATTATGACAGAACCGAACAATCGATAAGTTTACCTTCGCAAATGAAAACTACAGACTACCCAACAACAGAAAGCCTAAACACCTTCAGATATCTCCATGTCAGCACCCTGAGGGTTCATCTACTCTCAATAAACAGCTCCTGCTTCTAGAGCGATATCCTAGTGAAGGCAGCCCTTGCACTGGCGAAGGTCAAGTAAATGCAGAAAACCTGCTGTGGACAACTTCAACAAGAAAGCACAGAAGATGGAGTATATTTAAGGAGACATCATCGTGTGACATCTAGCACCACTGACAGCTTCCACGGTGTTTCTTAAAATAGCTGGGTTGAGATAAAGTGCCAATATACATTGTGCCAGCTATTTGGCTGGGTGGCATACTTGCTAGTTAGGCCAGGACATGCTATGGCCAAGCTAATTAAGCCAAGTCATGGTAAGACAGAGGTAATTATGCCACATCTTAATAAGACCATGCTAATAAAGCCATGTAAATCTAGGACTGTGCTAAATAGAGCATGCTAATTGATGTGCTAACTAAACCATGCAAACTAATGCAATGTTAATCATGAGAATGTAAGTAAAACCATGTTAATTAGACTCTACTTATATGATAATTAGGACCGTGCTAATTATAATTCAAATGCCTTCATACAAACTATTACATTGTTAAATGAATCATAAATAATTATTGCCATTTTAATTGAAAGCTTAGCAATCAAAACAAAACTGTTCAGTGTTATGTTTATTAAGCCCTAGCTCATTATATAAGCAAGATTAAGACAGAGCTGACACAATCTTCCCTTCAAAGCAGACAAGCAGTTTCCGACGCCCCGTGCACTCTTGGAGCCTATTTTATCAGTGGTGCTATCACGCGTTCCACACTTTGTCTTCGTGCGATGGCCATCGTAGAGCAATCTTGGAACAAACTTGTCTGCCCGAGAAGCTCAAGCCATCCTGCTTACAGAGCTCATGTTCGCTTACATGGCAAAAAGTGGAAGGTTTTGAAGAACTTTCAAGGCTATATGTGTGAATTTTGAAGGTCCACATTGTCTATTAGAAACCCAATTGACACATCTGCAGGGGACGATGGAGGCTTGAAATAACTAGATTAATCGAAAAAGGTAACATCATTAGAACAAACATAGTGAGCATGGCTCCGATAAATTTTTTTTCTAGACAACATTCAATCACAGTTTCTCAGAGTTGCATAGATAATCTCTTTCAGTATGATGCAAGATGCAAACATTTACTATTCAATATGCCACTCCTTGCTGCTTTTCCTGAATTTTCATATCAATGTCAAATATCTCCTGCTGCTTGTTGTAGGCAGTCTTCTTAGGACTGTGTGACTTAATGATGCCTGTCAGGTCACTAGTTGCCTCCGCCTCTTCTACATACGAGTCTGATGTAGCAGTTAGTTTTTTAACAGTGACTTCTAGTTTAATTTGCTTTTTTGTAAGCACTCGACTTGCTCCTCAATCTAACATTTCTTTTTCTCAAACCCCTGCTCCTGCCTTTTGCGAGTTTCTAAATATGCAGTGTTGTTCACCGGCGTGGGGTAGTTGTATGGTGCTCGACTGTAGACTCGATGGTCAGGAGTTCAACGGCGGCTGCGGCAGTAACTTTTCGATAGAGGAGAAATAATAAAGGCCTGTGTAGTGAGTGATGTCAGTGCATATTAGAGAACAACAGATGCTCGAAATTTCCGGAGCCTTCCACTATACTCCCTGTCATAATTACCTCTTGGTTTTGGGACGTAAAACTCCGAGTAATATTATAATTAAAAATGCACAGTGTTTGTTCCTGGTAAATTCTTCATTGCATAATGATGGGCACATTATATATTCCGCCTGCTATATTTACGGCATCACAAATAATGAACTGTGAAATGTGCAATAATATATATTAAAAAACGGAATTCAAAAATTTTTAAGTATTCGTGAAAATTTCAACAAAAGGCCTCGAAAACAACCTTCAAATACAGGGTTTTCCAAGGTTTCAAGGACCCGCATGAATCCTGTGCATAGCACTCCTGGACACAGCATGCACTCCAAGAAAAAACTGACTTCTGGGGGTAGTTCTACTGCACAACAACAATCGTCATCTGACTTGCTCGCATTTCCTTTATCAAAAATGCGGTGCTGGCCACTTTCCTGTCAGGAATGCTCTGTCACACTTATAACGCGCGCGCCACTCGGGACCGCAAACTACCGGAACCATGGTGATAGTGCGAGGAAAGTACTCGAATTAGATGATGATTATTGTTGTGTAGCGTTGTGTAGCAGAAACACTTCCCAAATACTCGATTTTTTTTAGTCATATATTATTGATTGATTGATTTGTGGGGTTTAACATCCCAAAACCACCATTTGATTATGAGAGACGCCGTAGTGGAGGGCTCCGGAAATTTTGACTACCTGGGGTTCTTTAACGTGCACCCAAATCTGAGCACACGGGCCTACAACATTTCCGCCTCCATCGGAAATGCAGCCACCGCAGCCGGGATTTGAACCCGCGACTTGCGGGTCAACAGCCGAGTACCTTAGCCACTAGACCACCGCGGCGGGGTTAGTGATATATTATTACTCCCACACAAAGATGACATCAGACAGGCTATAATAAAAACTGGTACTCGATGTACACGTCTTCAATCGATGTACACGTCTTCAAGGAATCGTCAGAAACGGCATGGTGTGCTCTTCTGAGTAGTAGGGTAACCTACGCCCGTGGCTGCTCTTATACATACACTACCACTCTGCACTCAAGCAGCGTGAGAGACAGAGGTTTGTTAATACCTCGCACCACCATGGTACAAACTTTTTCGCCAGCAGGTCATTGACTCCACTTGAATTCAAGTTCATAGCGGCGAACAATAGGTTGTATTCACGTGATGTCAGCTTGGAGGGCGCGGCAGCCAAAAGTGCGCCAGCTGTGCTGGTAACTGCATGGCCACCATTTTGAAGGCCACCATAGAGGCAGCCGGCGGCATCCCGGAAGTTGAGTCCGGCGGTTCCAACAGGTGCGCACAAGTTACTGCAGGCACGTTGCTCTTGTTTTATTTTATTTGGATTTAGAAGGTACGAGATTTACCATTTGCGAAGCTGCTGCAGCCGTGGGCAATGCCTGCTCGGCTCGCTTGAGCATGTACGTCGTGAAATTGGACGCTGATGCTAAACAGCGATACACCAACAAAGCGGCTCTCTGCAGTATGCGTTGAACCACTCATTCTGACGAGCGAGGAGAGCGCATTTGACACCAGACTTATTTCAAAGGTGGAACTCTGGGACATAAAGGATTGCTTGGTGCATATACGAGAAGTTTTGTGGCGCACGAACGACTCAAAGCCAAGAAACCTGTTGGATGCTCGACAAGTGAGTTTGTCCACTAACCTTCACTGAAAAGACACGGTGACTGTGTCGCTGTGGGCACAAAGATAATCTGAAGTTATATTTTATCTGAAAGCGCTAAAGTCGAGTTTACCCATGAATTTAATACTAGTGCGATGTTTTACAAATATAGTTGAAGTGGCGGGCTTAACAAACTTGCACGTGAAAACACCATAGCATGGGGCAGATTAGATTATGATAAAGTGCATACGAGACTAAAATTTCGACATGGTTGGCTCACCCACAGCTTTGATCAATCGAATGAAAATTATCTAGAGCAATAAATTATTCACTATACCAAGGTTACAAGCACCTGTGCTTTGACCCAAGTGTACTGAGCCAGGTCACATTAGGGAGGGGAACAAAAGCGTTTGCCTTTCATTTAAGCTCGCAGTGTACCGCGCATGTATTAATATGAATAGTCCAATGTTGAGTACTCCCCTGTTGTGCTTTTCGCAGATGGCTCTGCCAGAGCATTGAAACTGTTTGCATTTACTGTGTTATTGCGATTTCTTTATTTTCGTGTTTCGTTTGCATCTGAATTACTCAAAGCTGTCACAAACCAAACTCATACAATTTCCATTCGCAGGTGAAGCACTCTCAAGCACTCACCCCACAGGCTTGTTAAAATCAACCCGGAGAAAACGACTAATCACTCGCCACGACGCTTCACTGCAACCCACAGTGTACGGCTACATGACCGCGAATAATTTTCGGCAAGGAATAAAATTTTACCGGATTTGTGTTTTAAGGCTCGCCCCCCTTCCATTTTTGTGCGATGGCTTCACACAAATACAGCACAATTAAACGTGATAATATATGATGGCTGCAAAAAACGGCTCAATTTAGTATCACGCAGAGGCACACACATGTGTACATAGCCCTAGTCATGGCGGCCGGAAGTAGTGTCTTCTCCGCATTGCCCGCATGTTGTGCAGATAGCCGAAGCGTAGGCAGCGAGAGCACGGGGTTGCTTGGAGGTGAATACCAGGTGGTAGATTTACGGGGGTAAATTTACGTGGTAGATGCTGTGGATTTGTTTAAATGCATATGCAATAACTGGCCTAATCAGAAAAATGTTGGAACTTGCTTTTGTGTTGTTCATAATGCTGACCTTGTGCAGCTCAAGGCTCAAATGCCAGTGATTGCTTAGGTTGCTGGCTACTGTGCGCATGCTACAAAGTTCTTAAGTGCAAGAGCTGCCAAGGACACTTGGTCACTGCTGTTAATGAGGCCAAAACAGAAGAGGACAGCCACTCTTAAACCACAAAACTGGTTCGAAGTGGCCTCCAATTTTCCTCTGCCCTTGCGATAACAGTAGTATTGTTCACAGAGGTTGAAGTAAGAAAGTTTATGATGCCAAGCTACTCTACTCAGGCCACAACAAAGAAATGTCGTTCGGCAACTCGCACTGGACTCTCTGCCAAGGCTTGAGGACATAGATGCCTACAAAAATGGGCACATGTATGATCTTCTCATCTCATTGATAGCTAACTGTGCAGTAAATATAATGCTGAATAATCTGCGCAGGCAAAAAAATTACCTTTTATGCATTCAAATAGAACAGATGGCAAAAACAGAAAAGCCCAAATCTTTCATGGAAAGCAATTTTCCAGGCTATGTGCTACCCTATTCAAGTGAAATTGCACTGAGGCCAATTCATTTCACAGTCCTGACCTAATTTTTTTATTATACTTCTGCCACTTGTGCAGTGAACCTTGTTTTTAGTTAGTTTTATGTTTAATTGGTGGTACATAGCTTATACAGTTCTCTTTTGAGTAATCTTGGCACTTCGACATGTATTCATTTTCTCATTGATTTGTCCGATTGCCAAATGTGGTAGTTGGATTGTATATATTGTTTCGTATAATATGCAGCAGTGCATATAGTTTTTTTTTTCTCATTTATTTCACTGTGGTGCTCACACTTTAGGCAACTGTGTTTCATGTATTATGACTTTTTCACTTGTGTTGAATCTACATTGTAATTTTTTGTGTTCCTACAACTGTGATAAATGAAAAATATATTTTCAGCTAACCAACTACATAAACGGGATGTTTTCATGTTTCAAAGTTTGGGCATGCTTTGGCAGTTCAATATGTGTTGTTTTATTTCATTCAAATGAAACCCAAACAGTGCCAGTTTTGACAAAAGATCAATTATTTCTCTGATATGATACACTGTGTTGGCCTCTTATAAGTGAAATAACTTATCAGCAACAAGTGCAAGATCTTTTGCTGGCTGTCAGCTGTCTCGTTCGAGAACAGTGTGCACTGCGATGTTTATGCATGAGGCATCTGTCAATAATAAATATGTCTTACGCCATTCATCGACGTAATTTCTCATCACCCTGATAAAGCCTGCAGACCTGGCAATCTAGCACCCTTATCTAAGCCTGCAGCTTGCATGAGGAGCATGCACAGCAAGCGCTCGCGGAAGGAGCAGCCGTCCAGTCAAAGTAAGTCAGTGCAATGTGATGTCGTCAACGTCACATCACGTGGTGTGCAGTCCTCAAATGTTTTCCGGGGGTGTCGAGCTGGCAAGCAGTGCGCCGCCCATTTCTGGTCATTCCTCCGCAACACCATTTTGACGCCACTCAGCTTTCATAACTCTCGACACAAGTAAGAAAGACTGAACGTGTTTCGGCACGAGTGCTGCCCCCGGCGATCCGCTTTTGGACGCACATCTCTGAAGCCGTGCATGAACACTGATCACGTTAGCCCTTCAATTATGTTTAACGCGGCCGGCCACCTGACGCTCCTGGAAGGTAACACTAGAGATCGGATTATAGGCAAATGCCTATTTTGTTTCTTGCGTTCCTATTGTGCCATTTTCACATATAAGCATGAATTAGAGGGTAAAAAGAGTTTTTATAGTGTTTTTATAGTGCCTGTTTTGGACGTTCGTGCCTAAATTCCTATAAATGCCTATAAATGTCTGTTTTCGAAATTGGTGCATATATAAATGCTATTTAACCTCAAATTTTCTTTTCAGGTACCGCTGGAGTCCGGTATTCATGTTACCCAGCGAAATTGAAGTTTCGAAACACTGTGGGGTGCAACCTATACTCCCCCTCATAAGTAACTTTTAGCACTGTCAAGCTCACAAGGTCTTTTAGCCAATAGGAAGGTCGATACGCCTCTAAACATGTACTCATTTGCGTCGTGTCGTCTGCTCGGCATCTCTCCGGTGTCTGCTTGCTTTCGTAGGGAACAGGAAGCGCTTCTGTGCCGCGGCAGAACGATGAAGAACGAATGCAAAACCATGGAGTGTTATGAAGGAAAACTAAAGCGCAGATAAAAAAAATGATATCCATGTAGTTTTTGTTTTATTTGTCATTTACTTCCTAAATGGCACTTCATTAGATCACATGAGAAATTTTACTTACACAGTGGAAGTTGTTCGTGACCAGTGAAAAGCTGTGTACCACTAGAATTTTTTGATTGGTTCATTACAAGCTGAGAAAGTATGATGTGAGGAGGTGAGCTTAGAACTTTCGCCACTCACTCGATGTAGACTACGCGAACCCAATTCACCCCGTGCCCTATTTGGTTTTAAAGAAACTCGGAGCTGGCGTATCACACGACGCGGACGCATCAGAATGTCATGGGCACGTAAAGTGCATTCGCACAACATGCACATGCCAGGCACTGCACGGAAGCAAGTGTTCTGTCGTTTCGACGTCCTCTGTATTGTAATGCCTGTTTCTGTAGAATGGATCCCTCTGTGCGCACACATATCTTTTCATATGCACACATTCATATACACGTTCACACTTGTCAAGTTTAAGGGTCTCAATGCACATTTCATCTACTTAGTTTCTTTTACACTGGAAATGTGTTGGCTATAGACCCTTTAGTACTGGCAGGCCCAATGTGCCGACCATGAAGAGCGCCGTGAGTCACGACTCAGCATTTTTTTTTTTTTGTGACTGAACGTGCTCTGCCAAAGTGGACATGTCCACGAATTGGGCACCGCGAGAATCACACCCCAGCGAAGGGGCCGACACGAGACCTTTTCCGGCAAGATCACACAGTAATGAGTCTTACTGATACTTACTGCCTCTTATAAAAAAACTGCCTGGAGCATTAGCTACAAATACGCTGCCCTACCTTCGAATTTTACCCTCCCCCTCCGGTATGTAGACAAGCGTCTCCGATGGCCGCCCTTTGCAAACACAGCAAAGCTCTCCCACTTGCCTCCAAGCAGCTGCTAAGATGTCATGCGACTGAGCCTGAGGGGTTACGGAGACAAGCATTATCACACGGCGGCAGGTCACAGCACGTTAAAGAAGCTATGGCCTCTGGGATTGGGCGCAGGCACATTACCAAGGCGCAAGTGACGTTCCGGGCATAGTTTTCTGGAAAGAATTGGTATAACATAGTTGGTAGAATACTGTACGCTTATTGTCTTGGGTTGAGGAGTCAGAGTTTCGATGCCCAACAGGGAAAGTTTTAAAGACTATAGTCCTCTTTAGGATACTTGAACGAATAAATTTGGTCTGTCTCTGTCACCTGATTTAGCCACCCCGCCAAAGTTTAAGCACTTGCTGAACAGCCAGCTATTTTGAAATGGTGGCTGCATTTGTACTTCTAAAAATTGTTGATTAAAATGCAAATATTACGCATATCTGATGCACAACATCAATATGCAAGTATTATGTGGCGTGTTACTTTACTATAAATACATAGATACATAATTGTTAAGACCATAGTGTTTTTTATGCTTCGCTGAAAATTCCATGCTACGCACAAAAAAGCACTCTGGTGACAATTCGGCTACGACACCTCGTAGTGGCTCTGGCTTCGGGACAAGCTGATGTTTCTCGAAGGCACTGCCAAATAGTGTCCATATCTCACACAGCGCCTCCTCTATTTTGTCAATGCCAGCCAGATGCATCCGATATAACATAAAGAAGGCGCTGTATGAGGCAAGGGAGAACATGACTGGCTGCTTGGCCGGCAGAAGGAAGACTACAGTCTTTCAACGAAATTCGCAGGAAAGCATGCAGGTATGAAACACTTCTTTTTTCTTTCTCATTTGGTTGCAATAATTTATTTCATATCCACAACAGAAACACGTCACTAAAGTCTTGGTGGACCCCGGCATACAACACTTTGGTGTTAAAAAAGCAGCCATGTCCTAGCGACAAAGCCAGTTGTATATTAAGAAGACAGCTGCAAGCTATGCAAATATCAAACACTGTACTGAAAGAATCACTAATTCCACAAAACAAAGGCTAAGCTGTTCATAAACATTGTCCCATGCATGAAATACCTGTTCAATAATTAAAAGTGTTTAATATTGAATGCTTTATCAGAGCAAGATGAGTATGCAGTCCATGCAGTATTTTGACAAAGCAACTAACTGATTTCAGTTCAGCGGGATGAGGTAGTCCTCACACACAGTCCAAATTACCAATACTTCAACAAGTAGAATCCCATATGAACACCATTTAGCCTGAAATATTGCTTTCCAGTACAGTTTGAGCCCGTTATTCATGTTAGCGGGCAAAATTGACCTTCCAGAACTTTATTCGGTGTAACCTAGTTCTCTAGTTAAACGAACTTCCATAAGGAACCACCAGATGCAGTTAACTGGGTTATACCGGCCTTCTTACAGTATTGCACTAACATAGCGCGAGCAGTTGCAGCAGTGGGAGGAGAGGAAAAGACACTATTTCATGCAACCCTAAATAGAAGCATGTCCCAGCATATACGGTTGAATGGGGAGGGGAAAATAAAGATGCTAAAAGAAGAGGGGAGGAAAAAAAGAGTGGCGTCCATTGCTGAGGATGTGGCAGGCAGCTTTCAAAGCTGGTTTTTAAGGTCAGTGTGCCCAAGGAATTGAAGCAGCTGAGTGAAGACCTCGGTGCGGTGGTGGGGGCATGCAAAGAACAGTAGATGTTTCTGCACAGCCGTAGGAAGATAAAAAACGAATGCAAAACTGTAGAGTCTTGCCAGGGGAAGGTAGAAAAGTATAGTGTAGGTAAAATAAAAATAAAATAAGATATGCTCGTAGCTTTTAATTTGTTTGTAATTTACTTCTTAGAGAGCACTTCCCCAGGTCACTTGAGAAATTTTAGACGCTGGAATTGTTGCATACCCAATGAAGAGCTTTGTACCACAAGCTTTCTTTAATTGCCCCATTAAGAGCCGTGAAAGCATTATGCAAGGAGGTGAGCTTGAAACATTTGCCACTCGTCCCATGTAGACTTCACAAGACCGATTCCTTCCCTGCCATCTTCGGTATTGAAGCCGGAAGACCACACAACGCATATACATTAACATGTCACACACACGTAAGGTGACATGCACGACATGCCCAAGCTAGTTCGTTCACACAAGCGATGTTGTCTTGTTTCGACGTTTTCTGTAGTGTAGTGCCTGTTCCTACGGGATGGATCCCTCTATGCGTGCAAGTGAGAAGAGGCTGGCATGAATCACCTATTCTTACCATAATACATAGCATCGCACCACTGGAACTGCTGTTAAGGACGATGAACCGAAAATGCGCCAAGCGTTATCGGGGCTGGAGCTGGCACAATGCGAGAACGGCGAGAACACGAACGCAAACGAAGTGGAGGCAGCTTAGTCTAGCACCTTGCCCAATTTGAATAAACAATAATAATATGCATGCCGATTGCATTTGTATGTTTTAATATTTCTATCAGCTTTTATTCATCTATTTAAGCAACCGATAGCACAAATAGCACATGTCGCCTCAAATAATTCTCACAGTTTCTTGTATACTACTGGGTCATACGCAGGACCATTCCTTGTTGCATGTTACCTCCATGTTATGGCGGGCACCCGAGATTATGGGCAAGCGGCGTTCAGTCTGGCATTCTATCTCTTTTTGAGGTGTGTAACATTGCGAATCTTGGCAGACGTAATCGTGAGTGCCCCGTGCCTGCCTTATACTTGAAATTCTCAAGCCTGGTGAGGGGCCTTCTAAGGTGTTCACACAAAGAGGAGAAACTGACCCTGTGCAATTACACTTGGCCCATACGAGGTCAAAAGACCCTTCTGGCTTTCTAGTGGTCTGGCTATTTGTTCCTGAACTGCCCTTCTAAGCCATGCCAAAAAGAGACCCAGCAGCAGTGTGTTTATTTGACGATGGACACTTAGCCCACCATGTTGGGCAATAAAAGGAGAAACCACGTTCTGCAAACCGTGCAGGAAAAGGACAATTTTGCATGGCTATGTTAAAGCATTGGTGCCTTTGTAGCATCATAAAATTATATATATATATATATATATATATATATATATATATATACAAAGTGAAGAAGCGTATACTTAAGGGCTCGTTTTTATTGATGAGATCTAACAGACAATAATGCCAAGGAAAGTATAGGGGAAGTTATTAGACCGAATTGTAATGTAAATGTGAAGTAAGAAAAGTGGGTAAAAAGATAACTTGCCGTGGGCAGGAACCGAACCTGCGACCTTCGAATAACGCGTTCGATGCTCTACCACTGAGCTACCACGGCGGCTATCCGTCCAGCCACTTGTTATTGGGTATATATGTGAATTAAACCTGGGAGTGTCAGTCAGTGCCACTAGTAGCAGAACAAGTAGCGCATGACGGGAACAAATACCAAGGGGAACCTACCTCGCAGACACCATAGGAGGAGTCCTTGGGTGGCACCCAAAGTTTGCCATTCTCTGCAATGTTCACTTTGACGGCCCATTCCAACCTACGCTTGGGATCCCGCGGGAATGAATGGATGCGTATACCACTACTTCTACCTGTACGGCAGCCAACGGCAACGCATCTCATGGCGCTCGCTTCAGCGTTTCGAGATTTTCAAGCGAACGTAGAAGCGTCTTTCCGCGACAATCAGGCGACGCGGACAGAGTGGCGCAGACGGCGACGCGTGATTCCGTAGCCTAAACCAATGTTACTAGAATCGTACCATACACACCGCCGCACAACACCAAAATAAAAAAGCGCTAACAGTCGTCGGCGCAGCGCTAGGGAAATGGTAGTAAAATGCTGTTCTGTGTTTGCACTGGATGTCTGAGTTCACGCCAGGGAGGTTCTACTTGGTTCGCGCGCCTTCATCTAGGGACTTTACGGCTGCAGTCACCGGCTGGAAGTTGGAACAATACGGTGGTAGTGGTTAGAAGATGCAACGCCTAATGTAGAAAGATGCCTGCCGCATGACAAAAAAAAAAAAAGCTGCCACACCCTTTCTCTCTTTCATTTTGAAAATGTTCTCGGTCGCTAGCATCACTTGTGGCGGACGGTGCAACAACGCAACATTTTGCATAGCCTCCGAAACAGTGATGCACACTTGCAGGTCTCAAACAACTCTCGACTGATGCACCCCTATGGGCCGATCCACGGAGGAAGAAAAAAGGTTGGCCGATCCATCTTTCTAGAGGAGGCGTTGACTGGTACCGCCCGCCGCCGTGAGGATAGTGTCGGTCGCAAGTGCTACCGCGCGGCGCTTGTTTAAAACTGAAGGCAGGCCAACTTCGCTGGGAGCGCGAGCCATTCCTCAGGCATCTTTCTAGAAAAGGCGTTGGAAAATGAGAATGGCACCTACTAATTTCTGCAACCCTACAGTGTACTAGAATAGCAACCCGGTTGAAAGCACGGTGCAGTGCCTGGAACAATACGCAGGGATAGACACGGTATGCAGTGTGTGTGGAGAGAAGGAGAAAACTGCCCAACGCTTGATAATGTTCTGTGAAGGGCTTTATTAGGAGGATGTCGCAGAGTTTTTCAAAGCACTGGGGTTTAGAGACAGGGAGCTGAAATAATTAAAAGGAGGTTTTCTGATTGGTGGCTACAATCAAGGCACGAGTGAAAATTTAATTCTTCACTTGAAATGCCAGTCGTTAAGTTCATTATTTAAATGAAAAAAAAAAGATAAGTCTAGTTTTTGTTCACTAAGTATTACGGCTAGGTGGTGTTAGCCGCCGCCCAATCCACAGTACAGCCATATCAATCCATCTACCCATGCCATGATCAATCATGGAGGCTATGGATCAATCCAACGGTGCGGGAATGTAAACGCGCTGCCAGGGAACACCTGACTTGTGTGACCTGACACCTCTCCAAGCCACGATAACGGGGAGCCGTAGGTACTGGTAGGTGTTCTCTGGAGCCGTCCGCCCACTCATGCATTGTCAACAGCCGCATGCATTACCTCCTGGTTTTGATTTCGTCAACTAGCGGCAATAATAGGCTGCCATGAATACCTGGAGGCCGGTGTTACGAGCGCTTTAGGACTTCCTGCTGTCGAAATGAACGGTAGGCTTTGACGTCCTTTCCATATTATCAGCTTACTGAAACCACTTTTTCCAGCAGGTCGTGAGGAGGGCATGTTGAGGCGGCGAATTCTGCAGCCGGCGGCGTCTGCTGTGCTGAGGGCCAACGCCTGCAGACGTCTTCCTAGGCGTCGCAATTCATGGATGCGCGTGTTGAGTTGTATCGTTCTACTTGTGTACGGCGCCTTCCCCGCTGCCATTTACTTCTCTGGATGGTTCAGAAAGTTCCTGATCTTTGGTCATTACCTAAACTGGCCACCCATGATGAACTTGACGGATACGTACGCCTATCAGCTCCCTTACTCGAGGTCCTTCTTCCTAGAGTCGGCTAAGGGTGTTATGATTGGGACTTGGCACGTTGTGCCGAAGAGCCAGTGGAAACGCTTTGGTGCCGATGTTAAGACGGAGTCCGAATTTCAGGATGACAGGCCAGTCATCATATACTGCCATGGTCATGCAGAAACCCGTGCTACTGACTACCGAGTTCAGCTGTATAAGAGACTTTCAGAGAGTGAAGTCGATGCCCATGTGGTGACGTTTGATTACCGTGGCTTCGGAGACTCTACAAACATTATGCCCAACCGCAGTGGTGTACTTGAGGATTCGCTGGCCGTCTACAGATGGGTTAAAGAAAAGGTGCCCAAGTCGAGGATTATTGTCTGGGGCCACTCTTTGGGCACCGGTATTGTGATGCAGCTTGCAGAGATCTTCACTGAGACAAATGACAATCCTGCCGGCATTATACTGGAAGCACCGTTTAACAGCCTCGTGGAAGCTGCCCTGCAATGGCCCCTGGGACTGCCCTATCGATACTTGCCTCTGTTCAGAAGAATGGCACAGCCACTCCAGCATGATGATACAAACTTTGAGTCGGAGCAAAAGGTTGGCAAGCTGAGTGCCCCTGTTCTGATCATGCATTCCAAAGATGATCCTCTCGTACCCTATGACCTTGGTCAGAAACTGCTTTCTCGCATGCAAGCTGAAAGGCCAGCCCATCTGCCAGCGCCAGTGTTTTATGAGGTTGACAACAGTGTGGGACCAGGGCATCGGCGAATTTACAAGGACCCCAAGTTTCCATCGGTAGTCTCTAATTTTATTCGAAGCGTCATAAACTTGTAGTTCAGACCTGTTAGGTTGCCAAGCTTGCATTTGGAAGTCATTACACATGCGAGCTTGGCAGTTATTACAAGTATTAGTCATAGGAGCTGCACACGATGAACTAAAAAAATCTTACTGATCCCATATAAATGTCAGTCGTTCTTTCTGTGCTTGCACTTTGAGTGTTACCCATGCTATATTTTGGCGTTGTTTTTCAAACACAGCTTATGCCATCCTGGAAGGCCTGCAGCATAGCAATTTCAAAGCAGTGCATGGCAATAAAGAGCCAGAGCAGCATAGTTTGTTGGACATAAGAAAAATCTGATGCTTAATTGGGCAAAGGTGAAGGTTTAATCATTGTAGGTAGAGCAAAACTTTTCTAGTGACTGAAAGAACTAACCAGAAGTGCCAGTGTTGTGGCTTCGGTGAGTTGGTTCATGCGCATAAGAGAGTTCATGCTTGTAAGAGGCAGGCCAACAGCAGCTCTGTTCGTGCCTTCTTAGTCTTGTGTCTGTCTGAATTTTGCACCGTTTTTCTTTATAACCAGAAGTGCTTACTTAAACTGAGTTTTTGAGATGTGCATACAAATATGTACTAGGAAACCAAAGAAGAAACCCACATGCCAAGTCAATCATTATTCAACTGTTATCTGTATCAAGGAGTCCATCAAGCTAACAGTTTTTTTTTGTTAAGAGATATAATTGGCATGCTTACACTTTCAAGGTCATTTAGTTTCATTTCAGCTGCCTTTGGAATCAAGCGAGTTGGCAATTCTATATCGTGGTAAACAATTTTAGTGTAATGAAAGTATGGTAGACAACCACTGTCACTGCAGCGGACAGTCAAGTGATCATCGGCACGTTTTCGCACCTTGTTATTTTCCCTGTGCCACTCTTTGTTACACTTTTGGATCTGCCCAACGCAGGCGTGACCACATAAAACAGCCTGTGCACCGGGTGCATACTTATTTTTATGCTGTATGCTTTTTTTTTTACGGGACAAGTTTTCCTCCACAGTTTAGGTTTAGATAGTACTTCTGGAGCAGACGGAATACTCTAATGCCACCTTTACTATCTTCTTGAGATTGTGCGTTACACATTGAATGTAAGGAAATGCCGCCATTTTTCACTGCTTCTAGGGTTCTTAATCCTCCCAGGGACAATTTCATTTCTTTTTTTTTTTTTAACTTTTGTTTACTGATTTAGCGACAGCTGCTATGAGTATGAGAGTGTAGCCAGCTGCTTGAAATTCTGAAGCCACCAGGAAATGTTCTCCTGAAGCTGTGAAGTAAGGTGCATAAACTTGAATGTCTCACCAAGAGGCATTTCGTGTGTTAGTACGAAGGCTGGCATATTCTTTAGAGCACGTTTGGAACCAAGTCTGTGCAATGTTGAAATGTGTTATGCTAATCAAGGCTAGCCAACTGGTGGAATGTCAGTGTGCGGATTTTTTAGATTTTTGGCTATATACCCTCCATGTAATTTATGAACTGCAATGGAAACGTTTACATCCAGAAGCAATGTACTTGTATTGGGTCGAAATCACCCCAGATCTTAGTCATATATTCATGATAGTTTCATTGGCACTCTAGTTGCAAAAATGCTGACACCAGCAACATACACATGCCAAGGTGTAAAATTTAGAACAAAGAAAAAGACATTGAGTTTTCGGAGCCGGTCGAAGAGGAACCCACCGGCACTGCCTCTTCTATGGTCCGGACCGCATAATAAACTACAGCCATTATTTGTAGACGACACCAACATATACAGTTGAACGCATGTATATGAGGCGCGTGCTCTGGGCAGCAATTCTTGTCTTTTATATGAGGTGTCTTTTATAAGCAAGATAACATGTGTGAATTTTTTATCAACCCGTATTTCACTGTAGGCACACTAGCGTCTCTTATACCCATTCGTCTCTTACATCAGTGCCTCTTATAAAGGGGTTTGACTGTACTCCGTTTCACAAGCTGTTGGCAGTGCAGTGGAAGGTACGGCCGTTATCAGTCAGTCATCACAGAGAGCACTTCATAATTGTGCTCCTACGCAAATGTGGCATCCGTGAATCTGACGAGTTGCTCTGTCTGTGTGGAAAAATTTGCATTGTGCTAATTAACTTTCTAACTTTATTGTAGATGGCAGTGGGCACCTTTTTGGTCTTTTTGTTGATTTTTTTATGGTCCGGCATTCATTGAAAACTAGCCCCAGTTTGTCAATCTTTATTTAATGTCACTTGTTCTTAGGAGTCAATGTCACCTCAGAGCTTTTTTTTTAAATGTTTACGCCATGGTTGTAGAAAAAACATTTACTTTAATTGTTGGATCAATCAATCCAAAGCTTTATTTTTCCAAAATACAACACCATGTTTTGTCTGTTTGCTGCTGTCACTGCCATAGCATTGAATGATCTCATCATGTACGCACCCGTAATGATTGCAATGAGCCCCTGTGAAAGAGGTCACATCTCGTAGTCTTCATCACAACTTGAACTTGGCGTTGCAGCGTCGCAGAAAGCAGTGGCGACATTTGTGTCACTTCTATGAGAAATACTTTCTGACAGCTTTTCTTCTACTTGAAACCAAGCTGCTTCAGGATTCTTTGCGTCGTTGCTGTGAACGCGGTCGGTAGCGTCTCGTCCTCTTCAAAACGCTGCACCACTTTAGCGATAGTTAGTATTTCACCTGTCTCAAAAGATATGTACACCACACATGTAAGTTCTTCAATGGCTGTGCTCTTTCCTCGCTCATCGCTCACAATTTGTTACAGTTAATAACGCTTCCTCCATCGCTTCTGCTGATCATTCAGGCGTGTCTCAAGGCTTGGTACTGGGGCCCTTATGCTCTTTCTTATCTATATTAACAACTTACCTGATAATTTATGTTCATCAGTTAACCTGTTTGCTGATGACTGCATTATATATTGTGTTATTAACAATGACTCTGATATAGGTCTTCTTCAATCTGATATAAACCACGTTGGTGACTGGACTAACACGTGTAACATGGAATCAAACACTAAATATTCAAGCGTATGTGTGTTTCTCATTGCAATACTACACTGCTATCCTATCATCTTAACAATAGTAACCTCTCATCTGTGTCATCTTACAAATATGTAGGCGTAGGTATCTCTTCTGATTCGTCTTTGAAAATGCATGTAGATCATATAATAACACTAATCGCATGCTGGGTTATATGCGTCACCATTTTTACCTTTCTTCTAGTTCTTAAAAATTACTTTTTTACAAATCTTTAGTTCACTCCAAATTGGAATATGCTGCAGCTGTATGGGACCCCAGTCAAGAATCACTTATCTCTTTGCTTGAATTTGTCCAGAGTTGGGCTGCTCGTTCCATCCTTTCCATCTATCATCGCACCTCCAGTGTCACTTCCATGAAAACAAGCTTGTCATTGGCTCTACTATCAGAACTTAGAAAAATCTGATGCCTCTGCCTGTTCCATAAGAGATATTATGGTAATCCCATCCAGAAGAATAAATTGATAGCACATGCTTCGTAGGTATCTGGCCGCATGGGCAATCCTCACAAGGTTGGTATTCCCTCATGCTTAACCAACCATTTCTTTAATTCATTCATCCCCTGTACTACAGCAAGTTTGTACTCCCTTCACCGATTGGTAGTCGAGATGAGATGGCTGATTATACTAAGTTCAAGGCTGCTTTTTTTAATTAACCTGCTATCGTGTTACAGCTATTGCTTTTGTGCCATTGCTTTAATTTACCTTTTTAACTGTCCTCTTAGTGTTCCTATTTTGTTTGCGCCAATATTTTCACATGTATTTCTCGGTTCATAAGCACGTGCTCGTGCTTTCAGTGCTATTTCATTTTGTATCCTTACTCTAAAGTACCTGTTTTACACTTTGTATTTATTCAATGTTCTTGCTGTTTTTGTACTGTGCACTGTTTATTGTCAATTTTTTTCTCTTTATGAAAACATGTTGTACTACGAATGTAACCCACTCCCCTCTGCCATGCCCTCGGGCCCTGTGTGTACTGAATTAAATAAATAAAAATTGGAAGACCCTGAGGTCGAAATCGTCAGCTTCTTTGCTCGATCACGGCCTTTCTCATAAGAACACTCGTTCGGTGGCAGGACTCTGCCCGCGCTCTCCGCCAGTGTTTTCTACCAATGGAGTGTTCGCTCGCTCACATGGGTAAGTTTTTCCGGCCTCTCAAGGGAACCTACGCTTGCACTCTCCGCACTCGACGTGAAGAACTTGAAAAGCGCACTTAACGTGAAGGTCACGTGTGCGTGCACACGCCACCACTGACGGCAATGACTGAAAGCGTGCAGCTAGAGTTGCATTTGTAATCTAGGGGTGCTTTTTCGCATTACACCAATGTGCTGCATTGAAAGTGATGGATTACGGTTTAGAATTTTTAGAAATGCCCTTTTTTTGTCATTTCCTTTTAGTGATGCCGTTGGCGTGTTTTTTCTTTTTCATAAGGTTTATGGTTCTGCCCATGCAATGGGGAGGACTACCCGGCTCAAGTTTTCCGTGCAAATTTTGGTAAACTTCTTTGTATGATGGAAGTGTGCTGTGATGAAAGCATAGGTCGGCACTTTGAAAGACTACTCACTCATACTCACTCACCACAATTTTTTCAGCCTTCACCCTCACTCACATTCATACTCACGTCTACTCCCACTCATAGGCCCTCACTCACGTTCATACTCACGCCTACTCGCACTCATAAGTACTCACTAACGTTCATACTCACTCTTTCTCACACTCAAAGTACTTGCTCACGTTCATACTCATGCCTACTCACACTCACTCCTACTCATTCATGTTCATACTCACTCCTCACATTCAAAGTACTCACTCACGTTCATACTCACTCCTTGTTACACTCAGAGTACTCACTCCTGTTCATACTCACTCCTTCTCACACTCATGAGTACTCACTCACGTTAGAACTCCTACTCACACTGAAAGTACTCATTCACGTTCATACTCACTCTTACTCATACTCATGAGCACTCACTCACTTTCAAACTTACGCCAACTCACACTCTTGGCCCTCACTCACGTTCATACCGACGACTACTCACACTGATGAGTACTCAATCATTTCATACTCACGACTACTCACACTTGTGAGTACTCACTCACGTTCACACTCTTGCCAGCTAGCACTCATAGGCCCTCTCTCACGTTCGTACTCACGACTACTCACACTGATGAGTACTCACTCATGTTCATACTCACGCCTACTCACACTCATTGTTCATGGCTCACGTTCATACTCACACTCTTAGAGAAACACAAACTGCTGGGCAAGTTGGTAATTCATATTAACTGAGGTGCGCGAAAAATTGAAGTACAAAAGGAAGACACCTCGAGACAGCGCACCGTGTCCAGGTGTCTCCTTTTTGTACTTCAATTTTTCGTGCACCTCAATTAGGACTCATAGTTACTCACCTTCATACTCACACCTGCTCAAGATCATAAGCCCTCACTCACCTCTACACTCACATAAGAATTTACCTTCATACTTACGCCTACTCATACTCGGGGGCACTCAGCCACGTACTTTTACGTTCCCATACTCGTCATCATCACAGCAGGACAAAGGCCTCTCCCCTGTTCCGCCAGTCAACTCGGTCCTTTGCTTGCTGTTGCCACTTCATACCCGCAAACTTCCTAATCTCATCTGCCCACCAAACTTTGTCTCCCCTTTTCCCGCTTTCCTTCTCTTGGAATCTACAAAATTACAGGCAGAAAACGAAAGTAATGAACAACAACCTCGAGAAAGAAAACAGCGCTTCGAGATAGGTAGCAGTGCACTTGAAGTTGGAAAATGTATATACGTCTACTTAGGACAAGTAGTACCTGCGGAGCCGAGCCACGAGACTGAAGTAACTAGAAGAATAAGAGTGGGGTAGAGAAGATTCGGCAAGCATTCTCAGCTCATGGCTGGTAGATTGTCACTATCTCCTCAAGACGAAGGTATATAACAGCTGCATCTTGCCGGTACTTACCTACTGAGCAGAAACCTGGAGGCTTACAAAAAGGGTTCAGCTTAAATTGAGGGTGACGCAGAGAGCGATGGAAGGGAAAATAGTAGTTGTAACCTTAAGAGTCAAGAAGAGAGCAGAGTGGATCAGGGAACAAACCGGGGTTAAGGATATCATAGTTGAAATCAAGAAGAAGAAATGGACATGGGCCGGGCATGTAGCGCGTAGGCAAGATAACTGCTGGTCATTAGGAATAACTGACCGGATTTCCAGAGAAAGCAAACGGGTTAGGGGGAGACATGAAGTTGGGTGGGCATATGAGATTAGGAAGTTCGCGGGTACATAATAGAAGCAGCAAGCACAGGACCGAGCAGAGTGGCAGATCATGGGAGTGGCCTTTGTCCTGCAGTGGACGTTGTCAGGCCGATGATGAATATTAACACTGAGGTTGCGTTACGTGTACTCAGGTTACTCAAGAAACAATCGAGCTTAACAATTGTCGCTTTCTTTTAGGGTCAGTAGGCTTCACAAACAGGCAATGACTCAGCGCAATTACGACGCACCTGCACATTCATTTGTGTGCCATGACGCGTATGAGACGCTGAGACATCGTTTAGAATCTCAGTAATGTGTTACTAGCACTCAAAACATGCTTTCGTAGGCTACGACGAACGCGCGTGAAATAGAGACGCTCTCGACAGCTTCAGTATACTACACGGCCGCCGCTGTGATTACCCGCCAGAACCCAAGACGTTGCCATGCCATCCGGCTCGGCCGCTTCGTTCGTTCCAGTGACCCTAGCCCCTTCTGACTGCACTAGCGGGACAGGCGGGCGCCGGGGACTCGCCGCCGCGGCCGCCCGGCCACTGGTAGGTGTTCTGTGGCCCAGCGCGACTGTCGAGACGGCGCCTCCCCTCTCTGCCTCGCCTTCAGATGGAATGCGTTGCGTACGGCGTACGGCAGTTTTGCATTCGAGAAATTGTGCGCATCTTCGGAGATGTTTTCCTTCCTCTCTGGGTCGTGCTCACGCGGAGACTTCGTTGGCTCTGTGCCCCCACTGACGATTGCAGGGGGCCTTATTTATGGATCTGCGGACGGGGTTAAGGTTCATTGGCAGTGTGCGTACGCAGGGTTATCGCGGACAGCCGAATAAAACGGTAATTAACGAGCTGCATTATGTGTGTTTTTGTACAAGCCCGCGTTATGTGAATGATAGAATAAATTATCAAGGGTGATTGGGCGCTCATTGCACATTGTGTCTGCACTGTTGAAGGTATAATAAGCCGCCGAAAAGTGAAGCGAGGGTAGAGATTGAAACGGCGATGCGAACAGGGTCCGATTACGCTATCGCATACTATACTATTGACGGCGAAGCTCAACCGTCCTCCAAGCTTTCCTTTTTTTTTTTTTTTTTCTTAATGGGGCACTGAGAAGGCGAAGTTTGCACACAGCTTCGCGCTTGAGAGGTCATGAGATCACTTAAGGTTTTCGTTCAAGGCAACCTTCACTTGAGGAACAACGCAGAGATAGAAACTGCAAAATGTCTGCGCACAATGTGCGTAGCGCACACAATGTGCTTTCTCTCGCGGGCCATTTCAGAGCCTTTTTTTTTTTTTTTTGGTCGCTTGCGCAGTGCATTTCTTTTTTCTGAACCGGCTCGCGCGGCGATTTTCGTTAAAGGGCTTCTCAAGACCTTGTTGTTTTACATGTATAATCAGCGGGTTGCGTAGACTGAAGCGCCAGAGGTAAGTGCAGCAAGAACAGTAGCTATAGGGACAGGCAGTTCAAAGTTATTCAGCCTAGAAAATTCAAATTACAATAAAATGTACGGCTACCCTCAACTCGAGTTTTGCGCGATCACCTCGCCCCCCCACCCCCATCTGATGTAGGATGGCTCCCCAGTTTCCAAACTAATTGAAGGCTTTTACATACAGGAAACTTGCATGCCATATTGCCCGTTATTTCCAACGTATTGAGGACGCCGTTGTGATGGTTACAAATATTTGTCACACTCATAGTAACTCACTCATGTTCCTACTCGTTGCTACTCACAACTCACTCACCTTCGCAGTCAAGTCTACTCACACTCATGAGTACTCACCCACGTTCGTACTTACTCCTACTCACATTCATGAGCTCTCACTCACTCCTAATCACACTCATGAATACTCACTCACGTTCATAACGAATACTCACACTCATCAGTACTCACTCATGTTCAAACTCCTACTCACACTCATGAGTATTCACTCACGTTCATACTCTCTTTTTCTCACACTCAGAGTACTCACTCACTTTCATACTCACTCCTACTCACACTCACAAGCTCTCACTCGATCCTACTCACACTGATGAATACTCACTCACGTTCATACTTACGGATACTCACACTGATGAGTACTCACTCACGTTCATACTCACTCATATTCACACTCAAAGTACTCACTCACGTTCATACTCACTCTTACTCACACTCACAATACTCACTCACATTCGTACTCAATTCTACTCACGCTCAGAGTACTCACATTCATACTCACTTATACTCACACTCAGAGTAATCACTCACGTTCATACTCACTCCTATTCACACTCAGAATACTCATTTACGTTCATACTCACTCCTACTCACACTCATGAGCACCCACCCATGTTCATACTCACTTCTACTCACACTGAACGTACTCATTCACGTCTATACTCACTCTTACTTATACTCATGAGTACTCACTCACGTTCTACTCACTCCTACTCATACTCATCAGTACTCACTCATACTCACACTCACCATGTTCAAATGAGTATGAATGAGTGTGAGTGAGTGTACTCATGAGTGAGTATGCCTAGCTATGGATGAAAGTGACTTAAGTGTCCTGCACCTAATAGATCAGGGACAAAAAATTAAAACAGCCGTCATTTGTTATTGTACACAGGATTACTTTTGCTCCTTCACTTGAGAACTACACGTTTCTCAACTGCTAACGTGCATGTCGGGCCAGCACTGCCAAAGGTGGGCTTTGTATTCGCATTTCGAACCTTTCAGCTGTAAGCATCTTGAATATCGAATCACTGCAAAAGCTCCTCGATCCGGACCCAGAACGGCAAGTGAATCTTAAGAGAGAAGCCGTCGACAAGGAAGGATGGCGCAGTATTCTGAGGACCTGACCACAGGATATACCATAGAGGAACTATACATTAAACCGCCGCAACCATATATAACTTATTAGAGCTAGAAAACTATGGAGACTACAGCTGGAGCATGTTCCATGAAATAGCAATGAGCTTTAGTATCTGGTTGTCAGCTCAACTCAATAAAATTTGAAATGATTTCGTGGTCAGATCCACCGAACAGATTTGGACATTGTAATAATAATGTGACGGCGTTAAAGAGCTGGTTTCGCAGAAATTGCGGCGTCCATGTCGTTGGTTGAGAGCGAAAAATCATCTTGTGCGTGACCAAAAAAATCAGAACGATGCGCAATAAAAATAAGTAATGAAAAAAATCCGCGCATATCCACGAAGTAATCCTGATGAGTGGGCGAAGATCTGGGTATTGTATCGAGTAACCATACGTTGGGCAAGCGTTACATATATATGTGTATATTATCATCAGCCTGACTATGCCCACCATGCAGTGTTGCGGCCGGAGTTGCTGGGATCATTCCACATTTTGGGGACCCTGGAATACAATGGGATGGGGACAATGCTTGGAGGAATGGAGTTAGGCACATTTTGTCCGGAATGGAATTGTGTAGTTTTCCGAAAATAGAGCCCACGCGCTGTTTTTCAAACTCAGAACACTATAGTAAATCAGAGCCTTGAGTTTACCAATAAAGCAGCATTTTTAAAATGGCTCGGCTGGTTACAAGCAAGTACGTGTATAAACGCGCCTACGACAACTCTGTCCTTATATCGAGAGTTTGCCTCTATTCTTGGAGTTACCGCGGTTAAGCGGAACTACGGCGGCAGCATCTAGCTCCTCCCTTTTACGCTTTATGTTTTTTTGTTTTTGTTTTTCATCTGGCCACCCCAGCCACCTGCTGTCTCGCTCTTCACCCTTTGCGATATGTCGCCGTCGGTGACTCGGACGCATATTCGAAACAACGCTTCTCGAATTGATGATGCGTATTAACGCTGGCGCGATGCTTTTGTTCATTGCAAGCTTTCGTGCAACAGCTTGCGCGCCCTCTCACTTCATACCCCCCGTCCCCCCTTGCACTGTCTCGCCTGTCTGCGGAGGTCTGCAGCACACTGTCGTACACGATGTACTGCATGCGCTCCCCTCCGTACAGACAGACAGAGATTAAACTTTTGAAAGGATTGGTTCGGGAAATTTAACCGTCCGAAGCAGGAAAGCCCACGTAACCACGGCCACTGATCACGGTCACGGCGGCGCCTCCCTGAGTCCTGAAGCGACGATTCGTGCCGAAAAAAAAAAAAAAAAACACAGGAAGGCCCGGGTGGAAAGCCACCGCGCCTGTTGGCTGCTAGAGTAGCACTACCATAATGCACGACCAGAGTCTCTTGCGTCCATGGTGGCCCACGCTCGAGCAGCTCATGTTTGTGCGCGCAACATATAGATAAGTGGTTAAGTGTTATGTCTAATTTGTATTAGAACCAATCGTTCAGACAGCCGCCATTCACAATTCTGGTTTTAAAAACTAAACGGTGAAGCACCTATTTGGCTCATAACTTAGAAGTGTTATGAGCTAAATGGGCTAGTTGGTATGGCATGACGATAGTTATAGCGCGAGAACAGGACGACACAGATACAAGAAGGACGCTCATAAGGAGCTCATAACATTTTGTGGCAAAATTTCTACGAATAAAACCAAAATAACGCCTCTTTTCTTCACCTTGTCCGGCGTGCGACCTTTATTGCAGCATTTAAAAATCAAGGTAATGCGCTTAAGCACTTTTGTGACGTAAGCCTGGTGACCAAGAACTAGTGACCAATTGCCGAATGTGTTCGAAAAACAAGGCGTTCGGGAGATCAAGCCCAGGAGATCAGGCGTTTCTGAATCTCGAGCTGACCTGGTCATCCCGCACTTCCACTGCTTTGGGGAGGGATCATTTCATTATTATCGTTATATTTTATCTTTTCTTGCAACTTCACTCAGTGCCTATGACTCGGCATATATCCGTGTTTGCATCGCCTAACAAAGAAGTTATATTGTGGAGGAATGTAATATCACACTCAAGTTAGTCATGTAGGCCCAAGTACATTGTTGCGTTTGGCGAGCCAACCTTTTGCCATGGACGCCAGAACGGAAGAAAAGCTGCCGTCTCATTTTGTGGAGATAAGGAGCAGCAGTGCGAAGACGCCCTGCTGTTTCCATGTACTGGGCGCTGCATGGCTGAAATTACTCCACGGAGCACCCCTGTCCTCCCAATCCGTGCAGAGATGCTACACGTACGTGGCGTCTTCGTGCTCCAGTAAAAGCCACTATGCCGAGCTTCCGCGCCGATTACGGACTTCAGACCACCACGCTGTGCGTCACTGACTGATGAGCCGCCGACGCTCAAATCAGTACCAGATGTACAGGCAATGACCCCTTGGAGGCGCCTAGTCGCGACCACCGTTTGACAAAGCATGTGTGGTCGGCTTCAGCAGCGAGGTGAAAAAATGGCAGTGGCAGGATATACGTAGCGTTAGCAAAGGTTCAGCTGATTATTCTTAGCTTTCCAGATATCATGCTTACAGCTGTTCCAATGACACACACACACGGTATATGTGGCACATCTATATTTATTTTGCCGGGCAACTACTTCGGGATCCGATGAGTTAAGCTTCTCCGCTCTACTGCACCGTTGAGCAGCATTTGCACTCTCCTTCTCCATGGCTATACCACAGTGGCAAACGCCAGTCAGAGGCGCTATCAAGCGGCTCCAGCGCAGTGTCAGATGGCGACTGCACAGGGAAGTCGTGCGCGTCGGCGTCCATATGTCTACCAAGGCTATGACGGCACTCCTCTGGAAAGGGCACACCGGTGGTGGCGAGTCGCGCGCGGCCGAGTGCGAGGGAGGTGCCGGCTCCGCTGCGTGACACCACTGATCGTCTGCGCTGCACATCGAATTGCGCGCACACCAGCGGCGAGCCGCTCGCGGTGGCGACGGAGTATCATTGCGCATGCGCAGACCAGTGCCACGCGAAATTGGCTCAGCGAGGCCAGTGTAGCTAACGCTGCAAAACTCATTTCACCCCGCTCGCTGGAAGCGAGATTCGCCGGAGGAGCCAGCATCGCCGGGACCATACACGTATTTGGGCTGTGTATGTGTGTTTGTTCGGGCGATGCCGGCACCCTCGTGAGTGCTGTAGAAGATGTTATAGGGCAACTAGTGCAGTAAGGACCTATTCCCCGATATAGGGATCTGGGGAAATGAGACTGTTTAAAATATTCACGGTGCTGATTACATGGAGAGCTTTGCAATGTAGAGCTTCTCAGTGTAGAGCTTCGGGCCAGAGAGCTCATGCCATGTAAATAATGTAAAACCCTATCTGCTAAGTTCAACCTCCTCCTGCCTCGATATCTCGATCTCCGGTGCCTGTAAACACCGGTCGCAACAACATGTTCTATCGAATTCGAAGGCCACGACGTATTCTCTAGGTCCACCTTAGCTAAAGCAAAGGGTTGGCATGGTGTAAAGGTGGGAATAATCTGCCATTTTGTAAAAGAGAAACCGAGGCATGGTAGAGCACAAATGCATTACGCCAACAGATACTGAAGAGAGAAACGAATTATCCATGCAAGTTCGTTCACATTGGTTCCCCACACAAAAGTGGCGGATGCTCTGTGCACTGCCTGATCTTTATCTCAAGAGCAGTTTAGTACCTGACACACGTAAATAACCTTTGTGACAAGCAAGGCATTGCATAGCTGCGTACATGCGAACACTGAAAGATTGCCCCCACCCATGCTTACTAGACGCACTTGACAAGCGGGAGTGCTGACGAGCGGTGGTGCACTGTTCCCACTAATACCTGTAGATCTAGAGGGTTTTGATACCCTATTAATGAAACTTTAGTAAATCTTAGTTTTCTTCATATTCACGACCGCTCCATATGCGTCACAAAACAGCTTGGTCTTTTTGAACGCTACTTTTTGTCAGCATATAAATACACGCTATGTCGACATTTTGGCTTTAGCACATTTAAGCTTAAACATTATCAAAACATCACATTCATTCAAAAATGCTCACTATGCAAATACTGCTTGCAGCAGAAGAACTGCTCCCATGGGAATTAATAGGGTGGTTTTACAGCACGGGTTATGATGCAAAGTTACTTTTCCTCAGCTTTGGTAACGTGTTTTGCATACGTTTGCAGTTTTAATGCACCTCGTGACACCAGCTTTATGGGGGCGTTCATTATTAGCTCAAAGAGCTATCAAGATACATTTCCTACATTAATAAATCATAGGAATGGAATTGAACTGCCCAGCCATTCCCGGAGTGGGAATGGGCCAAGTTTTTTTTTTCATTCCGAGGAATTAAAATGAATAGAAGTGTGGTGATTTTTAATTCCCCGGAATGAAATCGGAATGGAACGGATGTGCTCATTCCGCAACACTGACGCCCACTGAAGGACAAATTGCTTCTCCTGTGTTCCACCAGTCAAGTCGGTCCTGTGCTTGCTGTAAATATCTGCCCACCTACTTTTCCTCTCCTCTTCACTCGCTGGCCTTCTCTTGGAATCTGGTCTATGATCCTTAATGACGAGCGCTTATGTTGCCTTTGCGCTACGTGCCCTGTTCATGACCAATTCTTCTTGTTGATTTCGACTATCAAAATTTCGTGGCCGAGATAGCCTGCGGGATCAATTCCCGTGAACATGCGTATACCGTCGGCAAAATAACAAATATAGCTTTAAACGTATTTTAAGATACTTTGAAGCTTGCGTGAGCCATCGTCTCTACCGTGCTATTGACACCATCAAAAAGGACCCTCGGGGGCCTCCTACTTCCCTCCCATGAGCACGCTGCAGCAAGTTATGACGACGTCATAGCCACCATTTTTCTTTGGTCGCGTTTGTTTTAGCAGGCTACTATTCGGCAGCTGCTGGTAAGTCCGTGCCGCGGTGCAAGAGTTGAGAAAGAGAGAGAACACAACTTTATTGTCGTCAGACTTGTGAAGGTAGGTGATCCGCCAGGCTGAGCCTGGTGGCCACCTCCTCTGTCCTTTGTATACGGCCTGGATAGCCTGGAGCTGAACTGCCAGGCTAATGGAGGTCAAAACTGCCTCCCATCCTTTTGGTGAGGGAGTGGCCACAATATCGGATCGGGAGAGGGGGATCTTCTCTTCAGACCCAGAGAATGTGATTAAACGTGGCTATTGAGCCACAATGCGAGCAATGCATATCAATCGTGTCGGAGTACACATGTGCGTAAATGTATGGGCACGGGAACGAATATGTGTTTGTAAGCGGCGCCGTAACGTCCTGGTGCTTATAGTTAGCTTATGATGCAGGGGTAGTTTTGACTGCCTCGAAAGACGGTAATACTGCGCGATGTCATGGTAGGATGTCAAGGCTTCACCGGAGTTTTCTGCATCAGAGGCGGGTACCACCGCTAGAGCTCGACTGACGAATCCTCTAGGTGGGCCGCCTCGATTGTTCCCTGGGTTCCCTGCGTGAGCCAGCACCCATAGCTCAATGGAGCATATAGTGCGTCTTTCTCAACATCTGTAAAGAGTTTGGGCAAGAGTAAACGCAGAGTTGGGCGGGCCAAAATGCCGCGTGTGAAGTTGGATACGGCAGCATTTGAATCTCTGGCTGCTGCTGCAATAGCTATGGCCGCTTCCTCGGCTTCTGTCGTGTCAAGCACATGGACGGCAGCAGCCGTTGTAATATAAGGTGAATTGGCGTTGTTACCGAAGAGAGTGATTACGCTTACGTTATTGCATATGCTTTGGTATTGGGCGGCGTCAACGTACGCAATGGTTGAGTTGTATGCATACGTTTTGTGCAAGGATTAGGCCCTCGCTTTCCTTCTACCGTCGTGGTGGTTGAACATGTTATTTGGGAGTGGTTTTATGAGGAATTTCTTTTTTGTTGTACATTACTTTCGTTTTCTGCAGATTAAATTTAGGACCTTCTTTTTTCCTCCTATGGCCTCATTTAGTAATCTTGAATTGTAATTGATCCCCTGAGTTACTCAGCAACGCTATACCATCAAAGCGCAGGTTATTGAGGTACTTTCTATTGACTCGTATATCCATAACTACTCCCATTCTATGGGCCCCAGAAAACATTTTATAAGCACGTGATAAATAACATTGGGGAGATCGTATCCCCTTCTCTTACCCCCTTCTGTATTGGTATTCTGTCGCTTTCTTTATGGAGCACTACGGTAGCAGTTTATACGCTGTAGATTTTTCCAGGATGTTTATATATGCTTCGTCGACGCCCTGATTGCGCAGTGTCTGCATAACTACTGATATATTTACTAAATCAAATGCCTTCTCGTAATCTATGAATAGTGGTTGCGTGCATTCTGAGCATTTCTTTATCACCTAATTGATAGTATGAATACGGTCGATTGTTGAGTAGCCTGTACTAAATCCTGCTTGATCACTTGGTTCATTGAATTCTAAAGTTGTCTTAATTCTTTTTGTGATTACCTTTGTAAATAGCTTATATATACGACGGAGAACAAGCTGATCGGCTTGTAATTCTTCAATTCCTTGTCGTCTCCTTTCTTATTGTTTAAGACCATGTAGGCATTCTTCTAGGATTCTGGCATGCTTGTCGTGTCAACCGCGGCCTGTCTTTAGATCTTAACCAGTACTAAATTAAGTAGCGTGGTTTTGCGCATTTCCTTCAACAAAAATGAGTCTACCGCAAGTATGCTTTAATACCTATTTGATGCTTCAATTCGGCACGGAATGACTCGTTATATTTCACAACAGCAGCGTGCTCTATCCCCGGGCGAACTGTTGATTGGCGTGACCGACCCTAGCCGCCTGATGGCCTTCGCGCTGCCCATGGCGACGGCACTGCAGTCGATTAGTACTGAAAGCGCACCGCACAGACAGGCAAACAGACGTACAGACAAACAGACGGAGGTACGCACGTACGGACAAACGGAAGTACGGACTGATGGATGGACGCAAGCACGGACGGACAGGTGGACGCTTCGCCTCACTTACCATCATTTTCTCCATGGATATGCTGTGATTTTTTGATGCAGCTGTCTTTATGGCTGCGCATCATTCATGTCTAGCACACGCTGTCATAACCATTGAGGGATGACACGCCAAACAGCTGAATTTCAGCTCAATAAACCCTCGTGAGAGATCGAAAGTTATTTATTTTCTTGAGGTTGAACCGTTAAAAGGGTTATTACGGGTATAAAAAATGAGAAAAAAATACCCGATCGGCACAGTGAGGATACAGTCTCGGTATTATTACACACGTTACCTAAAGTTATATGTGCTTTAAATTACTTTTCTACTCCGAATATCAGCAGAAGCGCGTGGTCTATATTATATATAGCAGGTAACGCGTTAATCAGAGAGAACTTGGCTTTGGAGATTCAAACAATCATTATTGTTGGGAGCTCATATACCTTGTCAAAAGCACTCTGAAACAGGAGGTCGTAGGGTACAGGAAGGGACAGAAAGGGTATTTAACGCCCCCCCCCCCCCCCCCAAAAAAAAAAAAAAGAAAAATCCTGCGCGCCGAACGTTACCGTTGGCGAAGCTAAGTATAGCATCTCTTTACAAATGCGCAACGTAAATATGGTTTTTTCGACATTATGAGGTGAATATTTCAAGTCGGACGTAGTCGTATGACAAATGCACGGCGAACACGACCGCGTACATATAGCGGCCGTTTTTAGGGGGCATTTCATGGATGTTGTGAATGGGTGAGGTAGGGACATGTGACTTAAAAGCATTGATTTTATTGATTGATTTGTGGACTTTAACGTCCCAAAACCACGATATGATCATGAGAGACGCCGTAGTGGAGGGCTCCGGAAATTTCGACTATCTGGTGCTTATATATATATCTATATATATATATATATATATATATATATATATATATATATATATATATATATATATATATATATATATATATATATATATATATATATATATATATATATATATATATATATATATATATATATATATCACAACGGGAGCGTTGTCAACAAGGATAAATATATTTATTTCCCAACAGTTTCGGGAGGGGTCCTCCCTTCATCAGGGGATGAGTTAACTCATCCCCTGATGAAGGGAGGACCCCTCCCGAAACTGTTGGGAAATAAATATATTTATCCTTGTTGACAACGCTCCCGTTGTGCCATATCCCATACCTTCACGAAGACTAACTGGCCCATTGAATTATTACTCCCACTATATATATATATATATATATATATATATATATATATATATTCAGCAGGAAGTTCAAGGGGTCTGGTACGTATAAAGAACACAAGCGAGTACACGTACGAAAGAGCAATACTTTTATGCCAACGTTTCAGCCGTGGCACGGCCTTCGTCAGGGAATAAAGAGTAGACAAGCAGATGCCCCTTTTAAGGGCCGTTGAAATCACACAATTGATCAGAATAGTGATTAGAAAGTGCGAAAGCAATACCAAAACAACATTGTCAGTATAATTTGATACGAGTATTGAGCAACAATATCGCTGTGGATAACTCAAGATATGAGCGCATAGCTTCAGCGTAGGGCAAATTTTTATGCGTAGGGCAAATTTTTAAAGCAATAAAGCACTTCATAAGCCAAGCGAATATCATGAGCACATGTCACGCACACTGTAAGATACCCGAGGGACAGTAAACAAAATTCAACTGGTAACTGAAGCGTCAAGTTTGATGCCAAACTACTGCATGCGCACATATAATAAATGGAAGCACACACAAAAAATATATATAATCAAACAAATGAGAGAAGAAACGATGGCATGGGTTGGGGGGCATTTAACGCATTCCTGTGATGGACAATGCTACATAGAAAGGAAAGTAACGCGTCCAACGCTTTCGTTGATGCCTGAGTGCAAAGTGTTGAACTTGTTAATGAGATAGGACTCGCGAACTTCTCGGTCATGATGAGTTTTAAACCCGGATTGTAATATTGTGGCTTTGATGTTTTCGAAAGAGTGCCCTGGCATCTGGACATGTTTTGACAGTGGAAGATGAGGAAGGTTAGAAGCATGGGCTCTGTGGTTGTTAAAACGTAACCTGAATGATGTTTCGGTATGCCCAATGTATTGCATACGGCAAGTGGAGCACTCAAGCATGTAGATAACATTAGCGCTGTCGCAAGTGAAGTCTCCGTTGATTTTTAAGGAAAAGTTTGATGCGGTGCTAGTTGCGGTATGAGTACTTGACATGTGCGGGCAAACCTTGCAGCGGGGCTTATTGCAAGGATGGCAACCACTGTAGTTGGACCGATTAATTATTTTCGATGATGTTAATGTATCATGCAGGTTGCGTGATCTGCGGTAAACTACCCTCGATGGTTCCGTAAAAATGTCTTTTAAGTGATCACTTTGTTGCAAGATATTGTGGTGTTTTCTTAGAATATTGGCCACATTAGGAACCGAAGCTGAGTGCGTAAGGATGAGGTTAACACTGTTACGTGAAGTGTTTGCAGATCGTTTGTTGCTTGTGAGCAACTCTTTACGGTCAATGTTGTTAGCCTTCTTGAGGGCGTCGTCTATGATTCCCGATGGGTATCCTTGCCTCGTAAGAGCACCTCGTAGGTCTTCGCAGTTGCGAGCGAAATCATTGTTATCAGAGCAGATGCGTTTAAAGCGAATGGCCTGACTATATGGAATACTGGTTTTGCAGTGTTTTGTGTGACTACTATGGAAGTGAAGATACTGATGTCTATCGGTTGGTTTCCTATATAGTTTGGTCGTCAATTTTCGATTGCACAGTGTCACTGTGACGTCAAGAAAGTTGACACTGGTGTCCGAGTATGAGTGCGAGAATGATATATTTGGATGGGCATTATTATAATCGCTGATGAAAGAAAGAAGCTGGGATTCACCATGATGCCATACTAAAAAAATGTCATCGATAAAACGCTTGTAATAAAAAGGCTTCAAATCGCGGCTGGCAAGAAAATCGCGTTCTAGAGAGCCCATAAAAATATTTGCGTAATTCGGGCCTATTCGTGTGCCCATGGAAGTGCCGCTAACTTGAATGAAGTGTTGTCCGTTGAACTCGAAATTGTTTAGTTCGAGAATTAATTTGAGAAGCGTAGCTAGTGTAGAGGAGTCTATCGATTTGTCGAGGTCAGACTCGTTATACGCTTTTACAACAGCGCGGATACCATCAGAATGGGGAATGTTGGTGTACAAAGAACAAACATCGAGGAACACCAAAAATGACCCATCAGGAATGTCTAAATCAATGATATCATTTAAAAAGTGATTGGTGTCTTTAATGTACGAGGGAAGTGAAACCGGAATAGAAGAAATGAGGGTATCAACGTAGCGTGACAAATTTTCTGTCACCGTACCTATACCAGACACAATCGGTCTACCGGGAATGTTTTCTTTGTGAATTTTGGGTAGGGTGTAGAACCTACCAGCCACCGGGCTTAGTGGAATCAGCGTACGTAATGCAGACTGAGCGATTTTGTTTTCTTTTACAAGATCTGTAACAACATCACTGACAATGCGTTTAAATTCCGCTGTCGGGTCGTCATTTAGACGCCTGTAGTATGTGGTGTCATCAAGTTGTCTCTGGGCTTCACCAATATAGCTGTCAGCATTCAATACCACTACTGCACCACCTTTATCTGCTGGCTTAATTACTATATCATTGCGGCTAGCCAATGCTTTGATAGCCTGAGCCTCTTTAAAGGTGACGTTATGGCGGAAGGGAAAACGTGTTTTGTACGCTTGAAGTACATCATCCTGTACAGCTCGTATATATAAATCGAGGCATTTATCCCGTTGAGTGGGTGGATTATCCACCCACTCAACGGGATAAATGCCTCGATTTATATATACGAGCTGTACAGGATGATGTACTTCAAGCGTACAAAACACGTTTTCCCTTCCGCCATAACGTCACCTTTAAAGAGGCTCAGGCTATCAAAGCATTGGCTAGCCGCAATGATATAGTAATTAAGCCAGCAGATAAAGGTGGTGCAGTAGTGGTATTGAATGCTGACAGCTATATTGGTGAAGCCCAGAGACAACTTGATGACACCACATACTACAGGCGTCTAAATGACGACCCGACAGCGGAATTTAAACGCATTGTCAGTGATGTTGTTACAGATCTTGTAAAAGAAAACAAAATCGCTCAGTCTGCATTACGTACGCTGATTCCACTAAGCCCGGTGGCTGGTAGGTTCTACACCCTACCCAAAATTCACAAAGAAAACATTCCCGGTAGACCGATTGTGTCTGGTATAGGTACGGTGACAGAAAATTTGTCACGCTACGTTGATACCCTCATTTCTTCTATTCCGGTTTCACTTCCCTCGTACATTAAAGACACCAATCACTTTTTAAATGATATCATTGATTTAGACATTCCTGATGGGTCATTTTTGGTGATCCTCGATGTTTGTTCTTTGTACACCAACATTCCCCATTCTGATGGTATCCGCGCTGTTGTAAAAGCGTATAACGAGTCTGACCTCGACAAATCGATAGACTCCTCTACACTAGCTACGCTTCTCAAATTAATTCTCGAACTAAACAATTTCGAGTTCAACGGACAACACTTCATTCAAGTTAGCGGCACTTCCATGGGCACACGAATAGGCCCGAATTACGCAAATATTTTTATGGGCTCTCTAGAACGCGATTTTCTTGCCAGCCGCGATTTGAAGCCTTTTTATTACAAGCGTTTTATCGATGACATTTTTTTAGTATGGCATCATGGTGAATCCCAGCTTCTTTCTTTCATCAGCGATTATAATAATGCCCATCCAAATATATCATTCTCGCACTCATACTCGGACACCAGTGTCAACTTTCTTGACGTCACAGTGACACTGTGCAATCGAAAATTGACGACCAAACTATATAGGAAACCAACCGATAGACATCAGTATCTTCACTTCCATAGTAGTCACACAAAACACTGCAAAACCAGTATTCCATATAGTCAGGCCATTCGCTTTAAACGCATCTGCTCTGATAACAATGATTTCGCTCGCAACTGCGAAGACCTACGAGGTGCTCTTACGAGGCAAGGATACCCATCGGGAATCATAGACGACGCCCTCAAGAAGGCTAACAACATTGACCGTAAAGAGTTGCTCACAAGCAACAAACGATCTGCAAACACTTCACGTAACAGTGTTAACCTCATCCTTACGCACTCAGCTTCGGTTCCTAATGTGGCCAATATTCTAAGAAAACACCACAATATCTTGCAACAAAGTGATCACTTAAAAGACATTTTTACGGAACCATCGAGGGTAGTTTACCGCAGATCACGCAACCTGCATGATACATTAACATCATCGAAAATAATTAATCGGTCCAACTACAGTGGTTGCCATCCTTGCAATAAGCCCCGCTGCAAGGTTTGCCCGCACATGTCAAGTACTCATACCGCAACTAGCACCGCATCAAACTTTTCCTTAAAAATCAACGGAGACTTCACTTGCGACAGCGCTAATGTTATCTACATGCTTGAGTGCTCCACTTGCCGTATGCAATACATTGGGCATACCGAAACATCATTCAGGTTACGTTTTAACAACCACAGAGCCCATGCTTCTAACCTTCCTCATCTTCCACTGTCAAAACATGTCCAGATGCCAGGGCACTCTTTCGAAAACATCAAAGCCACAATATTACAATCCGGGTTTAAAACTCATCATGACCGAGAAGTTCGCGAGTCCTATCTCATTAACAAGTTCAACACTTTGCACTCAGGCATCAACGAAAGCGTTGGACGCGTTACTTTCCTTTCTATGTAGCATTGTCCATCACAGGAATGCGTTAAATGCCCCCCAACCCATGCCATCGTTTCTTCTCTCATTTGTTTGATTATATATATTTTTTGTGTGTGCTTCCATTTATTATATGTGCGCATGCAGTAGTTTGGCATCAAACTTGACGCTTCAGTTACCAGTTGAATTTTGTTTACTGTCCCTCGGGTATCTTACAGTGTGCGTGACATGTGCTCATGATATTCGCTTGGCTTATGAAGTGCTTTATTGCTTTAAAAATTTGCCCTACGCATAAAAATTTGCCCTACGCTGAAGCTATGCGCTCATATCTTGAGTTATCCACAGCGATATTGTTGCTCAATACTCGTATCAAATTATACTGACAATGTTGTTTTGGTATTGCTTTCGCACTTTCTAATCACTATTCTGATCAATTGTGTGATTTCAACGGCCCTTAAAAGGGGCATCTGCTTGTCTACTCTTTATTCCCTGACGAAGGCCGTGCCACGGCTGAAACGTTGGCATAAAAGTATTGCTCTTTCGTACGTGTACTCGCTTGTGTTCTATATATATATATATATATATATATATATATATATATATATATATATATATATATATATATATATATATATATATTGCTACGTAGCTGACGTATCAGCGGTCAGAAGACGACAACGAGGAAGTGGTCTGTCGGTTGTGCGTGCTGCTTCCATTTTAGTCGACGCCATACGCATCATTTTGAACATAGATTTTAAATAGACACACCTCGTGTCATTTTCACGTAACATCTTTGTGGTGGACGTGCTGGGTACTTCCCCGTCTTCATCACGAAGCTCCGCAACGGTCGCATCATCATAGGTCCAACCATGTCACAGGTTGAACAACCATCGTCTTCACCACCTGCCCCTACCGTGACTTCTGCATACGTCGTTCTACCTCCTGCTCGTGATCCCGGTGTATTTTCCGGTCAGGATGGCGTTGACGTCGACAAATGGATCAACCGGTACGAACGGGTCAGCACAAGCTATAGGTGGGACCCGACTCTTATGCTTGCCAATGTGCTTTTTTACCTCGATGGCCCACCGCGAGTGTGGTTCGAGACGCACGAAGCGGAGATTACGAGCTGGGACTCCTTTAAAGAGAAGATCCGCGACCTTTTTGGCGACACCATTGGGCGGCAGATCGCAGCGCGGAATCAACTGGCGGCTCGTGCACAGACGTCGACGGAGTCGTACGTCACGTACATTCACGACGTCATCGCCCTATGCCGCCAGATTGACGAGCACATGAGTGAATCGGAGAAAGTGGCTCATGTGCTGAAAGGCATAGCAGACGACGCATTCAATCTTCTAGTTTACAACAACGTTGTCACCGTCGACGCCATCATTAAAGAGTGCCGGCGGTTCGAAGAAGCCAAGAGCCGCCGTATTACTCAGCGATTCACCCGGCTGCCCAACACGGCCGCGACCTCATCGTGTGAAGCCGCCCGCCAGTCCCCCACGTATGACAACGTCACACGCATTGTTCGTCGGGAAATCGAAGCCGCCTGTCCGGCTCCTCTTCAGCCACCCGTTTTCGCAACGCTTGCCTCTGACCAACAACAGCCGTCAGTGGCGTTAATACAAGCTGTGGTGAGGCAGGAGTTTGCGAACCTCGGACTTCCATCAGCATGTCCCTTGACTCGCCCTGAAGTCCCGTCCTACTCCCGAGGACACGCTCGCCGTTCACCTCCAACAACGGTCGTCGGGTGGCGAACACCCGACGACCGGCCTATTTGTTTTTCCTGCCACCAGCCTGGGCACGTTTCTCGCTATTGCCGCTGCCGTTGGTCCAACCAACCACGTCAGACTTTCTCTACCTCGGCGCTCATGCATCCGACGACCCCTCGATGTTCAGTCGCCGCACCCTTCAATTTCTATTCGTCGTCACCTTACGAGCCTTCTACTGACGCCCCTTTGCCCGGTCGCCGCTACCCTGACGCCCCTTCGTCCGGTCGCCGCAGCTCTCGCTCCCCGTCGCCGCTACGTCGCCAATCCCGCTCTCCGCCACCTCGGCGCTTTTCCTCGCCGAGCTTCTCTGGACGACCGCAGCAGGAAAACTAGATATCGCAGCTTATAGAGGTGAAGCTGCAATACCAATGACGGTCGAAAATTCTCTACTGACGCTTCCCACGCACCATAGTCTGCTTGAAGTACAAGTAGACCATGTTCCTGTGACCGCCCTCATTGACACAGGTGCGCACCTGTCTATTATGAGCGCTTCTCTACGCTGCCGCTTACAAAAGATTATGACGCCATCTACGACGCAGGCAATACGTGTTGCCTATGGCGGTACTGTAGCAGTAATGTGAATGTGCACTGCTCGTGTCAGCATTGCCAGTCGTCACGCCGTGGTCCTTTTTGCCGGGCCAGCCTGCTGCCCTCATGACCTCATACTTGGCCTTGATTTCCTTTCGGCACACTCGGCCTTAATTGATTGTTCGTCTGGTACCCTCAGCCTTGATCTACCAATCTTTGCCGACTACTCTGCAAAGCCCACCAGCCGCTTGAGCCCAACCACTTTCGTTCGCCTGCCACCTCGAGCCGTCACGTACGTGTCTTTGTCATCGACCCCTCCCGTTCCTGACGGTGATTATATCGTTACGCCAATTACTGACGTTCGGCTGACGCGCAGTGTTACTGTGCCCTGTACCATCGCGACCATAGCGGATAACTGTGTGTTACTTCCGCTCCTTAACTTTGGTTTCACCCCTCAAGTGTTGCCCTGCCAGATGTCTCTTGCCCAGCTAACTGCCATAACAGAGGACGATGTCAGTGTTGTCGCTGTATCTGCTCTTGATCGAAGCGCAGTCTCACGGTCACCCAGCTCAGACAATGGTATATTTCGAAACATGATTACATCGGAGCTGTCGCCTCACCAGGCCAACGCTCTCTGCCAAGTTTTGGCCGCATACAGTGACATTTTCGACACCGATGATCGTCCCTTGGGCCAGACTAAAATTGTCACTCACCGAATCAACACTGGTGACTCTGCGCCCATTCACCGTCGGCCGTACTGCGTGTCAGCATCTGAGCGAGAAGTGATTCAGAAAGAAGTGGCCAAAATGCTTACGAAAAACGTAATCGAACCATCAACAATTAAGCCCTTGGGCATCTCCCGTGGTATTAGTAAAAAAGAAAGACGGCTCATGGCGTTTCTGCGTTTATTATCGCCACCTCGACAAAATTACCAAAAAAGACGTGTACCCTCTACCACGCATTGACCATGCCCTTGATTGCCTCCATGGCGCCACCTTCTTTTCATCTCTCGACCTCCGATCTGGCTACAGACAAATTGCTGTAGATGACATGGACCGAGAAAAGACCACCTTCATTACCCCTGACGGTCTTTACCAATTCAAGGTCATGCCCTTCGGTCTCTGCAACGCTCCAGCGACCTTCGAGAGAATGATGGACACGCTCCTACAAGGATATAAATGGTCGACATGTTTGTGTTACCTGGACGACGTGATAATTTTCTCACCTACCTTTGCAACCCACCTTGAACGCCTTTCGAACATTCTATCCATATTTCGACGGGCCGGCCTGCAGCTCAATTCCTCCAAGTGCCACTTCGGTCTTCGTCAGATTACCGTATTGGGTCACCTTGTTGACGCTGCCGGCGTACGGCCAGAGCCGGCGAAAGTACGCGCTATAACAAACTTCCCAGTCCCACGCTCTGTCCATGATGTTCACAGTTTTGTGGGCCTCTGCTCCTACTTTTGCCGGTTCGTGAAGAACTTTGCGGCACTCGCACAGCCACTCACCGACCTTCTCAAACAAGACGTCCCATTTTCTTGGGGCCCTCCTCAAGCTGACGCCTTCTCTCAGCTAATCACCGCTCTAACGACACCTCCTATTCTTGCACATTTCGACCCCGATGCTCCCACAGAAGTGCGAACAGACGCGAGTGGTCACGGAATTGGTGCAGTTTTGGCGCAAATTCAGCGGGGCAACGACCGTGTAATCACTTACGCAGCCGTCTGCTTTCTAAGTCTGAACGCAATTATTCGATAACAGAACGGGAATGTCTCGCTCTTGTTTGCGTGGTTTCGAAATTCCGTCCTTACTTGTATGGCCGCCCTTTCCGTGTCATCACAGATCATCACGCGCTGTGTTGACTTTCTTCTCTGAAGGACCCCACTGGACGACTTGGTCGTTGGGCATTACGCCTACAGGAGTATTCCTACTCGGTTGCTTATAAGTCTGCACGTCTCCATCTGGACGCCGATTGCTTATCCCGCTACCCTGTTGATCAGCCCGATGAACCAGACATCGAGCCTAGCCTCAGCGTCATGTCAATGTCCCAGTTTCTTCAGATTGGTGATGAACAACGTCGTGATGCTTCTCTGCGACAATTTATTGACCGCCTCGAATCTGCTCCGAACGACACGTCACTTCGCATGTACGTCCTCCTGAATGGCACGCTGTACCGTCGTAGCCTCCAGCCAGATGGCCCTGAGCTCCTTCTTGTCGTGCCGAAAAATTTGCGTTCAACCGTGCTGCACGAGCTTCACGATGAACCAACTGCTGGTCATCTGGGTGTATCTCGGACGTACGACCGCGTGCGTCGCCGCTTCTTTTGGCGCGGTCTCGCCCGGTCCGTTCGCCGTTACGTGTCCTCCTGCGATAAATGCCAACGTAGGAAGCGACCTACTGCGCCCCCGGCTGGACTTCTTCAACCGATCTCCATCCCAACCGAACCTTTCTTCCGTGTTGGTATAGATCTTCTCGGTCCTTTTCCCGAGCCGAAATCGGCCAACAAGTGGGTCGCTGTTGCTATAGACTACGCGACTAGGTATGCCATCACTCGAGCGCTCCCCACCAGCACCGCTACTGACGTTGCGGACTTTTTGCTCCACGACGTCATCCTACACCATGGCGCTCCTCGCCAATTACTCACGGATCGTGGCCGCGCATTTTTGTCCCGTGTGATCGACGATCTTCTGCGCTCTTCCTCGACGCAGCCCAAGCTGACCACTTCCTAACACCCCAAACAAATGGCCTTACCGAACGGCTAAATCGGACCCTAACGGACATGCTCGCGATGTATGTGTCCTCCGACCACCATGACTGGGACCTGGCGCTACCTCACGTGACCTTCGCGTACAGTTCTTCGCGCCACGACACCACTGGTTATTCACCATTTTATTTGCTTTATGGCCGTGATCCGACGTTACCACTCAACACCTTACTTCTAACCACTACAACGCCGTCAACCGAATATGCACGCGACGCTATTGCTCGTGCCGACCACGCACGTCAGATCGCCCGCTCTAGACTTTCGGCTTCGCAAGCCACCCAGAAAGCCATCTACGACAGCCGGCATGCTGACGTTCACTTCTCACCCGGTTCTCTTGTTCTCCTGTGGTGCCCAGTTCGTCGAGTTGGCTCATCAGAGAAGTTATTGTCTCGCTACATGGGTGGTCCTTACCGTATCATCCGCCAGGTAACCGACGTCACCTATGAGATCGTTCCTGCACCTGAGACCACAAGCCTGCCTGCAACCACACCCAATGACGTTGTGCACGTCAGCAGGCTAAAACCTTACCACCTGCCTACTCAAGACCGTAGTTAATGTGCACCGAGACGGCGCTTTTACTGCCTGGGGGGGGGGGGTAATGCTACGTAGCTGACGTATCAGCGGTCAGAAGACGACAACGAGGAAGTGGTCTGTCGGTTGTGCGTACTGCTTCCAACGGTCGTGCTGGTCGCCATTCCTGGTAGAACGTGTCGCCCATCGCTTTGTTCGTCGACTGTGACTGTGAGGCTCGACTGTGAAGAAGCTGCCCGGGCTCAGGATCGGGCGGCAGTATCCTTATTGTTCTTTAAGAGTTCGTTATTTTCCGGTAACTGTATTGGTCTTTCTCAGCTGAAGCGAGTCATTCAATCTTGATGTCATTGTCTTCCCCCGGCCAAGGGCACTCCCCTTGGTTAGCTTCCACTCCCGCCAAGGATTGGCCGATAGACTATTTGTTACGCAGTGGAGCGAGAAGTGTCCCTGTGGCGCTGGTACCTACAGATGGGGGCAGTATTCCGATGAAGAACCCAAAGGCGATTCAAGTAGAGCTTCGAAAAGCCACTTCGCATCTCCAGGAGATCACTGAGGTCCGCCAGTTTGGTCGCAGAGCCATCGTATGCTGTTCCGCAGATCAGGAATGCATTCGTGAGCTCCTGCAATGTTCCGAATTCGCAGCGCATCCGGTAAGCCCATTTATTCCAGCACACCTCGCATGCTCGAAAGGATTAGTCCGCGGTGTAGACACAAGCCTGACACCTGCAGAAGCGCTCGATTTGTTTTCGGTGGCGGGTGTAATTTTAGTGTACAAGTGCACCCGTACAATTGACAACATAAAATCCCCAACGGAATCGGTGATAGCGACCTTTTTAGGAACAGTCCAACCTTCCGAAATTAAGGCATGACCACTGATCTATAAGGTAGAGCCACTTTCCCCCAAACCCCTGCAGTGTTTGAAATGTTGGTGATATGGACATAGCGTCAGAGGGTGCCGATCAGTTCTTAGATGCCGTCTGTGTGGTGAAAATCATGACAGCCGCAAGTGCAGCTCTGAAAAAGAGAGGTGCTGCTTATGTAATGGGGCGCACCCTGCAGACTCCGCAGACTGTGCAGCAAAAGAAAGGGAGCTTGCCACATTGGATATTGTAGAACGCAAGAGGTGCTCTCGGAGAGAAGCCGTTGCAGAAATGCAGGAGAGATCCAAAGGATATGCAGGTGTTGCAGCACGTAATACCACCGCCATGGATGCATCTCTCGCAACATCTATCGCAGAGGCCCGTAGAGAAGGCTATGGAAAAGGCAATGGAACGCCTCGCAAACAATCTTCTTGAAAGCTTGGCACAATTGGTTTCCAATCAACTATCTCAAATTCTAGGTGTAGCATCTACGAACGATTGGGCTCCTCAGACATCATTGGTATCGCAGCGTACGGAAACAGAAAGTGCGACAACACGTCAGCGAGCGGTTTCTCCTGAGGCAGGGACTTCCAAAACAACGGAAGACGGTGATCTTACGGATGATTCGGAAGCATGTGCAGATATGGATATGGACTCTCATAAGGCTCTGAAGCGAACCCGATCTCCCCAATCAAAAAACTCTTCGCATAATTCAAAATCTAAAAAGTATCTATCTAAAAAAGAATTCTTTGAGAACATGTCTAAGAAAGACTTTTTGCGAAAGGACATTTTGGACCAAGCAGTTTCTGTGACGGTTCTGTCGCCAAAATAGGTTCGCTAAGCGTATTACAATGGAATTGCAGATCTATATTTTCCGCAGCTACAGACCTATCATACCTTTCTTCACAACTTTCCCCGGATATTATATCACTGCAAGAAACCTGGCTTTCAACCAGCCAGAAGTTTTCCCTAAAAAATTATCGGCTATTTCGATTGGACCGACCTAGCAGAGGTGGTGGGCTTGCTGTCTTGATAGCAACTAAGTTTAGTCACAAAGCTACGATCTCTTATCGTTGTGTGACTCCAGATTGTGAAATTTTGATAGTAGACATAATATTACCAGACGCTTCTCCCTTGTCGTTTGTAAATGCGTATTTCCCAGCAGGGGTGGCAAGACACACGAAGTCTAGACGATATGTTTTCTGTCTGCAGAAATGATATATTAATCACTGGAGACTTCAATTCACATCATGTGGCCTGGGGTTTTAAAACAGATTTAAGCGGAGAACGCTTGTGGGAATGGGCTATTGACAAGAATTTATCTTGTTTAAATTCGCAATCTGCTACTTTTGTCCGAGGTCTCTCTAAATCTGTAATTGACTTGACATTTTCAAGCTCATCTCTATATATATGTTCGTGGCAAACTTTAGACTGTGCTACTAACAGTGACCACTTGCCTATTAGTTTTGACTTTCCAAGAATACATGTCGCCGAAAAGGCCCGCTCATTTCTCAACTATAGAAAATTAGAAAAAGACTTGAGGGCTACTTTTGATCACCGCAAGGACATACAAGGTGACATCAGGGCTATGAGTCTGTGTGCAGTGTTAAAAAGATCAGTAAAAGACGCAACGTTTAAATTAGACTCGGCCACAAGAGGTTCTTTTAGTCCATGGTGGACTGAAGAGTGCATGAGGAGCTATAGAAAACGGAAAGCTGCTTGAAAACAACTGCTGGTCATCAATGTCCAAAAAATTGGCGTGATTAAAAATTCGCAGCAACAGACTTCAAATGCACAGTAAGTACAGCAAAAGATGGTTATAATATGAAACGACATGAGTATCTTTCTAGGGCTAAAAACAAAAAAGCGCTCTTCAGATTTTTAAGATCTCAAAAGATGTTACCACCCGCTGAAAACATTGACTCTTCTGTTCTTTCCCCCCGTGAGCTCTCTGATTTAGTAGAAAATATTGCGAAAGTGCTCCAAGATAGATTTATGTCAACTATACCACTGCACATTGTGAACCCATTGGCAGGCGAGGATTTCGAGGAGGTTACTCTAGATGAGCTGGCAGAGATAATAAGGCACTTATCTCCTTCGGCACCTGGACCAGACGGGGTAACAAATGCAATGATAAAAGTAATATTCGAGATTTGTCCAACTGAAGTACTTAATCTGGTGAATTTTTCTTTGACAAAAGTTTGGATACCTGCGGAATGCAAGCTGTCTAAAGTGATTCCACTTCTTAAAAAGCAGGAAAAAGGATTCGCCTTGGACAATGTAAGGCCGATATCACTCACGTCAAATCTGGTTAAGCTAATTGAAAGAGTTTTGAATGCCCGGGTAATAAAATATATTAATAATAACGCAATATTAAACCCCAGTCAAATTGGTTTTAGATCTGGTTGCTCATGGTGTGCGCATGTTGATTTAGAGAGCCGAATACAACTGGCTCGGCGTCGGCGCCAATACTGTGCTTTAGTTACTCTAGATTTGGCTAAAGCGTACGATAGGGTTGAGCATTCATTTTTTTTTTAAACAGATGGAATATCACCACTTTACCAACTACATCACTGCGTGGGTGTCGGGGTTTTTAAGAGGGAGAGAATATTACTGCTTTAAAGATGGGTACTCATCGAATAGATATAAGCAGACACGTGGCGTACCACAGGGGGCTGTCCTGTCACCAGTTTTATTTAACATTTTCTTAAGCTCCATTCCATCAACTAAGGATATTCAGTTATATGTGTATGCGGACGATATTGCTTTCTTTGCAAGTAATACCGACCTTCAATCATTATACCAGAGTCTACAAAATTATCTCAATATGATAGAAAGATGGCTTAAAAATATTCATATGATCCTGAACGTAAAGAAAAGTGTGCTTCTTGCATTCTCTTTTCTGCAGCCTATCAACATCTCGTTAGTGTACAGTAATGAGCTCATTCCGCAGGCGAATTCCCTTAAATATTTGGGCATCATATATAATGACACATTAAATTGGAGAAGTCACATTGATGATGTGTACTCCAAGGCAACACGGGCCATGGGGTGGCTACGGAAGCTTGCAAACCGTAAAGCGGGTTTAAGAAGAGATGTGCTAATAATGATATACAAACTTTATGTGCGGCCCATCATGGAATTCGGATGTGTATTATTTTCTGGCAGCGCAGCTTATAAAATGAGACCCCTAATACTGCTGGAAAGAGAAGCGTTGCGTTTGTGTCTGGGTCTACCAAAGTTTGTTGCAAATAACGTGTTGTATATGGAAGCTCGCCTACCTTCTCTGCTAAATAGGTTTAAAATTCTTACTGTGCAAGCATTCTTAAAGATATACAGTTCACAACAAAGATTCTCATTTTACGCTTTCATTCAAGAACCGACTTTATTTTTCGAAACCCATTAGTCGCGACTACACACCCCGCAAATAGTATTTGCACAAGCGCTACTAAAGCAACTGAATGTAAAAATTAGACATATTGGTCCAATACAATACCTAAAGTCAATGCTTAGCATACAATTCGATGATATATTTCCTCATAACGCAAAACAATTGGCATATAGGTATTTAAATGACCAGTTAGCAGATTATCTAGCTCACCTAGAGATAAGCAACATCATAGCGACTGATGCATCTGTGTCAAAAGAAAAGGCTGGGATTGGCATCTTCTCTCCATCTTTGGACTGGTCCTTTTCGATTCGACTCCCAGATTATACCCCGGTATTCATTGCAGAATTATTGGCCATTGTTCTTGCCCTACGCAAATTACCCTCAAGCGAATCATTAGTAGTCATCCTTACAGATTCGTTATCAGTTTGTAATGCACTTTCTGCGGCAGTAAATTCAGAGCTGATGAATACGTTTCGGCATTTAGTACCGAAAAACGTAAAAAAACTGCATTTGCTATGGGTACCAGGCCACCGCGGATTATATTTGAACGAGATGGCGGACTCTTTAGCAGCAGTATCCCTGGGTGGGCCCACCATCCCAGTTTTGCCAGATACGGCTTACGTAACCGCGCTAAGGTTCCGAAATGCTTGCCTGCAATGGGGAAAAGGTAATTTGGATAAATTCAAAGATTTCGAGCATTTGAGCTATTGCAGGAATAAACAGTGGTGTGTATCTCGCCAGTTAGAGGTCACTTATACCAGATTGCGCTGTGCAGTTCCACAACTAAATTATTACCTTAACAAAGCTCGGCTCAAGGCGTCACCGCTATGCATTTGGTGCAATGAAATTGAAATAATTGAACATTTATTTTTATTCTGTCACCGTTATTCTTATCAGAGAAAAATATTTTTAGTAGCCCCATTACAAAAGCTAGGAATACAAGTAAATCTACCAGTAATTTTATCAATTGGTGGAACTTCATTTGGTTACTGCCACAGGGATGTATGCTCCGCTGTGTTTGATTACATCAACGCAACTAAAAGATTACCATGCTAGTGAACCCCTACCTTTTCAGATCTTTAGTTTTTAATTCGTAGTTATGTCTTTCAAAAACAAAAGATGGTTTGACCGCTTGCTCAGCAAACATTTTTGTTTTTTGGTAGTATTATTTTAAGCTACTTTTTCAGATTGGCTTCATTTTCATTTTAGTTTCATTTAAGTATCCTGCCGCCCGGTTCTTGGCCCATCCCCCTTAGTGGGTAAGCGCCATTCATCAGAGGTCATCAGCATCAGCATCAGCTTCCATCTTAGTCGACGCCATACACATAATTTTGAATATAGATTTTAAATACACATCTCGTGTCATTTTTACGTAACAATATATATATATATATATATATATATATATATATATATATATATATATATATATATATATATATATATATATATATATATATATATATATATATATATATATATATATATATATAATTAGCACAATATAAGCTGTTGATAGTAAATGAGAACTGGTTATAATGAATTTAGGCTGAAAAGTAGACAGGTTGTACAGCCGTCAACACCTTTAACACGAACGCTCCGCCGCATGTCCTGCAGCAGTTTGATGGACGCTGACACCACGTACGCTTGGGTTCTGTTGCCAAGATGCTAACCATACATGCCGACATACCATCCAAGCCTACCGAGGTATTAACTCGGCAAAAGCGCCCAGCACTTCACGGCTGGCATCAATCAAACTAGCCCTGCAGGCCACGCATCGAAGTGTTCGTGGTAAAGGGGCTGAGGGCTGTACATAAAACTGCTCTTATAATACGCTTAAGTCAAATAATTTCTTTCGCGTAGAGTTCGTGACTCGTACGTAAATGCGTTTCTTCGGCTCGGCTCCCAGCTCGGCCTTCACTATAAGCACTCGAAGCTTGCACAGGCGATGCACAGTAAGCGCGAAATCACGTGCATAAGCCTTTTAGAAAGTATTATGATCCTCCTCAAAACTGGAATTATAGAACTGACTCGTCACCAATATAAATGTTGTGGAAAAAGTACTTGAACTCGCGTTTCTCTAGGAACGATCAAGCGCATGTGGACTTATATGAGAATCAGTGCCGACAGAACGAGCATATGCTTTCATCGTAGTTCTCATACTTCTCCACTATTTGTAGTTCGCCAGGAGCCACTTATGATGTAGTGCGACTCACAGCACTGCTTGAGTGAGTACTAGGCGGATCCACGCAAATTGCGATGGTATACGTCGTGTGTTTGTAGGTCGGCAGTCTCCTGAAAAGGGTGTCTCGACGGGACTTTGGCACGCCGGCATATTCTATTAACTCGAGCAACAAGGCGCGCAGCAGGTTCGCACACTCCGATAAAGGCTCAGCAATGCATTAAACGCGCTAAAAACGAGCAGTTACAAGCTTTCGCCAAGTACGACACGCCCACTCCAAATGCAGACGCTCTTGACATATCTGGCTCGATGCACTCGTTCGCCTCCGCTCACGGGTGCGCGCGCATTGATGCACTTTTAAACAAGTTTCATCTCTTGACCTTAGGCACTCTGAGAACAAATATAGACTTTTTTTTTCAATCGGGGCATAAACTTCAAGTTAAGTACAAAGTAAATACTACAGAGCCACCGCTGCTGTCACTCGCCGGAGAATCTGCTCCAAATCAGACGCTCTTGACATATCTGGCTCGATGCACTCGTTCGCCTCCGCTCACGGGTGCGCGCGCATTGATGCACTTTTAAACAAGTTTCATCTCTTGACCTTAGGCACTCTGAGAACAAATATAGACTTTTTTTTTCAATCGGGGCATAAACTTCAAGTTAAGTACAAAGTAAATACTACAGAGCCACCGCTGCTGTCCCTCGCCGGAGAATCTGCTCCAAATCAGACGCTCTTGACATATCTGGCTCGATGCACTCGTTCGCCTCCGCTCACGGGTGCGCGCGCATTGATGCACTTTTAAACAAGTTTCATCTCTTGACCTTAGGCACTCTGAGAACAAATATAGACTTTTTTTTTCAATCGGGGCATAAACTTCAAGTTAAGTACAAAGTAAATACTACAGAGCCACCGCTGCTGTCACTCGCCGGAGAATCTGCTCCAAATCAGACGCTCTTGACATATCTGGCTCGATGCACTCGTTCGCCTCCGCTCACGGGTGCGCGCGCATTGATGCACTTTTAAACAAGTTTCATCTAGGGACCTTAGGCACTCTGAGAACAAATATGGACTTTTTTTTCAATCGGGGCATAAACTTCAAGTCAAGTACAAAGTAAATAATACAGAGCCACCGCTGCTGTCCCTCGCCGGAGAATCTGCTCCAAATCAGACGCTCTTGACATATCTGGCTCGATGCACTCGTTCGCCTCCGCTCACGGGTGCGCGCGCATTGATGCACTTTTAAACAAGTTTCATCTCTTGACCTTAGGCACTCTGAGAACAAATATAGACTTTTTTTCAATCGGGGCATAAACTTCAAGTTAAGTACAAAGTAAATACTACAGAGCCACCACTGCTGTCACTCGCCGGAGAATCTGCTCCAAATCAGACGCTCTTGACATATCTGGCTCGATGCACTCGTTCGCCTCCGCTCACGGGTGCGCGCGCATTGATGCACTTTTAAACAAGTTTCATCTCTTGACCTTAGGCACTCTGAGAACAAATATAGACATTTTTTTTCAATCGGGGCATAAACTTCAAGTTAAGTACAAAGTAAATACTACAGAGCCACCGCTGCTGTCACTCGCCGGAGAATCTGCTCCAAATCAGACGCTCTTGACATATCTGGCTCGATGCACTCGTTCGCCTCCGCTCACGGGTGCGCGCGCATTGATGCACTTTTAAACAAGTTTCATCTAGGGACCTTAGGCACTCTGAGAACAAATATGGACTTTTTTTTTTTTTCAATCGGGGCATAAACTTCAAGTTAAGTACAAAGTAAATACTACAGAGCCACCGCTGCTGTCACTCGCCGGAGAATCTGCTCCAAATCAGACGCTCTTGACATATCTGGCTCGATGCACTCGTTCGCCTCCGCTCACGGGTGCGCGCGCATTGATGCACTTTTAAACAAGTTTCATCTAGGGACCTTAGGCACTCTGAGAACAAATATGGACTTTTTTTTTTTCAATCGGGGCATAAACTTCAAGTTAAGTACAAAGTAAATACTACAGAGCCACCGCTGCTGTCCCTCGCCGGAGAATCTGCCGCGAAGCGGCGCGGCCGCTTCGTAGTCGTTAAAGCCCCTGTATCATTCATAGCACTGCCCTATTCTAATAAGTTAAGAGAGCCATAGCAAAACGTCAGGAGAAGCCTCTATGGAACACAGTCATGCTAAGCAGCGGGGTGAACCGACATATGATGTTGAAAGAAAATGGGAGAGCTTTCCAGCTGTAGAAGGGAAGCATTCTTTCAGATCAATGACAAGATTAGAAGAAATGGGGCTCAGTGGCGAGCAGACGTACATAAAAAGGATAGAAAGGCAGCTGAAAAATGTTGGAACCATCCAAGATGCCCAAGAAATGAGACAAGCCTATAGGAGAGGTTCATAACTACAGCTCAAGGTGTTAGGCTAGAAGGGGACAAAGCTATATTGAATATATAAGAACAAGGGAGACAGAAATATTTCAACAAAGAAGTGCCTTATATGTGCCTCAATAGACAAGGCTAGATCAAGTGGCGCAGTGGCTCCATTTTCACGAGAGTGGGAAGAGGCTGAGAAGAGGGTTCCTAGTAATACACGAAAACAGGCCCTGATGGTATCCCAATTGTGCTGATAAAGGCATTGGGTCCCAAGTCTAATCAGAGTTCGAGAGAGGCAACGAGCAAAACAATAATCGATAATGAAGCCCCCGATGGATGGAAATTTAGCAGGACGAGCATGATCTATAAAGGAAAGGGGGACAAAGCTGACATAAACAACTACCGTCCTATAATAGTGACATCATTGGTCTACAGGTTGGCGATGCAGACTAAAAAGACTGCAGGCATGGATAGAGGATGAGGAGGTGCTGGGGGAACTGTAGAATGGGTTTCGAAAACAAAGGAGGTTGGAAAACAATCTGTTCTCACTGACGCAGTGGATCGAAATAGCAAAAAAAAAAAAAGGGGGGGGGGGGGGACACAGGCCCCTGTGGCTAGCATTTTTAGATACCAAGGAAGCGTATACGATAGCGTGGTTCAAGAGGACTTGTGGGGACACACTATAGGTGTGGAGGATGGACTCACTATCTTTTAAATGACATCTATAAGAGTAATTCAAGGTAGTTATAAAATGGGAAAAACAGGTATTCAAGCCCACGAAGATAAAACGGGGGCTTAGGCAGGGGTGTCGATCCTCTGTCACCCTTGTTATTCATGATGTAACTACCAAGATTAGAGGCCAAAATACGAGGAAAACTCATTGAACAGGCACTACCAGCATTACGCAAATGATATAGTGCTAACGCCCGACAACAAGGAAGATTTGCAGAGATTAATTGATGTGCATCTGCGCTAACGAGGGAGATATGCTAGATTTCAGATTCCGGAAAGAAAAATCAGAAAAATCAGCAGTGATGATTTTTAATGATAATGAAGGTAGTGAGCTTAGGATACAAGAGATCGCTATAGAGATAACAGGTAACTACAAATATCTGGGCGCATAGATATGCAATGGGACTGAGTACCCAAGGGAACGCGAAATATACGCAATGATTTAAGATAACAGGAATGTAGCGGTGATGAAAAATAGGGCACAATGGAATATAGGACTACGATTTTGTGAGAGGAATTTGGAAAGGGGTCATGGTTCCTGGTCTGACGTTCGGCGAAACAGTCTGATGCATGAGATCAGAATCTCAAGCAAGATTAGAAAGTAAGCAACGTGGAATAGGTAGGCTTGCTTTAGGAGATCACGGGAATACACCAAATCAGGGAGTACAAGACGATATAGGGTGGACATCATTCGAGGGCAGCTAGGAAGCTAGCAGCAAGATAAAATTTGAGAAGCGATTGAGAAAAATGGGGGAGTAGCACTGGGCTAGGAATGTTTTCAGCCACTTGTACTTGAGGAATGCGTCGATGCGAAATGGAGGAAGCAAACCAGAAAATTGACGGGTAAATACTTAATTAGAAAAGAGCAGCTAGAGGCAAAACTAAAAAGAACTATCGGTTCAGAAGAAGGTGAAGGAAACGCAGACCGACATGTGGAGAATTGGCATGATTAAGAAGTTGGCTATCGGACTTTTAAGCAGGAAATTGCCAAGAAAATGATCTATAATACTCGGGGTAGTTCAGTACTGTTTGAGGCTAGGATGAGAGTATGCGAACCAATACTTATCGGGTCAAATATGAAGAGGTAGACACGGTACGCAGTGCGTGTCGAGAGGAGGAGGAAACTGCCGAACACTTGATAATATTCTGTAAAGGGCTTCACCATTTAGTTTAGGATGATGGCGCAAAGTTACTCAAAGCGCTGTTGTTTAGAGAAAGGGGGGGGGGGCAAAATAGTCTTTACAGAAGGAGGTTAAAGCGCTGAGGTTTAGAGACAGGGAGGGCAAAATAGACTTTAAAGAAGGAGGTTATCTGATTGGTGGCTACAATCAAGACACGAATAAAAATTAAATCCTTCACTGCAAAGTACTAGTCCTCCACTTCACTATTTAAAGAAAAAAAAAGATAAATATAGTTTTTGGTTCACTAAGTACTACGGCTAGGTAGCGTTAGCCGCCCGATCTAAAGGGTACAGTCATATCAATTTATCCATCCATCCATCCAGCGTCTAATATGGCGGCTATGGCAGCTCCCACAGCGCTTGTCGCGAAGCGACGAAAACATTTTCTCGGTGTTCCGGCACCCTTGGGATATGTTGCCGGTGTCGGAAGAGGGTGAGTACTTCTTACTGTTTAGAAATTGGGCCGCAGTCCTCTGATATTTGGACGTGCGAGTCATCCGATCCTGCCCGTCCGCGCGACTTGCTAAACACTTGTTTCATTCCTTTCGTTTCAGTGCCACTGGCTTCACCACACGTTCCGATATCGGTCCTGCTCGGGATGCAAGTGACGTTCCGTAAGTGTCAACAGGGCTGCTTCCAGCGTTCATAATGATTGGGTGTTCCTCGTCCATGTAATCGGAGAAGGTCCCCCTGACAGTGTTTATTTACATCGGGACCTCCTCCTGTAATACTCATCAGTCACCCATGTAACTTGTGTTTTCATGATGTTACAATATATTTCAATAAACTACAGTGTAATGAAGAAAGCGTCATGTGCATCGACTGTAGCGCTTGTGCGACCACATACCGGTTGAGTTGCTCACTGTTTACGTTGTTTTCGGAGGTGCTCGCACTCAATGCTTGTGTCATTTATTCGCTTATTATCTCACCAATCATCAGGATAAAGCGAAGCGGTCAGCATAATGTCGTGCAGAGCGTGATCATGGCCTTGCGCTGTTTCTGTGTAACGAGCCTGAGATCGTTTGCATACGCAGTGACGATCGCCACGCACCACCCACCAAACGGAAAAAGAACCAGAAGGAAGAGGAAGAGGACGACGATGAGGATCTTAACGACTCTAACTACGACGAGGTGAGTGATCCGTCTTTCGTCTATCTGCAAGCTGCGACTCGCGCGCCTTTGTTAGAGTAGGCGTCTATGCTCCAAGTGAAAACTTGTTCAGGGTGGTGGCAGATCTTCTCGGCTTCGGTATCATCACTTGCTTGTGACATGTGGTATTTTGCGCGCACTTCATAAATCTGGTCGCGTAATTCAGCCTGAGTTGTGCGGATTAAATGGGAGATTCGTTCCCACCATCGGCGCTTCTCCAATGCGCGTGATTTGAACGTTCGACTGTGCGCTCGAAAATTGGAGGGGCCGTGGACACAGGCCCTGGCAGAGCACATGTGTCAAGGGATTTGGTCCTCGTTGGTAATGGCTTGAGAGAAGATCCTGACATGAAATTGACCCAAATCCTCCTGTGCACAATACTAAGCTGCTATTGTTATAATGAACAGCTGAACCTTTTCTAGTGGCATTGGTGCCCTTCCTGGTTGTCTGAATGCTTGGAAAATTTTTTAAATGTGTACCTACTTTAACCAAAAGAACTCTATGCTATGCAACATCAAATTGAGCATGACTCTGGGGCCCCAACAGCACTAGTTCATAATATAAGTAGTATTGACTGGGTTGCAATTTTAAAAAAAATTAGTTGAAACTCGGCACACCTGAACTTAGAAACGTGCTTTAAAGGAATTATCAGTTTGTTAAGGTTACACTGTAGTCTGAGAGATGCACAAAACACTGGGTGCACAGTCTGAGGTTCTTGTAATTGATGCTATTTGCTAGATTCATGATAATAAATTTCAGTCAAATACTATAGCCTTGTTGATCATGACACTTGAACAGCTGCAAATTTCTTTATGTAAATCATGTTCTGTACTGGTTTATGTATATGGCAGTCAGGGGCGTAACAGCTTTTGTTAATTGTCAGAGCTTTTGACAAGGAGTGCACTGTTTTATGAGAAACTGCTAATTTCAGTTTGCAGGCTACGGTGGTAGCCTGTTCAGCAAGGACCCGTATGACAAAGATGATGAAGAGGCAGATGCCATTTACGAGGCCATCGACCGCCGGATGGATGAGAAGCGCAAGGAATACAGGTCAGTTGCCTATGTCGCAAGCTCATTCGGACAGATGGACCTTCCCATCAGTCGCAGACTATGTATTCGTGTGAACCTTCCTAAAGTTTTCGAAAGGTTCACACATCAGCCGCCACAGTGGTAGAGTGGCTGCAGCACCCGAATCTCGACACAAAAAGTCTGAGGTTCAAACTTGGCTGTGGTGGTTGCATGTCGAAGGGAAATAGCTAGAGACCCACGTAGCCAGATTTAGGTGCAAGTTAAAGAACCCCAAGATGGCGAAATTTCTAGAGCTCTCCACCACAGCGTGCCTCATAAATATTTCGTGGCTTTGACACGCAAAATACCAGTTAATACCAGAAAGTTGATAAATTTGAGCTCTGTTTTCAGTTTTATGAATATTCCTTAATATAAGATACTCATGTAATAATCATGGAAATGGTAATAGAAGTGCAATCAACTTCCTTTACGCCCGTGTGCTCAGGTTTGGGTGCACGTTGAAGAACCCCAGGTGGTCGAAATTTCCGGAGCCCTCCACTACGGCGTCTCTCATAATCATATGGTGGTTTTGGGACGTTAAACCCCACAAATCAATCAACTTCCTTTACATATAGACAAGCTTTTTAGTCAGATCAGTGAGTAAAGCTATCCGAGTTCATTTGTACAACATCCTCTTCATTTTGGTAGAGTTAAAGTAATGGACACACAGGGATCCACATTAAATGATGCACCGCAGTGCGTTATCTCATGTGCCTTTTTGTGTAGGCCATTGTTCTGTCCACATTATGACAAAGCAGCAGTCGTATTGCTACTAGAGACCTGGAATCAATGGTATCTTTCATTGACCACAATTAAACATGCTGATGTCAACTCCTGCGCTTTATAGACTCTCCTTTGTACTGTGGTGTGTGAGTGTTAAAAAAAAAAGAAAGAATTTGATTTGGCCACTTTTCGCAATCGAAAATGGCAGTCTAGTCAGAATTGTGAAATGAGTGCAGACGTAAAAAGACATGGCAGAAACAGCAGTTACATTGCATGTTTGGTTTTTGCAACTGAAGCAACATGACTGTTACTGCACTTTTAAATGCTGTGTGAAAGTGATTGTATCTCAGAATGTGTTTTTTCCAGGTCAAACTTAATTAACACTTTGCATATTCTGTATGAGACATGAGATATAGACATTTTAGTTACATTTCGCTGGTTCAGGTTCTTGTACGACTAGATTTGCTGATTTATTTAGTTGTCACTGTCATGCTTCAGCAGTCTTGTTTTTCTTAAAAAATTGACCATTCTATTGTATTTTCTGTTTGTTTCTCAGTATAAATATGAAATCTCTAAATGAGAATGCGTGAGGTACAAAGCAACCTTGTGCTGGACACTGAGCCTTTTGTTACATACCTACAACACACACTGCATTTGTTCTGTATTCGACAGCACACACTTGAAATGTTAGAATGTAATAGCTAATGTATATGTATACATATACATTAGCATACATTATACATATACATTAGCATTAGCATACTATATACATATGCAAATGTATATACATTCCAAGGCTCCTGCCTTGGAATGTTTATACATTTGCACCCCTTTATAAAAGACACTGATGTAATAGGCAAATGAGCATAAGAAACACTATCCGGCCTATATTGAAATAGGGGTTTAAAAAAAAAAATTCACATATGGTACCCTGCCTATAAGAGACACCTCATGTAAAAGACAACAATTGCTCCTCAGTGCATGTCTTAGAAAGAGGTTCAACTGTATGAGAATTTAAGAGGAGTTTAAGAGCTTAGGGCAAAAGTTAGCAAGAAGGTGCATGTGCCACCAGCGCTTGCAAGCAGTTTGGCAGAGATTGAGATCACTCTACAGCACCTTGTACTTGTGAGCATTGATGGTTTGCGTACGATGTCCTTTTTCTCTGCCTCACAGGGAGATGAAATTGAGACGGGAACTGGAGCGCTATCGTCAAGAAAGACCCAAGATCCAGCAGCAGTTCTCTGACCTAAAGGTTAGCTATGCCTGCTGGCATTGTGCATTCCGTTTTGCTCTCACTTATGCAAGTATATTTTTGTATGTGTGTTGTTAGTGATAATGTACAGGGACGTTTGTACTCTGTGAAGGCTGCGGTAAGCACATTACATCAGATCTTGTTTGGTACACTATCTTTTCTATCATAGAACTACTCATTGCTCTAATGAAAGGAATTGTTGAAAGCACCTCTTCAATAGCTAAGGGCGTTTCATATTCCTTAACTTCCACTATCGTGTGACTGCTCTAACTGAAGTTGCCCTTGGTTTTCATTCAATACTGCTTTTCACATAACTGGGTGCACAGTCGCTGCATACATTCAAATCACCTGCTGCCTCATAATACCAGTATCGGACATAAAGTTACGTAGTTGGTGTAGCACATCCTTTAAATCAAAACAAGCCTTTCCATGTTCTGCATTTGTTTGGTTTACAAATATTTGCTAGAGCCATTGGCTCATATAAGGTTTGTATGTGTTCTGATGGACTGTGAAGTCCGGCGCAAATTCCCTTCTCATAGCATCATGTGTAATCTGAGAAAAGTTTGAAGGTGCCTCTTTCTCAACTGTAGACCAATATTCAAGATAAAAGCTTCATTTTGCAGCTTGCAACATTCAGCAGGCACCATTGTTTCTAGTTGTTCCGGCCCCGGGTAACCTGTTGTTGAAGGCCACATGTCTTCGGCTGCTGGGGTGTCATCCATGCTCCGCTTACGAACTTGATCCACATAGTGGCGGACAAGCTCATCCGCAGTTTTCACATTCAGCAAACGAGTGCCACACGTAGACTCAACTGTGCATGGGCACTACTTGCCGCTGGTGCTGTGATTTTTCACGTACACGTAGTCTCCTCGGACGAAATTCCAGCCTGGCTCACTTGTAGCGTTAGCCGAATACACTCTGGAAGGAAAATAAATGCCCAGTCTTGTGCACAAACGGAATCCTAATAGCCTCTGCGTTCCGATAATTGCACAATACACGTGCCAGTTATGTGATGAGACAAGTGCCTCCTATCTTCTTCACGCCTTCTTTGATAATGCGAATTACTGCTGGGCGTTACTTACTCTCCTTCGCGTGTCTGTTTTTCTGTGATGCAGAGAGACTTGGCACAAGTCACCGTAGATGACTGGAAAACCATCCCTGAAGTTGGTGATGCCCGCAACAAGCGACAGCGAAACCCTCGGCCTGAAAAGCAAGTGCTCTCTTAATTCTCTTGATGTTGTGTTTTGCTGCAAGCTAATTAAGCCAATAGACAGTTATGATAAGGAAAGCATACACAGAACTGCCGTTTAGTAATTGCCATATTTATACACATAATTATTTGTACTTTATTTTCAAAAAATAATGCAAATGTTAGGCATGTGATCATTGTGTGGGGTAACTCTTACATGAAGAAAAAGTTTTTACATTATGTAGGTGCTGCATGAAATATACGTTGTCCTTTTATTTACCTCTTATTCTGTAACTGACCGCTCACTTTCATTCATTTTGAGCCCTCAGCTGCAATTGCTTCATGTGTTCATTGGGACCAGTAGTGTCTTCGCTGGGAGGCATTGTCACAGTCCCCTAGAAATTTTAGAAAAACAATGCCACCTTGCGTGGTACATTTTAAGCACGTCCCATCAGCCCTAAATGGTGTCTCAGCATCTGCAGTGCCATAACGTTTATATTCAAAGCCACTACAATACATGATAATGTAGGCTTTTACGTCTGGCTAGCGATCACTTTTGGCGATACAGTAGAATCTCAACGATACGAATTCATAGGGAGCACACAAAATATTCGTATCATCCTGAATTCGAATTAACCAAAACAAGTTAAAGCTGATATTGAAGATGACCAAAGGGTCAACTAGTTCTCACTAAAAAAAAAGTCCACGATGTTTTTTTTTTTAAAGCTATTCTGCCTTTGCTGTCTCAGCAAGGCCGCCTGATACGAATAAAATCGTGCCGCTGTATCTTTGCTCATGCTGCTGTTGCTTAAGGCGCATTCACACTTGGCCCCGAAGGGAGCGAAGGCGGCACAATTACCTGAAATTCGATTGCATAGCCGCCTATGCAGCCGGCAAATCACTTTGCGAAGTCACCATGAAAAAAAATTGGTCTCGGAGCAATCACACTGGAGAAGTGAAGCGAGAGCGAAAACAACAGAGCAGCCCGGAAACCACGTCTCCGCGCGTTGACTCGCACTCGCTTCGCCCTAGTAAGGTGCTGCCACCACAGCTTTTATCACTTGGAGAATTCATTCCATTTTACCAGTTTCTTGAGCACTGAAATTCGTGCTGAGTCCTAGTTATCCTTGCAAAGTTTTGAACAGAAACAGTTTGCACTTTTTCACACGTTGTTCAGCCGGCTGTGTACAATAGCAAGACGTGTTCGGGCATGCCGACTTGCTGCTTTTTTACTTCCTTTTTTTTACTTTCGGTGTTCTCGGCGATCATAATCGAAACCAGGCTCTCGGTGAATGCATTTTTTTCGAGGCCATAAGCTTTGTGGTGTTTCATGAGTAGTTTCCAGTGGCACTGATCTGAGCCATTGCCTACGGAAAATTAAAAGGCGAGGCCGTATTTCAATTTTAAGAACTATTGTGCAGGATAGTTAGGTCATGACGAATATGGAATTTTTTTTTATGATATGTCATATGCACCCTTCGAATTCAACTCAAAGTTATTCGACCAAAATCACTATTCGCTTCGAACTTGTTTTGGACCTAAAACTCGCTATTCACACAAGCCTAATCAGAACAATAAAGCAGTCTGTAATGTTTGACATTTCAGCATGGCACACGCAAGACAATGGTCACGCATATGGCTAATCCGGCCCTATGAAAAATAGAAGTAGAAGCAAGCATGGCAGTATTCATAACATTAAAAGATGGCCCAACAGGACAGAGGATCAAAGAACAGGCGGGTGACCCAAAAATATTTATCTGGACATGGTTCACGTATTGTGTAGAAGAAATAATCGGAGGTTGTTCAGAGCAACAGAATGGGCACCAAATGGTGGGAAATGTAGCTGAGGCAACAGAAAACTAGGTGGTTGATGAAATGAAAAAATTTGCTGGCATAAAATAGAATCAGTTTGTGTCGGACAGGGAGATTTGAGTTCATTGGAGAAGGCTTTTGTACTGCTGGGGACATCAAATAATAGGCTACTGCCAATGACAGTAACATTGACAACTTCTAAATAAACTTCAACAATAGTTTCTTGTTCTGCAGTGTGGCACTATGACGTGACAGAAAGTTGATGAGTATGTGGCTTTGATGTGGCCTCATGGATGCACGTTGTGATGCGTGCAGTTACTTATTTGTGCTGGCTGTGTGGCCTTTCAATTCTTATAGGTTCACACCCATGCCAGACTCCATCCTGTCCAAGGCAGGCATTAGTTCGGAGGCTGTGACAACGATTGATCCTCGTCAGCAGGTGGGTGGCTATTTTGTTAATAATTTCTTGCAGTCTAGTCATCAGGAAGAGGTTGTTGGTGATCAAAAGGACAAAGACGGCTTGGCAGTTGTGTTTCTGTATATTTGTGTTGCGGGCTCTGCAAGGGGAAAATAAATTGGAAAAGAAGTTCAAGTGAATGCAATACTGTCGAAACCTGCAATAGCGAAACTCCGCGAGTACAAAATCCCCGCGGCAACGCAATATTTCCGGATCCCCGGCGAATGTTCATAGAAGCCCATGTATTGCGTATCTCGCGGCAACGAAATGTTTTTGGACAGTGATCCCGCGTTAACGAATTTTATACCACGGTGCGTGCCTTAATTTACCCTCCCGCCAAAGATTAACTGTCGAAAATATGCCCGTACGCGTGTTATGCGCAGTCAAAATTTGTAAACGCCTGCTTTTGCCGCGCTAGCGTGGGTACCGCCATTTTTGTTTACTTAAGGGAGGACGGGGCTTTGGGATCACGAAAAATGGCAAAAAATCGATTTTTTGAAAATCAAGTTTTCAGTTTCTGGAACCCTTTTTCTATCTGATTCCAAAATATCTACACTGAAAACCACGCAGAAGTGCTTCGGAAAATTCATTTCACCCACTTAGGTAGCGAAACTTTTTCTGGAAGTCGCGAGAAAACAGCGATTTTCAAAAAATTATGGCTTCGCGATGGCGGGGCCGTGAGCCGGCTTCTTGGGCTCATCGAAAAGAGCGTTTCTCCGTGTTTAACTTTCCCGCCTCAGCTGGCTCCTCCCTTTAAAAACAAGCGCACAAAAAGCAAATGTCTTAAGGTCGTTTCGAGGCCCTTGATTGGCTGTGGCCGCCATGTTGCCTCAGCTCGCCTCGCCATTGGCCCGATGCTCGCTCCGGGAGATTGTCGTCTACTACTTGTGCGTCGCGAGGACATGGCTCTCGAAAATTGCTACTTCGTGACCTGTTCACGGCTCGATTATCACTTAAAATATAATTACGCTTTAGTTAGGAGCAGTAGGCGGATGCGCGATCAGGTTACTACGAGCGCGACACGTCATCGGAGTCGTCTTTAGCCCTCACTCCACCGACAGCGAAACTGCGGGCAGGAACGACGGGCTAGCGCATCCGAAACAACCCACGGGTTGTTTTGGATGTGCAGGACACCCTTCGCTCTTTCGGCGCACATGACGACGACGTAGCAATGGACCACTTTTTCCAGTGCGAAGGCAGAGCTTTGAAGTTGTTGCATGGCAAGGGTCGGCAAAGTAAGTTGACCGACTTCTGGCATTAAATTTTCGTTCTGCTGGCCGTATCACTGTTTTTATGTCTCATACTAGCGGCAACGAAATTCTCGCGAAAATGAAATTTTTCGGTTTCTTTGGCGATTTCGTTATTGCGGGTTTGGACTGTATAGGACAACAACTGGACGGGAAATGACGTACAGCGGAACTTCGATTATACGCCTCCCGGTTTCGCGACGACGCACGTTCTACAAAGAGTCGCTTTGGTCCCAGCAAAATCCTCGTAGAAGTAATGTATTAAAAACCTTAGTTATACGGTGCAATTTTACGTCAACCCGGCATCTTACCACGACTGTCACTTCCGGCCAAAAGAAACAAAAAAAGCTTTGATTGAATCAAATGTTGTCCAAATATTCGCGAGTGCAAAATATGAACTTGTGTTCATTCCCCTAGGTTGACGATTAGAAAAGTAGAGGGACACGATGTGTTCTTAAAATAGAAAATTTATCTTCCTGGAAGTTTATGCGCTTTTACTTGAGGGGAGATGCTACTCGAAAAGGTTTTTTTTTATTTCATAACCCAGCTCCTTGAAATTTTAGGTGTTAGTAAAGCTTGCAGTGCTGATTTCATAACTGCAATTATTTTTTTGATAGCTATAGTAGTTCCGGAGTTACTACAACTTTGATATCAAAGTATAGGGTTTTTTGTGCACATAATAAAGCTTACTAAAAATTTTCACACAGAATTGCAAAATGGCTCATTCTGCTGCACTTGAGCAGTACAATACAGAAAAGTACCTCAAATAGAAAATTTATTTGCTACATTTTTTAAAAAAAATTTAAAGTACTAAATGCGTATTTTACATCTATCTATCAGTGTATCAAGTTGTGTAACAAAACATCTGTGATGTATAATGCAACCTAAAGTAGATACTTGTATTCTAGAGTGGCTGATTAAGCTCTGTGCAAAATTTCATCAAGATAGGACTATTTTATGCCTAAAAAAGATTGTGCACAAAATGAGAGAATTACCTCAAAATGGAAATCGAGAAAAATGCATTTGAAAGTTGTAAATATGTTTACTCATGATTACACAGTGCGATTTGCACAAAACTTGGTGATATCATAGAAGGGACACAGCTAGAGCACCTAAAATTGTCCTGCTCCATACGTGGATCCTTCTCGCCGCTTGAGAAGGGAGTCATCAAGGCGCGCTTTCTTTGCCACGTTCCGCCGATGGGCCTTTGCCTCGGCTGTTTCACACGCAGACATTCTTTCGATTCTCTTCTGGTCGCGGGATTGGCCCAGGGTGATCAGTTGATCTGGTGGGACTACACCAAGCTCCTCTAGCACGTGTTCAAAGCTTGAATGTCCTTTATTGAACCACAGCACGGCCATAGCAGCTGCAGTTTCCACTGTTGTCCGGGAGGCAAACTTAGTCTTTGGACACAACAACCAGATTTTGCTGTTCAAAGATTCTGCAGCGTTTTGGGTCTTCCCTTGGATACAACGCACCAGCAACTTTTCATCTGTGAGCCGCTTGTAAATGGGAAGCACAGCCAATCCTTGAGCCTTGGTCAAGATTGGTGTGTGGTCGAGTGGGGCCTCCCCAAGCGCTTCGGCTCGCCTATGCTTGCACCAGGAAGTCGCCCCTTCTGGACAGTATCGGTGGCTGCCTGCTGTGTTGCTCGAAGATGAATGGAAATATGAGGCCCAGATGGCACGATGCATTTTCAGAATATCACCTCTGTTGTTTGTGATTGCAATACGGTAATAGTTCTGCAGCTTCTGAATTGTGCCATCTGTCAGCTTTTCCCCTCGTGGAAGTCGTGTTGGCAGTTTCCGAAGTGCAGTGCCTAGACGCTTGGCCACATGGTTTGTGCACTCCTCCTTGTCCACAACAACTTCACCATATACCTTGGCCTCAGCGACAGCGGTATAAGCTTTGCTGTCCCCATCACTGAGGAACTTGGTGAAGCGCAATGGTGTTGTGTATGAGGATGTCCTGCCTCATATGCGCAAAGCTGTCTCAGTCTCCATGGCATGAGAGGAGCACTCTGTATTTTTTTCGCAGACAGGTGTGTGGAATGCTTGCCATATTTCTTCCTCATCACCCAAGTCCTGGTGCTGGCTACAGGCAAGGCAGTAATTCGACAGCACTTCAAAATCTAAGCACAAACCAGTGTCCACAGACACAGCAGTGCCGATGCCATTGTGGCTCTTGTGCCCTCTTTTTTGCCATGTGCCATCATACATGACAGCAACATCAGCCACATCCACTTTCTCTTTAGTTATCATCCGCGCTTTCGCCAGGTTTTCTTGCACAGCTTTGGTAGCTGCAGCATGAACTTTTTTGCCGATTGCAATAAAAGTCTTATAATGCATAGGTATTGGCAGTCCAAGAATAGCGCAAAAACGCGACAGCTGTTCATGCCCGATGCCTATTGCACGCGCAGCCACAACTACCTTCACATTGACAGCGAAGCTGTCGCGTGAGCTGCCGCTTCGGTAGTTCCAGTCATCACCGGCATCGGTGGGCTGTCTTTCCGGCAGAACACGTCGCGAACTATGCGCGGCAGAAACCAGTGACTCAGGACACTCACTGTTATCACAGTGCAGCTCGAGGAACGAAGACAGGCCCTTACGTTTACTTTCGGTGTCGCGAACGACGAGTCCAGCGGTGTGGCATGTTGGACAAACAGCACGGCTTACCATCGATGTCAGTGCGCCGATGTCACAAAATACTCCGCTCACAGAGCCACAAACACTCTTCGTTCTCTCGCTTTCGAACTGTTCAATATTTTTTTCTGATGCGCTGATGAACTTGATTGCGGCGTCGATTTCGCCAAAGTTCCCGCAAGCCGCCGTATCCCCGCTGCCTTGATTAGGCCTAGTGGCCCGCGGCTCGCATTCTTCTACCGCTGCTTTGCGCTTCGGTTTACGTCGACGCCCTCGGTACTTGTTCTTGCTTGCACACTTTCGCGCTCGGAAGTCTCGCTTCTTAGAGTTATCCATGGTGAACTCGGAAAAACGTAGAAACGCACGGCAAGTGCCGATCGTCGCAAGCGCTCAGCGAGCGAGGCCGATCAGATGTAGCCAATGGCGGCCTCGGTAGCGTACCATGTGACCGGTAGAGATGCGCGAAGCGGCTGCAGCTTGGCTGTAAACCGACTTGGAAACGACTGTTTTGTGAATTTCCTCACTAAAATACGAAACTAGGGGGACGCCTGTGCACTAGAAGGAGCCTTGATCTACATCACCGAACAAACCCCGATGGCGGACGTCATCGTGTTGCCGAGTGGCGGATTTTCGAAAATAGCCGTCGGATGCGTGAATTCGCGACTTCGGGAGCTACCTTCACTAGCGCAGATCGACTTTTTAGCACTTTCTTGTTTGAATTCAGCTATGACCTTTGGGGAAATGATAGTTGAATGATCAAAAGTGATTTTAGAAACAATATCTCAAAAGTGGAAATTTTCGCAAAAAACGCGATTTTTCGACCCGCATCTCCCCTTAAGCCTTGATCGCGTGCGTACGTATGCGGGGTCGTTACCTAGTCAAACTCTATCCACACAGAGTAGCTTCAGCTGATCGATATGCTGATATTTTCCTGTTTTGGTGCGTGGAAACTTTTTTTTGGTCAAGATACAACGGATCTTCTGCCTTTGATGCACTCGCAGTCACAGGCTTGTGCACGCGTAAGGGTGCGATGCAGCCTTTTCACCGTGCATATTTATTTTCACTTGACGTCAATGATCATCATAACAGCAGGACATTACTAGTTGCACTTCTTAAGCCAAGTAGTAATTACAATGTGCATAGCTCAGTCGCGCACGAAAGCATTCTACGCTTCTAGACAAACTCGTGGTCTGTCGCCATTATGTGATACTGATGACATTGTGTCTGACTCTTCTGATGGGAGGCGGTTGGCAACGCTCTTTTGGTTTTGTTTTCCTGCACAGGCAATTTTCGGTCTCTGTTTATCGGTAGGAAGATGCACGTTGGGTTCGATTTTTTTTTTTAAAGTTGAGAATAAAGATTCGCTTCCGCCTCCTCCAGTTCAGTAATGCTGCTATCAGTTGCCACTGGCAAGAATAATTCGATCTACCTTCCTTGCAGATGCACAAGGTCATTCCGTGGGCTTATTCAGTTGGTGTGTACCCATTTTTTGGGCAGGTATGAGTGTCACTGCTTATAATTTTAGTTTTTCGATTAAACGATGCCCGGATTATATGATGGTATTGTGTAATCCTCCGAAAGTCGTGTAATCGGGGTTTCCTCTGTATAATGCGTAACAAGCGTGTTCTTCGGAGGAGTTTCAGCAAGAAACTCGCCAGGGCAAGCAAGACAGCTGCAGCACAGAAAACAGGAGGCCGAGAGCACGACACATGAACTTCGTCGTCTTTTCTCTCCCTGGCACAGAGCTAGTGCCGATGTGCACCGGTATTATTTCTTCCCCGCACAAAGAGGAGCCATCCTGGCTACGGCGACTTAAGGAAAAGACGCTATAGATGATAGGATATAGGCTATAGGTGGGTCTTAGCAGGGTTTAAGGGGGGACGCGGGGATCAAATCGCGAAATTCTCGCAAAAAAACGAATTTTGGATAAGGGCAGATTTGGATTCTGCATCACCATTTCTATCATATCTAAAAATATTTCCGCCGAAAACGATCTCAAAGTAAGCTTAAAAAATGTTTTTCTGACCGCGGATCGCAAAAAGCTGGCTGAAATCTGCGCGAAAATGGCCCATTTCCGAGCGCGATACTTCCGCGCCTTCGCCGCCGCTCGCGGAAAGCTTGGTGTCACTGGAAAGCTTGCTTCACCGCCGTACTTCTCCCGGTGAAACCACGACTCTACGAGCTAAGATAAACGCACAAACAGAAAAAATGCGAAGGCATCCGCGACGCCTTAGACGCGCACCCATTGGTCGCTCCTGTCACGTGGTACTGAGCGCGCTCTGTGAGTGGCTGCTGGGACGCGCTTGCTTGCGCTGGTCGTCTGCTCCGCGCACGCACGTCTGCTACGCACACGCTGGCACACTATAGTTTGCGAATCCCCTGCCGATACGCCGATACGGTCGCCGATACGCCAACTCTTCCCTAGCGCGAGGCTTAGCGCCCGCAATGGATCGTCGCGTGGACCGGAAGCGCAGGACGAAGTACCGGACGAAGTACGCTTACGGGAAGCGTAAACGCAAGCCTCCTGTTGGGAAAACGAAGCAGTCAGCAGCGATTGAATCAGACGAACCGAGTACCGCGTCGCCACCAAGCTACGTGTCGTCGGAAGCCGACACCTGCTCGCTGCCGATGCTCGGCAGTGAGGCCTATGACGCGGGGCCGTCAACTAGCCGCGACGTTGCGGTGCGGCCCGAACGCGAAAGAAGTTTCGTTTTCGCTGCGGCGGGTGACGATGCGGTGCCGGCTGTTCAAAGTGACGGTGAATCGACGCCTGGCAGTGACACTGAAGACCCGGGGCCATCAACTAGCCGCGGCATCACGGTGCGGTGTGAACGCGAGAAAAGTTTCGTTTTCGCGGCGGAGGACGACGACGTGGTGCCAGCTGTCCAGGATGTCGGCGATCGTTTGCCTCAGCGGAAGCGCACCGTTCAAATACACCTGGAACCTCGTTTCGTGTCCTCGGAAGGCGCCGAGAAGCAAGCCAGCAGTGTCCGCGATGCACTTCGCGAGGTGTCGGCAACGGAGCGGAAGTTCGGGTTCGCGCAGCAAACGGAGCAAACATCGGCAACAAAAGAGGATGAGTTCACCCTAATTCAGGTTTCTACCATGAATTCCCTAATAGGACCTGCACTCTGCCCAAAATGTTGTAAGAAGACTTTGTCAGTGCAGCATGGGACAAAATTGGGCCTGGCAGTAAAACTGGTACTTTTGTGTGCTTCCTGTGGCCCTATTCATTCACCTTGGTCATCCAGTAGAAAATCCGAAGGAAGGGCTTTTGAAGTCAACCTAAGAGCCATGCAAGCAATCAAGTCCATTGGAAAAGGGCCCACTGCCCTGAATGACTTCTGGGCTACAATGAATGTCTCTCATCGGGGCATTCATCAAAAAACCTATCAGGAACACCTAAAAAAAACATTCAAACCAGGAGCAGAGGAAGCTGCACAAAACATCTTTGCAGATGCTGTGCTTGCGGTAAAAGACGTGTACAGTAAGATGCAGCCATCAAGCCCAAACAACATCACAGTTGTGTATGACGGCACGTGGCTTACAAGAGGCCACAGCTCACACATTGGGGTAGGATGTATTATTGAGTTTTACACGGGGCTTGTGCTGGATTGCACAGTCCTTTCCAACTTCTGTCTTGGGTGTTGTCAACAACCAGCAGAGAGCGACCCCAACTTCGTCACTTGGGCTGAGAAACATCAATGTCAGAAGAATACTGATGTTGGCTCCGGACAGATGGAAGTGGAGGCTGCTCTGACACTTTTCAGGCGCTCTGTCAGCAGGTATGGCTTCCGCTACACCAACATTATATGTGATGGTGACAGCCGAACCTATCTTGCTCTGTGCAAAGATGAGGTGTACGGCTTCATACCACTGACCAAAGAAGACTGCGTGAACCATGTGCAGAAGAGAATGGGCACCGCTCTCCGCACACTGGTGACAAGAGCTAAGAAAGGGGAGCCATTGGGTGGGAGAGGTGGACTGACGCAGGAGTTGATTAAAAAACTGACCAGCTACTACGGGTTAGCCTTGTGAAAACACACAAGTGTCCCTGACATGCAAAGGGCCGTGATGGCCACTTTTTATCACGTCACGTCCACCGACGACGAGCCTCACCATGAGCTCTGCCCACCTGGCCCTGATAGCTGGTGCAAACATCGTTCAGCACAGGCCAAAATGGAGCCAGCACCACCTCACAGGTATAACCTGTCGAAACGTGTAGCGGAGGCTCTGCTGCCTGTATACCAACGTCTCTCTGACCCGCAACTGTTGGAGCGATGCAAAGGCAACAAAACTCAGAATGCGGCGGAAAGCTTGCATTCAGTTATTTGGTCACTGACTTCAAAGGACCAACACGCTTCATTGTTCGCAGTGGAGACAACAGTACATGAAGCAGTTGCACGCTACAATTTTGGGAATTTGCGAGCCTACACTGAAATGTGCAAGTCCGTGGGCATCAAACCTGCTAGCCTCGCCCTTCAAAGAGCTGAAGAAAAAGACCAGCAAAGAAAACGAAAAGCACGCAGTGCAGAAAAAATGAAAGAGAAAGGACGTAAGAAGACCCTCGCAAGCAAAGACACAAAGTATTACAGTCCCGGGGCATTTTGATGGACCTTTACTGACTGTTCAACTTTAACGCCAGTTTTCTCAGAAACGTGTTTTGACCCGACTGTCCAGCTTGCCACGATGCTTGCATGACTATGGCTTGACGGATTTTCATGTGGTTTTTTGCATTATGTTCCTCAGTGAACTTTCTATGTCGTGACGTTTTCATATTTGTTAATTACTACCTCAGTATTTTTACTCCTAAGCTAATTTCACATTATGATAACGACCACATTTACAAGCATGTATACAATGTTCTCTGTAAAATAAAAACAGAGTCATAAAAATATTTGCAGAATGTCACGACATCAACCATCCCAATGGCTAAAATATAAGAGCAACTATAGGCTTCTACCATGTTTTTTTGTCACACCAGGCTTTGGGCAAGTTTGGTTGTACACTGATGGATAAAAAAATTTATAATGCCAGAACTACTGGAGATAGCTGAATGAAACTTTGTCATTTATCATTTAGCGCAGTTTCCAGTAAGCATGCCAAATTTCATTGCTCTACGAAAAAACTAAAGAATTTCACTTTCGATCCCCACCTCCCCCCTTAAGTCGCGTGACGTGAACTGTTTCACGGTCTCGGCAGCAATGATCGGGCGATGGGTTGACCGGCTCAACGACGTAGTTTACGGGAGATGTCTGCTCCAGTATGTGGTAAAGACCGAGGTACCGTGACAAAAGCTTAGTGGAAAGTCCGGGAGTTGTGGACGGGACCCAAAGCCAAACCAGCTTTCCCTGGGAGTAATGGGCATCAGACGCAGCTGTGTCATGACGGAATTTTTTGGCGCGACTGATCTTGAATGGTGTACGAGCGAGCCAGTTTACGGCATTCTTTAGCGTAAGCAGCAGTTTGAGAGATGGGTTTGCCCTCAGAAACGTCCGGTTAGTACGGCAGAATGGTGTCTATAGAACATGAAGGTTCACGTCCATACAGGAGAAAGAAGGGAGAGAAGCCAGTGGTTGTTTGAGACGCAGAGTTGTAAGCGTAGGTGACGAAAAGAAGTACGCGGTCCCAGTTTGTGTGGTCTTCCGACATGTACATCGCAGCATGTCGGCAAGGGTACGATTGAAGCGTTTTGTCATGCCGTTAGTCTGAGGATGGTATGCGGAAGTGGTGTGGTGTACAATGCGGTATTCTTTGAGCGGAGCCTCGATGGCATTTGAGAGGAAGACGCGGCCATGGTCACTAAGTAATTCACGTGGGTCCCCATGGTGCAGAATGAGATGACAAAGAAGGAACCACGCGACGTCTTTCGCAGTAGCGGCTGGTTGCGCAGATGTTTCTGCGTAGCGCGTGAGGTGGTCGATGGCGACTATTATCCAGCGATTGCCGTCAATAGTGGTCGGGAGTGGACGTCAATAGTGGTCGGGAGTTCAGGGCACGACTGAACGTACCCGCGAACGTATCGATACATGCCTCGCCAGTAGTACTTCAGGCGAAGACGCGAGTACGTCTTGAACAAGCCAGCGTGACTGCACTGAGGGTCATCGTGGAAGGCACTGCAAATGTCTGTGCGCAAATGACGGGGGATCACGAGGAGCCACCTACGGCCTTCGGTCAGGTATTGCGACGATACAGCAAGCCTTCACGAAGTGCGAAGTGTTGGACTTGACGACGTAGGGTGTGTGAGGCGGAGTTTGGGGCCCGTTGAGACAAAATGTCAAGCAGGGAAGCGATCCAGGGATCTTTGCGCTGTTCTTCCGGCATGTCGGTGATGGTCAGAGATGATGAATAACAAGCGGAAGCTGGTGAGCCGGCAGTGTCGGAAGGCAGTGGAGATCGAGATAGAGCGTCAGCATCCAAGTTTTTGTCCAGGGCGATGAATCACATGTATATCGTACTCCTGTATTCGTAAACCCCAGCGAGCCAGGCGTCCAGTCGGGTCTTTCAAGGACGACAGCCAGCGTAGCGCGTGGTGGTCGGTAACAACATCAAACTGACGCCCATAGAAATAGGTGCGAAATTTACCGATTGCCCAATTGCCAAACACTCCTTTTCTGTGACAGAGTAATTTGACTCCACCTTTGTGAGGGTACGACTGGTATATGCTACAACGTACTCGCCAAAGTCTGGTTTTCGCTGGGCGAGTACCGCGCCAAGGCCGACACCGCTAGTGTCCGTGTGTATTTCTGTAGGCGCATTGGGGTCATAGTGGCACAGAATTGGAGGAGACGTGAGAAGTAGGTGAAGCTTTGTAAATGACTCATCGCAATCGGCACTCCAAGCTGAGAGGTCATTGCTGCCGGCGAGAAGCTGTGCCAAAGGGGGATATAATGGAGGCGAAATTGCGGATGAAGCGCCAAAAATATGAACACAGCCCAATAAAGCTTCGGAGTTCCTTTAGAGTGCTGGGCTTGGGATATTCAGCAGCCGCTCGAAGTTTGGCAGGATCTGGCGAAATTCCTTCTTTGGAGACGACGTGGCCTAGGATGGTAAGCTGACGGGTGGCAGAATGACATTTCTTCAAAGTTAACTGCAAGCCGGCGTTAGTGAGGCACTCGAGAACTTGTTCAAGGCGAGCGATATGAGATGGGAAATCTGCAGAAAAAACCACATGTCATCTAAGTAGCATAGACAGGTCTGCCATTTGAGGCTTCTGAGAATGGTGTCCATCATCCTATTGAAGGTAGCAGGCGCATTGCAAAGGCCGAAAGGCATTACGTTAAATTCGTATAAACCGTCAGGGGTGACGAACGCTGTTTTCGGACGGTCGGCTTCAGCCATGGGCACTTGCTAGTAGCCTGAACCCAAATCCAGTGATGAGAAATATTCGGCTCCTTGAAGACAGTCCAGGGAGTCATCGATGCGGGGTAGGGGATGAACATCCTTCCGCGTAATCTTGTTTAGGCGGCGGTAGTCAACGCAAAATCTTATTGAACCGTCTTTTTTCTGCACCAGCACGACAGGAGAGGCCCAGGGACTGTTCGATTCCTGAATCACGCCACGTTTCAGCATGTCATCGACGTTGTCGCTAATAATGCAGCGTTCGGCCTGCGATACCCGGAAGGGACACTTTAGGGGAGCATGATGACCGGTGTCAATACGATGAGTCACTGCAGACGTGCGCCCCTATAATGGCTGGCCAACGTCGAAAGAGGCGCGAAAGCGTTGAAGCAGTTGAACAACCTTTGTGCACTGGACTGGAGTAAGCGCGTTATCAATGCTACGCAGGAGGATGTCTTGGACAGGGGAGGTTGTAGCCGCGGCGGAGGTGACGGCATTTATCGTCAACGGTGTCTTTTCGCACGTAACATCCAAAGGGAAGATGGCTTCAAAACTGTCTAAATAAATGTCCAACACATTCGCCGCGTAACAGAGTTGCCGAGCAAGGAAAGGGATTGCACGCGTAGACCTCACCGGCACCATGCACAAGGGTAACAACGGCAAATAGGAGTATGAGGTTCTGTCGGTGTGCACAGTCTTCAGACGGTGTAAACAGGGCAGTCAAATCATAAACTGAGTCAGAGGAAATGGACACCAGGGTGGCAGAGAACAGAGAAATGATAGCGTCAGCAGCGACAACCAATTTAGGCACTGGGCTCGGGACGTCAACAACTGTGGCACTGGAAGGGGACAAAGCGAGTCAAGCTCCAGTGCGGTCAACGAGCGCATCATGTGTAGAAAGGAAGTCCCAACCGAGGATCACGTCATGGGATGCATCTGGTAGGACAACGAATTCCACAATGTAGAATGCGTCGTTGATAAAAAGACTTGCCGTGCACGCCGCCACAGGCTTAATGTGCTGTGAGCTCGCCGTCCGTAATAAAAGATCAAAAACGGGTGTCGTCACTCTCTGCAGTTTGCGACACAAAAGTTCACTTAAAACAGAAATGGCAGCTCCTGTGTCGACAAGAGCGTTTGTCGCGACACCATCAATAATAACCGCGATCTTGTTCGGAGGCGAAAGATGAGGCCTTGAAATTTTCGACGAGGGCGCAGTTCATGCCTCAGGAACTGCGGCTCTTGGTTTTCCTCTTGCGTGGGGTTGGTACGGCGGAGCATAGGAGAAATGGAGCGGCGCCGGGGAGGAGGAGATCGACGTGAGGGGAAACTGGCACGGCGCAAATAAGCGCCCGATGAGTCGGCGGAAACAGGGTATGCTGGCTGCTGTGGCATGTAGCCGAGGTTGGGGATGTAATCATTGGCATAAACACTGCGCTGACGACGACAGTGACGCGCAACATGGCCAGGAATGCCGCAAGCGCAGCAGATGGGCGTGTTGTCTGGAGTGCGCCAAGGGTTGTGAGGTGGTCCGGGAGGCGAGAGGGGTTGCGCGAGAACCGAGCGTTATGGGTGAACAGGGCGTGGTGGCGAGTAGAAGTTGGTGACTGGGGCGGATGGTGTTCGCGACGGTCGAGCATAGGAACGGGTTACGGCCTCAGCATAGGTGAGAGGCGCTGCAGGCTGCGTTGGTGGTACAGGAGGTGGAACCGCCTCAGCAACTTGAGCTTGAATGACACGACGGAGCGAGTGATCCAGTGCCGTGGGACTCTTGGTGACAGACGTGACAATAGAGAGCTGACGAGCCACTTCCTCATGGATGTATTGCTTAATTTGCGGCACTAAGGTGGAATATTCAGCGCCAGTGCTCTTAGCTTCCAAAGATGAGAGTTCCACTGTGGGAATTCCGGCGCGATGGGTAGAAAGGCGCTCTTTGCGCAGCTCGTCAAAGCTTTGGCACAGTTCAATGACTTGCGCTTCTGTCTCAGGGCGCTTGGCTACCAGCACATAAAATGCATCGTCATCTATGCCTTTCAGTATGTGCCTTATTTTGTCAGACTCCGCCATAGATGCATTCACGCGCTTACATAGATCGATGACGTCCTCAATATAACTCGTAAACGTCTCACCATTCTTTTGGGCTCTGACACGGAGGCAATGTTCGGCGCGAAGCTTGCGCAATCCAGGCCGGCCGAAAACCGAAGCGATGATTTGCTTGAATGCCGACCAGGTGGTGAACTCGGCTTCATGGCTGTAGCACCATAGCTTTGCCACATCGGTCAGATAGAAGCTGACGTGCTTCAACTTAGCAGGGTCATCCCATTTGTTGGGACCGCTAACACGCTCAAACTCTACCAGCCAGTCTTCGACGTCAGGTTCGTCGGTGCCACTGAACATCAGAGGGCCATGTTGACGAAGCGTTCCAGCACACATGACCGTAGGTGGTGCTTGGGAAGGAGCGGCGTCCTCGGCCGTTCCGGGGGCAGGTGGTAAAGTACAGTTGCGGAGCTCCAGGACGAAAAGGGGAACGACCCAGCATCTCCACCAAATGTAACAAGCTTGTTCTTCGGAGGAGTTTCAGCAAGAAACTCTCCAGGGCAAGCAAGACAGCTGCAGCACAGAAAACAGGAGGCCGAGAGCGCGTCACACGAACTTCGTCGTCTTTTCTCTCCCTGGCATAGAGCTAGCGTCGATGTGCACCGGTACAAATGTAACATACTGCATGTGATAAAAGCAGGGTTCTCTCTCACATGATCATAGCAACAGTGCTTGCATTTCTTACCTTTATTTTAACCAACAAGACCTCCTTTAGCACTGGATAAAAAAAAACATGTTTTTTGAAGAAAAGAGAAATGAAAGCTTGCAGTGGTCGTGCAAGACTGCAAGCTTTGAGAAGGACTAATTTTTTCAGTGTGATCGCAGGCGCACGCATGGACAAGTAGTGGCCTCTTGTGGCGATCTTTTTAACGAGTGAGCGCGCCATGTTCAAATCAGCCAGTGCGTGATAGATGAGCTTGCTACGTTTGATTTTGGGGCATATTCCGTGATTTGACGAGAGAAGAGATAGCAATTTTAGCTGACTTTGATAATTTATCGTGAATTCTAGGCCGCCTGCTGTGCTAAAATATTTGGCTCGCATGTTGTTGGGAGCCTCTATTACGGATAGGCAGCGTTTTGTGACCATGATAAAAAAGTGTTGCAGGGCCCCTGTAAGGCTTACCTCAACAATAGCACAGGTTCAACACAACGCAAGATTTATTTGAGACGCAAAAGGCGCAAGCAAATAGTTGAGAATTAGAATACCGTACGCAAAGCTTGTTGGCATTGCGGGTGCAGCAGTAGCATTCGTCACTCAACAAGAGCCCACAAAAGGTTAGTGTACAACGTTAGTATTGGGCTGGTAGCCATTTAACACAGAATCGTCTGCAGTTGCCTTTTGCCGAAATAAAGTTTACGATCCTTTCCAGTCGTAAGGGGTCAGACTGGTCTTTGGAACCAAAAAGTGACAAAAAAAATGCATTTTTTAATGTTGACATATTTGGTTTCTGCAAGTATACTTCTATCTCTCTGCAAATTTTCACACACCAGGTAGTGGTAATTTTTTTGTAATGTCATTTTAGCTGTCCATATTCTTTGTGCTGTTAACATGTAGAACCTGCAAAAGATGGGGAACCGACTTCGAGGCTTCTTTATAATTTGCCAGCACCTGTGTTAGAAGCTCTGCTACGAATTTATGAGCACCTTTATGAAGATTGCAAAATATGCACACCATGATTGTGGCTTTTTAAAGAAACTGTGTGTTTTCAGTTTTTTCCATTTTTCTCAAAAAAGTAAATTTACGGCTTGTTCAATTTTGAGGCCTCAATATCTCTGCAGCTGGGACATGTACAACAATAATTCTTTTTGCAATGGAAACCTGCATGTATGAAGAATGCAAGTATGGGAGCAGAATTTAGAGCACAAACCTTTTTAATTAATTACTCATCGAAATTGTAACACAATTCCAACTGCTTTTGAAAATGGAGAGTTCATTTTGCTTTAATATAACCAAGAAAGGCCTAAAAACAAAAAACTCTTGCATACTCATTCTATAGACATTAGTCTAAGTTGGCATATCGTTAAATATCACTTTTAATTAAGCACTTTTTTCTATGGCGGCCTTAAGCACTATGGGGTGAACTTAAATTATCTCAGGAACAAGATGAGTTATCTAAAATCTAATCAGATATTTGAAATCGGCAGAAAAAACTGCATAATCCTGTGCAGTTTGATCAAGATCACTGAAGAAATAAACAAAAAAAAATGTCTAAAACGACTTTGCCTCCATAAGCACACGGAAGGCCCAACGTGTCTTGGTGGCTTTCAGCTGCCGTCACCAGTAGCGAACACAAAACTCGTCGACTCCGAAGGGCCTACTGGTGGCGCTGCTGCCGTTGTTTAGTGCATGATTAATGGCTTTCAACTTGAAAGCAGTCGTGTAGCTTCTGTATCACCCCATAGCGTAACATTACAGACTCAATGTACAAAACACACCGCAATGCGCACTTGCCACTTTGGCTTGGCTTGGATTGGATTAAATTTCTGTGAAATAATAGTACGCTTTATGCTTAAGACATGGCGCCCGATGACACGTGCTATCATCATCAGTGGCTGGAACGAGCAGATGACATTATTGCGGCAATTTGCGGAGGTGCGATAATTACTCGCAGGAAAAAAGAAATCGTATTTTTGTTAGGTGATGGGGGTGTTCGAGAATTATGCGATTGTGAGGATTACGTGAGTAAATAAGGTATTATTGATAAGAACACCCTGGAACATAATTTTTCTAATGTGTGCATCGGCACCGTCATCAGAAAAGAGCAACCTATGCAGTAGCAAGGTGGAACTCTCTTAGTTAATGATCTCACGAATAAAAGAGTGCAAGTGATTCTTCTAAGCCTGACACCACCAAGCCATGCTTCCCGCTTCTATTGAACTTTCATGTTTCTCGAGACTTCATTCTCCAAGAAATGAAACTTATTGCTAGCCATAATAACCTGAGAAGTTTGTCGGTAACTATTGTGCAGGCATACGGAGGAGGGCTCACGACACCATTCCCAGGCACTTCGACCCCTGGTTGGGCCACTCCATCGGCTGACCTCGACTTGCGCAAGATTGGCCAAGCTCGAAACACTCTCATGGACATTAAGCTGAACCAGGTCGGTATTTCTTTCAGGCCGTTGTAGCTCAGTGGGGTGCGATCTATAGGGGCCTGCATTGTGTACACAACACACCAGTATGCGTCCTGTTTATTTTATTCATTGTAGTAGTTATTGCCTCCTGAGTAGATTTAGAAGTACTGGCACAGTTTCGTGTAGTTTCAGAAACACTGAACACGGCTTTTTTTCATAGAATGATAGGCTTGAACCTCACCGTTAACATGCGTACTTGCTTTCTTTTATTTTATGAGCAGTGCCTTTCTCACTTTTTTTGCTTCACGTTTTATTGCATGGCATGGGTCGTGCATTAACTTGCATGCTTCTTTGTGAATGACACCGACTGTACTACAAAGGTTGCATGCCCAGTGTGCATGTGTCTGAGTACCTTCTAGGTTTCAGTATCCTAGAATCAGTGATGACGCTAGAATGTACTGTGATGCTTGTATAAAAGCTGACATATCTTGCTGCCAATCAGATAACTAATAGTCAATGGCTGTGATCGACACTATCAATGTGCCGTGTGTATTGCTTGTAACTTCACTTTTCATTTACTGTGCACAAGTTTGTCCAATGAAGCGTTTCACCTTTAACAGGAGACTGCCGCATCCTTCATCGACTTGATCATGTGACACCATAATAAAATGGGACGTGTTGAAGTTAATGACATGGCCCTTGAAATCCATATTAATATAAAAAAAAAAGCACAGAATGGCAAGTGTATTTAAATTTCTAATGCTACATGTCCATTTGACACCTTGCATTTTCAAGCTCAGTATGGTGAAGCTTTTTCTTTGGTTCTTCATGAACAGTGATGAAGTTGTGTCTGAAAGTGATGGCTATCCTATTCTGGAAAAGTAAAGCTTATTTGTTTCAGTTTCTTATAGCCAAAGTTAGAAGCCTGCTTCATTGTAGTCCTTTTTTTTCTCCTTTTTCTGAATAGTATGTGGGGAATGCATTTGATTTCCACTTTGTTTAGAATGATGTAATTTTCGGCACAAGGGCCCATTTATAAAGTGGGTGTACGCTGAAATGGGGGACAAGCAGCAATCTGCAAAATGCTGCTAACGATCTCACGGTGTTTTTCAACGTTTCTTCTGCCCCTCGTTTAAGTTGATACATTGGTTAGTTCAACCAGTTTTGTTGATATTATCAGTCATATTAACAAAAGCTTCGTTTATGCTTGTCTGTGCATGTGCCTGGGCGCTGCTGTGATTGCAGTGTGGCTGCTGCTTGGTAGGGCCAGTGCTGCCCATATTGATGGGTTGCGTGGTGAATGCTGTCCAGTTAAAACTAACACTGTGGTTCTTCCTCAATGTATCGCAGGTGTCAGATTCTGTCAGCGGCCAAACTGTAGTGGATCCCAAGGGCTACTTGACTGACTTGCAGTCTATGATTCCCAGCCACGGGGCTGACATAAGGCAAGTGGAATTCATCCGACTCTCCTAGGAACACGATGTTCATGCATCACCTCTGAAGGTTTTTTTTTGCTGTTTGTGTATTTTTTGTAAAAACTTATTGTATATGTGGTGTTTGCCACTACACTCAAACCTCAATACTAACTTGGATATAACGAATTATTGGTTATGACGAAGTGAAGAATAGTTTTGTGAAAGATACAGTGTTATGAACTTATGCTTACAACAATTTTTTTGCATATAAAAAAATGGCCATATTTCTCACTGCCTAACTAACCTGCACAATATATACTTCTTTAATTGAAACAAGGCCAGTGCAAATGCTATTTCTTTGGTTCAAAGAAAGTCGTAACAACTTTGAATAGTAGCAGGATTTCACTTTTATTAGAATGTTAGTCATAACCTAAACAATATGATATGTCTCAATTTTTTCTATACTTACAGCATATAAGCCGGTATAACAAGCTTTTAAACGTCAAAAATGATTAAATGATGTGCCAATAATATGTTCATTTATTCTTGAGGTGGAACTTCGCGACAGTGTGAATTTACAATAAATTGGTGTTTTCATGGCATGGCACCCTTCCACTGCAGTGAAACCACCTTCACACACACAAAAAAATATAACAGGCAAGGCTCTGTTCAGTTTGCTTAAGTTGTTGCCAGACTTGAGGGGCGGGTGTTGCCAGACTGCCGCTGAATATGGTGGCTATGTTTTCTCGTACAGTTTAAGCTCGCCTGTAATGTTTTCCCATCGGCTCTCGCTGTTTTTCAAGTGTACGTGGTGTGCCCGTGTTACTAGGGCACCAGCAACATATATGCCGCTTCGGGATTGTCAGTATTTTGCCATGAGTCGTCTGGGTCACCGCACAGCAACAGAATTATTCATATTTCGGCGACAACAATGTATGCTGCCCACGCTGGGTGTGGAGTTATGCAACACCGTTCAGTTCCCCTGGTAAATCTATTGTCGGGCGTGGGTTCTCTACTTCGAGTTCGAACTCGCAAATTCTCTGCTTCTGAGGCACGATCGGGTCCATGGAAAAACAAGGGCCCACACTTCTGCAACACACACGAGCCATAGAAAAAGAAAAGAGTTAAAAGAGCGGACACTCCCATAGACCCCGGCGGCCCAATCGACCCTAGCGCACCTGGTGGTTGGTGAGAGCAACTGACCTGTGCTTCCTGTTTCGGTTTCACTGGCGCGAATTTTAAAATACTGTGCATAATTGACATTTGGCTACAATGAAAGTTAATGATTTCAGACACTGTTCTCAGGCCAAATGACAAGGCTATTGTTTGCCGTTTTCATTTAGTGATTCCCTATTTTGTCTAGCTCGAAATTGATTATGCGCATTGAATACTTGATGTTATCTTTATTTTGACTAAGTTATCATAAAAAGATGCAGGTAATCATGTCCTGGGAAGCTGGATGGTACCGGCGTCGCATGTCTTTTTGTAGCACGTTTTCACTGCCTCCTTCTGCAGCGGACGACATAGAGCACTTGGACGCATTGCTTGCAATCCTTGTCTGCTGTGATATGAGGCCCCTCGCAGAGGGCGCACTTGGGCGAGCACTCATGGTCTTCTGCAGGAGATGCGGTGCCATATCCCCTACAAATCATGTTCTTCGGGGTCAAGCACACGTCTGCACGGTGATTCAGCCTGCCATAGACGTAGGAATTGTCTGTCTGGTGTCTGTGGAGCGTACAGCGAAGCAAGCTGGTGCCACACATAACATGAGTCAGCACTTTGAGTCCATCAAACAGAACAATGATAGTAGTAGTGTTCTTGACGTGTTCTACTTTGAGGGATTTCAGGTTCCTCGGCTGGATGATCATTTCGCGCAGCTGTTGTGGTCAAAGTTGAGGTCGACAGCCCGCACTATCTCTTTGCATTGTTATCCGGGGCCGCGAGGTACGAGTTGACTTTGTCTTGGGTGGAGCCTACGAGTAAAGGTTCTATTTTCGCGTAAGCACGGGCATTCTGCTCCATAAAGTAGTAACGACAAAAGTGTTTTGAACCACGGCACAAACGATGTCCTCTTCTGTCTCAGCCAGAGTGAGGTGAGCAGCCTTGGTGAGAGCCTGGGTCACCTTAATCTAGCTGATTTTCCTGACGCCCATCTCACCCCTGGGGCAAACGATGATCCTAAAATGCTCCCTCATAGGTGGCGGAGCCTAGAGGTGCGGCAAGGAGTTTTTTAATGACTCCGGCGACGGAGGTGCGGAACCCGCCGCGTCCGCTGCGGCGTTGGGTCGAACTTGCCCTGACGCTGACTCTATGCTGGCTTTGCGACTTGCGCTTCGAAAAAAAGCCATGGTCCATCCGTATTCTAGGTGCTCTTCAGGGGTGATGTCCTCCCCCTCGACCGTCACTTGCATGGACATACTTGGGAGTAGCGAGCGTACGGTGGCATTTGAGAGCTAGGTCTCGACACGCCAAACAACCATGCCTCAGGGCCGGAGTGAAAAGTCCCGAAAAATGGCGAAAATACCACCTACCGGCACAAACTTGGTATCAGCATTGTACTTTGAAAGAACTGTGTTCAGTGCTGGAAAACTTGTTGAAGATGAGACGTGTTCCTGATTGAAAACGTTTACAGTAGCGGGGGCTGATGTTTGCGCGTCCGCACTAGTTGATGCTGTTTATGGCAGTGTGGCTTAAGAAAAATAACCATGTAATGTTAAATGAATTGTTTTTATGTATAAAAATATGCCAAATATGGGAGTATAATTATTCTTTTGTAAAAAAACATTCCGTTGGGTTAGGTAATGATAACTTTTTTGTTTTTCGCACTTCTGTCTTCTGGCGTTTGGTGAGAGCACTAGTTTTTTACGTAGTCATGATGTCCTTCCTGAGGTGAGATTTTTTCTTTCTTTTTTTCTTTGTCTATGCACGGGCCACTAAATGAAACGACCGTGTCAACAGACCGCACAAACACAACTGATTACACAGGAACCGTACGGGAAAGCCGGAACTGCGGGGGCAAACACCCTTAAGTCTGGCAACCGACTTATGCAACGCCAAACGTAACCTTGCCAAATTACATGCAAACTAATATACAGTTGGATAGGTGTTTTCACGGTTTAGCACCTCTGCACTGCAATGAAACCACTTTTACAAAGATTACACACAGACCAATATACACTTATTCATTCATTTCGAATGCTTTGGAATTTTCAATAACTTAAATTCGAAACTGAAGCAAATGCAGAACAGACTCTGATATTCGTTCTAATAATCTAAGCATTCGAATATTCACGCAAGCTTACAGAAAACACAGGTTTGCAAAATGCAAACCTGTGTTCAAGCAGCAAAATGCTAGAAACTTCCGTGTACTGTGCGCTGTCAGTGCAGGTTAAAGAACTCCAGTTGGTTGAAGCTATCAGGAGCCCTTCACTATGACACATAGGCTCTGTTGCTTTGGTACTTGTGTTAAGCCCGTAAACCGAACCACCCTTTCTCAGTGCCTTCCAGCACACTCATTATCAACTTTTTCCTGAGGTGCACATCATGTGATCTGAAATACAGTTGACTCCTGAGGTTCTCGGGGATCCGTTAATAGCTGGTAATCTTGGTACAGAGTGGCAACTTGTTCTTTAAAAAAAAAGTCATTCCACATCTCATCACTTTGCAGTGACATCAAGAAGGCTCGACTGCTCCTCAAGTCCGTCAGAGAGACGAACCCCAACCACCCTCCGGGTGAGTGCTCAAGCAGTCTCATTCGTTGATTGTTCATTATTCCTCTGATTTTGCATTATCTATAGGCTGGGAGTAGTCTTGAGCAATGTGGGAGGTGTTGCATTCTATTCCAACTTCCTGGTGCTTATGCAAATATTATGGACGTCGACTTTAGAGGAAAAAAAAAGGGCTCAGCAGACAGTACATCAATAAATTTTCTGTTTCTGGGCCGTCTTCTACAAACTTGGGTGTAATATCTACCAGACTACTACACTCAAACCTCGATATAACGAACATGGATATAACAAAATATCGGTTATAATGAAGTAAAGGAAATATAGACATACAATAGATCCAGTGTTATGAATAATCTTTATAACATATTTTTAGATATAACGAATTTATTTTTATCTAACATGAAACTTTGTTATAGTGAGGTCTGAGTGTAGTATACTAATTTTGGTGTTCTCGTGAAAGGTGTTCTCACAATGTGAGGCTGAGGTTCCACTGAAATTCTGAAAAAGGAAAGCTGCTTGATTTTTACGTTTTTAATTTTTGCACTATTAAATGTGTGATTCATCAGGGAACATGTTGCCAAAGCAGCTACATTACCACATTGTTTCTTTGCAGGTTAGGGTAAAAGCTGTATTCTCACTTATCAATAAATTCTTGTCGACCTATAGTGAAAACCACTTATAGCATGATTTTTTTTCATGACTGCACAGCCTGGATTGCTTCCGCACGTCTTGAAGAAGTGACTGGCAAGATCCAGACGGCTAGGAACCTGATCATGAAGGGTGGTGAAATGTGCCCCAACTCTGAGGACATCTGGCTGGAAGCTGCTAGGCTGCAGGTAAGCACTGTTAAGCACGAATTTACTGTTCCCATTGTCAGCGAGTTCAAATGACTTTGGGCCAGATGCCAGAGTTGGGATGCAGCGAAAGTGTGTTGTAACGAACTGCAACAGCGGGTAGGCATAGTCTGCAAAAACATGGTAATTGCCCTCAATATTTCTAGTGGCCTAGTGAAGTTTGAGGCGTTAGCTTGTGCCACAGCAAAAAAAATACTGAGGGCAAACAGTGGAGGCAAAATTTTTCATGACAAAGTGAAACGGCCAGTGTTCTTATTTGACTCCGTGCCTTCATTCTTTCCATGCTTTCTTAACTACTTATCAGCTGCTCACATACACATGCACGCACACATGTATTTGCACGCATGCACAAACACCCACGCAAAGAAAAATGAACTGGACCTGACGGAAAGTGCGCAAAGCATACAAGGACAGATACTTTGATCGATCAAATAAACATGCCTGCTCATTTCACTTGCATCTTGATTTTGCGTTCATGAACAGCGTAAATTTTTCAATCACAGTCAATGATGCCGATGCCGACATTTCTGCGAAGCAAGCTCTTAAACGCTGTCGCGTTAAAATTTGGAGCCAGCGAGTAGACACTTGAACACATCCAATTGGGCGCAAACAGCGATTCCGCGCAGAAGTGGCCTTGAACGAAAACGTGGTGAGGGCGGTGTACACGTTTTTTTGTAGGCTAGCGGAGTTTTATGATGAAAAGTCATCAGTGCTGTGCCCAATTTCGGGATGTTTTCAGGACGCCGAGCGAGCGCAGTTTCGCCTTTTCAATTATTCTTGCTCCATGGTCGGAGGCATGTACTGCCAGACCTTTGTTGGGGGCGTCATGCTTCCGTGGCTGCCGATGTCGCCGGCGTTTAATGACTGCTACTAGATGGCGGAGTAGCCGCCATCTGCATGTGCATTGTCTAGGCAGTTACAACGGCGACTACATACACTCAAACCTCTATATAACAGACCGAGATATAACAAAATATTGGTTTTAACGAAGTGAATGAAGAAAAGTTTCGCGATAGATATATTGTTAGGAATATGCCTTTGTAACAAACTTTCAGTTAAAATGAACTCATTTTCGTGTAAAATGCAACTTCGTTATAATGAGGTTTGAGTGTACAACCACGGCTTATGACTTGCTGGAACTGGTGCTGCATCATGAGCATGAGTGTTTTGTCATGCTCTCGCCGACGACTGTGGTGGTCGACCTGAGTGAGTCCGGTGTGCCTCCGTCTTCAGGCGGCAGCAGAGTTACCTTGCTGGGCGACTGAACAGTTACTGCGTCCGGCGGCGTACGAAGTGCCGCGAGGAGCCGGGCATTGGCTGTGCCGACGTGTGGCCGCATACGCCCCATGCGGTTCTCTGTGGCCGTGGTTAGCCAGGACATTCGCGTGGGTTAGCTGTGCGGTGTTGCCTGCGTCCTTCTTTTCTGCATTCTTCGAGGGGAGGGGGCAGTATGGGGGTGCTTGGTGTCTCTGAGCGCTCGCCAAAGAAGGGGGTGATCGCGGGTGGCTTGTGGCAGGCGGCAGCCGCTGGCAGTGGGTAGTTGCGGCCGAAGCTCAGACAATTAAACATGCTTCTTCGTCGGCCTCCGCGTCTTCCCTGAGGTGTTTTGGGCTAGCCGCTGCCCGGAAACCCACACAAAGTATTGCATGCTAACAATAGCACTGAATCTGTAACGCTTAGTACAATGATGTTTTGTCATTTACAATAATGAAATTCAAAGACAGATACAGGGCTTTACGCACTTGATTTTCATTTTTTGGCTCTGCGACAGGCTTGCCAGCACACTTTTCAATAGGCTTGTGTGAATAGTGAATTTTAAGTTCGAGGTGAATGTCGATTTTGGTTGGATAATTTTAAATCAAATTCGGATAGTTTATATATTGCATATTATAAAAGAAATTGGGTGCATTTGTCATAACCTAACTAACCACCACAATATATATATTCTTTAATTGAAACAAGGCCCCTGCAAATGCCATTTTTTTTATTGCATCAAAGGAAGAGGAAACAACTCCGAATTTAGCGGGATTTGACTTTCAGTAGAATGCAAGTGGGACAGCCTGTAAAAATTATGTTACGTTTTAAAATTGCTATAGTTAGAGCATACAAATTGGTGTATAACAAAATAGTAGAAAATGAATTGATGTGAGGGTAATAGCTTATTTTAACCTTGAAGTGGAGCTTTGCTTCAGTGCAGATTTTTTTTTGCATTGGTGTTCTCACGGCTTAACATCATTTCACTGCAGTGAAACTGCTTTTGCAGGAGGTTACATGCAAACTAACATACACTTAAAATAGGTGCTTTCACGGCTTAGCACCTCTTCACTACAGTAAAACCACTTTGACAGAGAGTTTGCAGATTAGTATATTACAACAATTAGTACAGATTAGTATGTTTCACAGCAACTAGATCATGCCAATAAGATAAGGGAAATAAGCTGCCGCACTGGCGCATCTAAAATGTTATTTTTTCCCGGGACGATAGCGCGGTGGAATAGGTTGCCTTCTGAAGTAGCAGAGGTTATTTCACATGAAGTTTTTTGAAGATTATTTCAGGGTCTAGCAGTGTTCTCGCAAGGGTGTGTAGGGACGAAACAGTACTGTGAAGCTGCTTTGTATTGTGTACTCCTATGTGCCACTACGTAATTGACAATGAATTGCGTTATTATTGTGATGTAGAAGTGTGAGTATCTGTATTCAGTGTTGAGATTTTGTGTTCTTTCCCCCCCCCCCCCCCCCACTGTAATGCCATTGGGCGCTTTGGGAACTATGATAAATAAATAAATAAATTCAGATTAGTATATAATTTAATTATTCATTCCTTTTAAATAATTCAAAATGTTCAAGAATTTGAATTTTATTTGAAGCAAATTTGAATATACTGCATTATTTATTTGAATAATTGAAGCATTCAAATGTTCGCACAAGGCTGCTTTTCAGTGCCAGTGTCGAGTATCGCGGTGCAGGTTTCGTTGCACCTCTTTCAAGAGGTGGCCTCATGCTGTGTGACCAATCAAATTTGTCAGTGACCATTTTAATACCTAAATCAACATTAACCTAAAATAATGCCAGTCATTCTTTTTTTACTTGTCCTTATGGTGCATGCTTTGAGGAAAAGCCAGGTTACTATAGGTGGGGAAAGCTATGGAAAAAAAAAAAGAGAAAGAATTTTGAAAAATTTGAGACAGTCGAGCTTCGTCACGCCCAAGCAGCAGCGACATGATGGAGGCTCTCACTCTTGCTTATCATGCGACTCCCACAAGGTGTACAAAATGCAGTTGTCTGATACCCTATAAACACGTGTAAAGGCTGCTTTTTCAAGTACATATTATTTTTTTTAAAAATCGGCGTAAGGGCTGCACCTGCATTTTCTTCAACCAATACGTATTCGAAACGTGCGCGTGGGTGAGAGCTTCTAGGCGTAGTTGATAGATGACACAAGGGAATGGAATCACTTCGATTGCCATCCTTATTACTAGATTTTTTTTTCTTCGTGTTAAGATGTTAATGAAGTGGGCTAAAAATTTTAACTTTTTCATTAGTGTTTGTACACCCGCCAACTAAAGGTTATAAGCAGGATTTTAACTTCTCGGCGCTATCCCTATCGACATTAGCGTGACCAACTTTGGCATGTTGTAGCACGGCTGGCATGGCATTTGTGTAGTTTGGTTTGTGCAGTTCAACCAGCCGTTTGGTGTAGTTTTCCGCAGACCTTCATGATAGATTGTTTTATGTAGGGCATTTACGTTTTGGTGCGATGGGCAAGCCCCTTAATAGCTACATGGCTAAGCTGAAGGTGATTCAGTATGCTCTCGAGCATGGAAAACAAGCCGCCTGCAAAAAATCCGACGTTGACAAGAAATATGTGCGACGTTGGTGCGCACAAAAGAAGCCTTATGCAACACCAACAGCAAAAAGCTCTGTTTTTGCTGTTGCATCAAAGTGAATCACAAATGCGCTTTGAGTTGAGAAATGAGTGTAGTAAGTTTATTTGCAATATAATCCTGAAGAAAATGGAGAGAAGTCCTCTTAAGTACCCTCTCATTCGAGGGTTGCCGTGTTTTTACCCCAGAGAGATGTCGAAGACAGAAATGTGCCTTGCGAACTTGAAAGTTGTTCTTGAAAGCTTATTTGACAGCGAGCTTCTTTCTGAGCACAAAAAAATAATGTGTGTGCACAATATGTTCAGTTCTGCCAAGAAAAAAAGCATGAATTGTAAAACTCTGTAAGAGACTGTGAACACCTTGACATTCTCTTTGTGCGCTAATAAAGCAAAACCCGTCATTCTCAATATTATGGGAAGTGCTGTAGGTCCTTCTCTTGCTTGGGCATGAACACACTTCCGTGGAACAAGGTTTCAATGTGAACTAGCAGATCGCGGTCAAAAGCATGGTAGAGCTCTCGCATATCTCTCAACTAGTCATCTGCAAAGTTGTTAAAACTGACGGTGGGCTGCTCAACGTTCAACTGTTGAAAGGACTGAAGTCATCAGTGCACCAAGCCAGGCCTAGATATTGTCGCGGGTTATAAATTACAGGGGGTTTATTTAAAAACACGGGCAGTGGAACTCGTAGAGACGCTTTAAAAAGAAGGCCGCTAGGATTGTCATCTTCTTCAATCGCCTGCGCTGTGCCTCTCGAGCAAATCCGCGTTCTTCGTTGTCATCACTATCTCGCCGCTAAACGCAGCTATGCACGCGGCAATATGCATTATATATGGGACAACAGAAGAAGCAAGCAGTGGCACATTAGGTAACTTCGAAAAGAAAAGAACTCGAACTCGAGCTGAGCATGCGAGAGAGGAAGCCAAAGCTAAAAAAAACTGTAAAGTACTTGCTGGAGTCAGCGGATCACTTTTTGGAAGACGCCGAAGCAAGAAATGACATGACTTCTCTTGTCAAGGCAAACGGTTTTCGTTGTATAGCCAATGAAAAAGAGGCTGAGATAGCTACTCCTGTAAAAGAAATTAGTGCGAAAATACAGCTTCTTTCTGGAGTCATGTGCGAAAATAAAATTACGTTGAAACTTCTTGAATTTTTCCTGTTTGTAGCCTTGAAATCCTTGAAAGCTCCTTGAATTTTCAGCCAAATATTTTGTGCGGACCCTTTTTTTTTTTTTCACATTTTGTTCAGCTTTTAAGGGGCCCTGCAACACTCTTCCAAGGAATGATTGGATGGCTTCATTAAAGGAATGAAATGTCTAACGAAAGACTGCCACGAAAATTCTTAAAATTTATCAAGTAGGAGCGCAGTTAGGGGGATTTGACGCTCACTTTAAATGCTTCCTTTTTCTTTTTGTACTGGCGAGCGTTCTGAAAGGTGCAACAAGGGGGATGAAAAGGCACAAAAAAAAAAGGGGATTTATTCATCAGCATGCGTCATGTGCTCTTTGTTCTCTCTTTTGTTCATTCAATACACGGCTTACTTTCAGTATGGTTGTGAGTGCACACGAGGGCACATAGTGGCATCTTGTGGCATCTGCAATAGCTATGCAGCTCACGATGCTTAAAGCAGCCAATGGCCGTGGACTTCAAGTGCATGACATGGGTGATTTGAATTTAGGGCATCTTTTGTCAAGAGATTGGGGGAGGGGTGGGACAATTTTCAGCTGACTTTGAGAATTGTGAATTTTATGCTTCATGCTTTGCTATAATGTCAAAGCCCACATGTTCTCAAGAACCTTGACTACAGATGGGCAGAGTTTCTTGATTATGCTCAAAATTGCCATAGGATCGCTTTAAATATCTTGTTCCCTCAAGCCCCTTCTGGGTTCATGTTGCCTAAGTTGTGGGTTCTCACGTTGCAGCCAACAGACCTGGCCAAGGCTGTCATAGCACAGGCCGTGCGCCAGATCCCCAACTCGGTGCGGCTTTGGATCAAGGCTGCCGACCTGGAGACTGAGCTGAAGGCCAAAAAGAGGGTCTTTCGCAAGGTACGTTTCTTTGTCTCTCACAACCGCGGCTACTTTATATGATTCTGATGGCTAGAAAAACAAGAGAGAGGGGCCAGAGCTGTCTAACAAGCAATGAAAAAGTTAATGGTAGGCATGATCACTAACGGGTAATGTAGGATGCATTTGCCAGATCTGAACTTGATCAGTGGGCAAAAACCTGCTTAACATGAATGAAGTTGAGCCTCAAGTGACACTTTCCTGTTCGTTACATTTGCCAAGCTCTTGTATTCCAAAGGTATAAGACCTGTCTGGTAGTTCCTATGGGGTTGTGTGTGTGCCATTTGGAATGTTTTTTGCCTTCCCAGTTCTTATGTGTTTAAAAACTGCAATGGCAATTGGGCACAGTGTTATCCTTGACTGACAGTGCCTATACTGAGTGTTCTTGCATCATGTGGCTGTGAGACTGCTATTCGCATATCTTGATGTTCACCAGCAGCCAGCCTTAACACAACTTCAGGCATTGAAAAGATAAGATTGGTTAAGCTATAAGGAAACAAAGGAAAGCACAGCATCTTAACAGACTGCTTTATTTTAACATTTTCTGCTATCCATTCTGCTTAGGCTCGCTTACTTGTTCAGTCATATGTACAAAGGGAAGGAAAAAATAGTTTTTTTAGCTGAGCATATTGCTCATGAAACAAGTATGAAGTTGCTCGTCACTAGTCACTTGTCATACATGCCACTGCTACATCTTTCGTGCCATCAACAGTACACGTGGATTTAAATGCGACATCATTTTTCTTTTTTTGCGTAACGACTTTCATGAGTGCTTGATCATGATAATCATATCATGTCACTGCAAATCAGGCTGTGAATGTAATGTTTGCTCTTGTGTAAGTGTTCCATTCAAAATCAGACCGATATGACCCAAACTGTAGATCCTGGCCATGAAAGTACAGGCATTGCATAGCGAATTTTCGAATTTTCTAACTTTCTTTTGTGTGTACTGTACAACCAACACAGCAATGCCTCTGAAGCCTATTGCACGAAGAAATTGTCAGTTGCTTTTGCAAAAAAGATGAAATGGTCACGAATACTTTGCTGTCGTAGTGTGTAGACGTAAACCTAGAGTGAAGACAATTGTTATTTGCAGACACACAGGCATGGTCGTCGGCAGGATTTTCTCTTGGAAGGTGCAAACCAGTGTCGCACCGTGGTTTGGAGAGGGGGAAAGCATAGGTGTAGCTTGGGTGAAGGCAAGTGCTGGTGAGGCTTGAGAGGAGCAGGTGCCCCTTTTGCAGCCTCCCAGCCAACACCCATGCTCAGTGGTCAATGCATGAGATAGAATGCATGATGACAGCTTAGCATATTCAAGAAGGATGGCACTCGGGCAGTGGAATGATGTCTGCTTTTCTACTTCAGTTGTCTGTTCACTTCACCTGGTGGCCATGTATCCTTCACCTCATCTCTCGGTGCTCCTGGCACGGCATGAATTGCAGGAAGATGAGGCAACTTTCTCTAGAGCTGTTCATTGTACAGATATACCAATTGCAGGTCATATGTTATTCGGTTTGTGGAGGCTGCCATTTCAGTTTCCTTTTCATGCTCGTGCTGCTCAAACTGCTCTATGTTTCACTGGGCTAACTTTCAAATATGGCAGAGGCACAGGTCTGTTTAGGTCTGTTTGCGGTGGAGTGTACGGTACATGTAGAATTGCGCTTTCATCCACTGTGTGAACCAGGCCTGTAGTCAGGAGGAGTGCTCTAATGGCCCGAGCTCTGCCCGAAATTCGGATGGAAAGGATTGTGCTACTGAGAATAAGCAATGAAAAAAATAGGGGTTTTTCAAGACCTTCAATAAGTGCCCCCCCCCCCCTCTGAAAAAGTTTCCTGGATAAGAGCCTGGTTAAGAGGCAAAGAACACATGGCGAAAACTGTTGAAAAGTAGCTATCGGCAGTACGACCACTGTTTGTGCCCAGGCCCTGGAAAGCATTCCAAACTCTGTGCGTCTGTGGAAGGCAGCTGTGGAGCTGGAGGAGCCAGAGGATGCCCGCATTTTGCTCAGCCGTTCTGTCGAGTGCTGCCCCACCAGTGTTGAGCTGTGGCTGGCCCTGGCACGACTCGAGAGCTACGAAAATGCCCGCAAGGTACCCTGCATTTCATTGCTTTTTGTGCTTGGTGTGTCTTGTTCCTATATGTATGAGTTTTTTTTCTAGAACAGTTGGTAGATGCAGTGGGCTTAAATAAATAGCGTCTCCCTTCCATATTTAACTTTATTTTAAACTTCATAATTTATCTTCTGTGTCAGCCTGGACTACCGTGAGTGCATTTTTTTTTTTGCTAAGACAGTCTAAATTTGTTCTTGAAATGGCTGGCAGATTCGGTCAAACTATTAGACGGGTCAAATTAAGTTAGAAGCAGGAAAATAGGTGACAAACAAGGCTCTTTGGCAAATAGTAAACTTTAGGTTCGAAACGAATAGTCATTTCAGTCGAAGAATTTCAAATCGGATTCGGATAGTATGTTCTGTAAAATTCTGAGCAACTGCTCCCACCTGTACGAGCCCCCCCCCCAACTTCACTGGAAGTTTCAAATATCTGCGTCGTACCAGGAAAGCGTCGCCTTCCTTCCACTGCTCTACCATAACGTGCCCAGGCGAGAGTAGTCTGCCACATCCAGTTAGCAAAAAAAAAAAAGTTTCCTTAGATATTTATACAAATATTGTTTTTTTTTTGCCCTGCTGGCAATGCGCCGTGCTATAAATGAGAGCCAGAAGACGCGCGAGGAACATTTTCAAGCTTTTTTTTCTGCTGCGAAAATTTCGCCGCCATCTTGAATTTGGTGCCGTTCCGAAATAGCCATGCATTCCCCCACGTTTCTGGCGATTTCGACAACGTTGGGAGGAAGGCTTGCTCAGAATTTTACAGTATATGTCACCTATTATGAAAAAATATGAGTGTATTTGTAATTACTCAAGAAGCCTGCACAATATCTTTTAACATGGGCACAAGGCCTGTGAAAATGCCATTTTTGGGGCTAAGTGCTTGCAAGATGACCAGGCATAGGTAGATATTTTGGCACCTCGAATATTCAAACGAATATTTCAGTAGTCAAATTCACCTCATGATGAATTTGGATTCTGCAAAGTTTTGGAGTACTTGAAATAAGAAATGTATGTCTGTTTTAGTGTTTAAAATCCCGCTGTAAAGGTGCTTTCACTGCTTAGGGTAGGTGCTATGTCATGAAAATAAATGATGCAGAGAAAATCGCACTACCTCTGTGACACACTTAAAGGTTAAATGTACATATTGCCTTTACTTTAGTTAATTATTGTTTCTTCTTAAACTTAAAAAGCTTGATATATGGGCTTGTAGTTGCTTAGTATAGAAATTTTTAAAACATAACATCTCGTACCAGTTATAACTTTCACTCTACTGCTACACAAATCTCGTTAGTATTCAAGATGGCTGCCGCTTCTCTTTAAACCAATAAAATGAGTTTCACACATGCCCTGTTCTAATGCTTAAAGGTATTGTGAGATTTAGTTAGGTCATGAAAAAATACTAAAAGATACTGAATTTTTTAATAATATCAGATAAACAGACGGGCGCAGGATTTGCAGAGGAAATTCAGCAAGCGCAAAGAAGTGGTTTTCGTTGACGTGGCTCGTTACGCGCACAAGTGCGGCTTTGTGGCTGCGGCTTCGACCACGAAGGCAAATGCAAGACGAGCGTCACGGTTAAAACCCAGCACACAGAGACGGCCGAGGAGGTGGCCATCGCCCTTGCGGTGGCCATCACTGAGGCTGAAATAGTGATCAGCGACTCGCAGGTGGCGATACGAAACTATGCGTCCCGGGAGGTGCTGCGAATATTGACGATCAACGCGGAGGGAATATGAAACAAAAATGATACATTTGTGAGATGGACACCTGCCCACACGCACTGCCCTCTGGCCGGCAACGAGGCTGCAGACGCGGCGGCTCGAGAGCTCACGAACCGTGCAGCTGCGCATGCCGATGCCGCCTGTACCGAGGCCACACGCGGAAAAGTGTGGGAGTGGGAGGAACGTATGACTAGCTAAAGTGAGATTACGCAGCACTACAAGCTCGGTTGGCGTAAATACCCACTACCACATAGCAAATTAACTAAAAAGCAGTCAGTTGCGTGGAGACAACTCCAAACAGACACTTTTCCAAATACAATGATCTTTTGCCTCTGTTATACCCTGATCTGTATTCTACAGATAAATGCAAAGGATGCGATTCCCGGGCAACCCTGGGCATATGTTATGGGAGTGCTCGAGTCTCGATGACGCAGTCGGCAGTACAAACTAGGAGGCAGTCTCGAACCGCAGGGCGTGCTGGGAGGCGGCTCTGCTCAGCTCTGCATTAGAACAACAACTATGGGCTGTCTAGCGAGCCGAAGAAGCCGCCCGAGCACAAGGGCTCGCGGCCGATGCCTAGGCCGGGGTTCAAGCCCGCCCCGATTTATCATCTCCGGACTCCTAATAAATGTTGTTTCTCTCTCTCCAACCTCGATATAACGAATCTGAATATAACGAAATATTGGTTATAACGAAGTAAGTTAACAATACTTTCCCAATAAATATAGTGTTAGGAATATATCTTTGAATAAATTTTTGGGTATAACATACTAATTTTGCTATAAGATGCAACTTTGTTATAATTAGGTTTGAGGGTATACTATTCGAACTGTTCACTTCGAAATTATTCAACCAAATTACTGTTCACTTCAAGCCTCATGCTTACTATTTACCCATCTATAAGGATGACGAAGCGTGGGTTGAGAGCATTGGTCAAGATTGAATTAGCTGAAGTTGAATTAATGACAGCCTACCATATTGAATGTTGTGATTTGTTTCCTATTAAATTACACTTTTCAGCTATGTTCTTCTGTACGTAATTACGAAGGAATCATTATTGATGTGTTCTTCATTCTGTTCCCTTTACGTCCCTGTTTTCTTAATTCTGTTGCCGGATCCCTCCTCCCCTCCCAACTACACCAGTGCTCGTACAGCAGCTGTAGGTATTGTGAATAGTGGTAGACATTATAAGAGACTGCAGCATGATCAGCAACATTTGGGTGGGATCAGGCATATTTAGAATGCTCGTATGTTCCCATCAATTTTGCTGTGACAGGTGCTGAACAAAGCCCGAGAGAACATTCCAACTGACCGACAGATTTGGATCACAGCTGCCAAGCTGGAAGAGGCCAACGGGAACACACACATGGTTGAGAAGATTATTGATCGAGGTGAGACTGTAATCCTACAGTTGTTTGTTATGGGTAATAAATTTCATACCTTATGAGTGTTATATTATGGCAACATGGCCCTGCCAATTAAAGTGAATCAAGATGCTTGGGCTCCGGCAGCCCAGATTTTGTTTGCTTTGCGGAACACATTCTGCACTGTCGTCTTTAAGAGGGAGGGTCACACTTCACAACAAAAGTCTTGTAGGCAGACTCGACAAATTAAAGAATGAATGAGAATTATTCCTTGCAATGAGCAGTCATAACACTGGAGTGAGAAGAGCTGTGAGAAGTGCAGTGCAGCCTTCAAGCTATTTCAGTATGCTTTTATTGATGTTGCCAGTACAGTAAAGATGCAAGCTGAAACAAAATTGAAGAAAGCAAAGAAAAGACCACTATCTAAGCAACAGGGCAGTTAGGGACAGTTTTTGTATTGGAGCCACTGTTGCAAGCTGACCATGCTACAGCTTCGGCCAAAGTACTGGAGTGACTCAGGAGCACTGTTTCTTTTTCTCTATTGTGACAAGAGCGCACCTCTTATGCTTGGTTATATGAAATCACCATGTGTAATAGTGGCTTCCATAACTGTTAAAACATGGAGTCCCTACCACATGGCTAGACAGATGAGCAGCATGACATGAAGTAGCTGACAAGAAAATTGCGGCTACTACATTGTTTTTTCACGCTTGTATTTCATTCTTGGCATGTGTTTATGCAAACATGCGAACGCCACGAACACACACATACCTGCTCGTGCAGCCATTGCGTCCTTGCGTGCCAACGGTGTGGAGATCAATCGTGAGCAGTGGTTCAAGGATGCCGTGGAGTGTGAGAAGTCCCAATCGATCCTCACCTGCCAGGCCATCATCCGCACTGTGGTGGGCATCGGTGTTGAAGACGAAGACCGCAAGCACACCTGGATGGAGGATGCTGAGGCGGTACGCCAGCTCTTGCTCTTCTCCCTTTTGACACAAAAGTGTTTTCTAGTTAGAAAAATAAAAAGCATGCAACCTGCTGGCATCCACAAAGGCCATGTCTGGAAGGCACTTCTTTAAACTTGTGGGAATATTCGAATGCTCGGAATATCTGAATGAATAGTAGAGTATTCAAATTCTCTTCAATTTGAATTTTAAGTATTGAAAATTTGGAAGTATTCGCAATGAACGAATAGATGTATATTGATGCGCATGTAACTTTTTGTAAAAGTGGTTTCACTGCAGTGTGCGGATGCTAAGCCGTGAAAGCACTTTTTTAAGGAAAATTTGCATTGCCGTGAAGCCTTACTTCAAAGTTTTAGGGGCCCTGCAACACTTTTTGAGCGTGGTCAGAAAACGCTGCCGATCGGTAGTCGAGGCTACCGTAAACACACGAGCCAATTATAGTGCAGCAGGCGGCCTGCAATTCACTATTTCTCAATGTCAGCTAAAACTCTTTTTCTGTTTTCTCAACAAAGGACGCTACAAGCTCAAAAATCGCTCGTCACAGCGATTGACTGATTTGAGCATGGCGTGTTTGGTCGTTACTGGGGCCGCCACGGGAGGCCGCGACATGTCCACACATTCGTGGGCAAGCGCACTGAGAAGCTGCGTATTCAAAGAAAAAAGAAAAAGTGCGCAAGGTCATGAGGCACGCGTGACGTATTTTCTTTCCCTATGCCATCCCTCTCTGCTTAGCATCTAGGGCTTTTGTTGGAACGAGAGAAGAGGAAATGCAATGGCAGCGTGTGACAAATCTTTGTAATACCCCTGTCACACGGTCACCACTGAACTCTGTTAAACTCCGTCAACGTGAATTTCCCCTAGGGAGTTCAACGGAGATTGAGTTGTGGGAGTGTCACACGGCAATGACAAGGTTGTCATAGCTGCCGCGAGAGGGCTCAGGCAGCGCTGTTGGATTTTCGCAGAAGTATCCTAATGTCATCCCTAGATGCTTTTTTGTGGATCTTCGTTATGCCGTTTTTACAAAAACACTATTGAGTAGGTCTGAAGCAAACAAAAAATTTAAATGATTTCAAATGAAAACGCATTCGCTAAGTGTAGCGATGCTGGCAGCAACGGTGGCCACTTTGTGCCCAACGCTAGGTTTGTTTACATTGCACCATTCTCGACTAATTGTTGTTTTTGTAGCCCGTTCATGAAAGTTATTGTGTTTTCTGCTTTCGTGAGCGCACTCCAAGTTGCCGTTGATTTAGGTCGGGTTCAATTCTTTCAGCCGTCGAAGCAGGTGACGATAATTCAGCGCTGCCAGTCATTCCTCTCACGGTCAAACTTAAACACGGCGACGACAACAATCGCACGAATGGACGATATATTTTTATGTGGCAGCGCCCGGCCCGACTGGCGAGGCACGGTGTGGAGAGCATCGGTGTGGAGAATAGCAGCACTCCGGCGAGTATATATATATGCAAACAAACACGTTATGAATGAGTACTGCTACAACAACAAAGAAAAATGCTTAATACTGCCAAAATGTATTATTGTACTCACTGTGGCAATTGTTACGCTCTAATTTTTTTCTTGCCTTCAGATACTGGGGACGAGAGTAACTCGTTCCGTTGCAAAGGGAGATCGTCGAACGCGGTTTGCGAAATGCTTCGTTTATGTTCGTTTGCGTAAGGGTGGATGGTGACGTAGACCCCATCTCCTTTGTCGTAAGGACGAGGGAGTTAAATGGTGTTCGTGGGTGCCCGTGTGACAGGGGTATAACTCTACTCGTACCGGACACATTCTAAAAATTTTTGCTGCAGTGAAGTTCTGAGGCAATAAGCTCTTTTAGTGAATTCATTTCATGGCTACTTGAAAATGTGTTGCATGGCCCCTTTCAATGAACATATTACCCTCAAATCAATGCATAATTTTTTCAACTTAAAGAGCTTGTTATGCCAGCCTGTAGGCACTAAGTATAGTAAATTTTAAAATGTTACATATGTTACATCTGTTACATATTACTTGCAGTCTACCGAATGCCAAATGCCAAATCCTGCGACTACTGAAAGTTGTTTAGGCTTCCTTTTTACAAGCAAAAAACAGCTGTACAGAAGCCTCATTTCAATATTTCAAAAATATTTTGCAGGTTAGTTAGGTTGTGATATATATATATATATATATATATATATATATATATATATATATATATATATATATATATATATATATATATATATATATATATATATATATTATTGCTCTGCTACCAGCTCGGAATAAGTTCACATGCTACTTGACGCCAAACAGGCGTCCACATGATACTTGACGCCAATATTGACGCGAAACAGGCGTCTAATAGCTGTCACAGTAAGCAGCTGCATCCAGGGTGTAGGAGAAGGGAACCTCAAGGTGCAATTTGTACACCCCTCTGCAACAACTACTTGGCCAAAAGAAACACTTTCATATTCTCAGCTCTTTAATATATGCTTAGGGATACTCTGCAATATTAATTTTTCTCTTGATTGTTGCCAAACAAATGTTGCTAAATGTTGGCTATGAAGGTGTATTGATGTAATTGCCTTATCACTGCTGCAGTAACTTCAGACATTCCCGGCAACAAATTCGTACAGAAATGCCATTACAGTTTGTATGAAAGGAGATCTTTTAGGTTCTAGCAATAAAACCGTGTTTTCAGACAAGTCTCCACTAAAGATTGAAAAGAAGCAAAAGCGACGCAGCACCCCTAGAGTGGCACTGTTTCGAAAGGCAGGCATAAGTAGCATGGAATGTTTTTCTAGTTGAAAGTGCTGGGAAAGATGCGTCTTTTAATATGTGCAGTGTGCAATGTATTGCGCAGGTTGGTTAATTAAAGCAAAGTGAAACAAGTGAGAGAGGTTCCTCAGAAGCTCACTTCTTGCCGACCAGCAATAGGCCGTCCAGCAGGCCCACAAAGCGGCTGCCAGGTACTTGCTCCCTGTCGGTTCCTACGTGAGAGGCGTGCCCGCTATGCGCTAAATGTGTCCTGCAGGACAAAAACAGTTTTCTCATTCCATTTAATTTTCTCCCTACAGGTGGCTGCCCAGGGTGCCCTGGAGTGTGCCCGTGCCATATACGCACATGCCTTGTCCGTGTTTCCGAGCAAAAAGAGCATCTGGCTTAGGGCTGCCTACTTCGAGAAAAGCAGTGGCACCAGGTTAGTTTGCGCATTTTGATGGCAGAAAAATTTACTGTGAAAAGCTTTGTTGTTATGGATGCAAAGAAAATATGAGATGCATCGTTTCGGCTCACAGAAAGGCCATCTTTATTCCAAGTGTCTTTTGTTTAGGCTGTTTTTCGCTTGCTTGTCAGCTCGCACAAGCCTCGGTTCTCTCCTCCTTCAGGAGACGGGCACTCAGCATTTCATGTCGGCTTGCCACCACTGCATAACCTTTTCTTTTCGCCTCTAGTGTGCTTTTGTGAGCCTATGCCTCTGTTTGAGATCATCTCATCTGTATCGCTCCCTCAGAGCACATGGATGGGAGAGTGCTACATTATTCTCACTCTTTCAGCAGTTGTTTTAATGTGTCTGCTGTGACCTCAGTTGTCGTTTAAATGGTCTCACTTTCATTAAATTGCACGCTACACTCGGCAACAACTTATCTTGACGTTAGAGGGAAGACTGCGGAGGCGGGGCTTCCGCACATTCGCGCTGCTCCTCAAGTACTAGTATGGCAGCTTGCGGATATCAGTTTTGCTCATTCCCATTGTCAACGGGTTTAGAAAAACATATACAAGAAAATTATGAACAGGAGAAACTTTTCGATTGTTCAGTGCACATTTTACTGTCCTATTACGAGTGAACTTCTCTTAGAGAACTAAATAGCATGTTTGTGGCCACACACTGATGTCACAGATGCCATGTTTCCTTGGAAAATGGGTGGGCTGAAAAGGTGGTGCTGTATAAGAAATGGAAAAAGAAGGAAAATAACCTTGCCAGGGTTTAACAATAACTGTATTCTACCTACAACTTTCCGCAGCTGTTTCAGTCTGATAATAAATAAAGCAGCATTTTTCACAGCAAGGGAAATGAGAAAATTCTCAGTGAACTTAAGTACTGTTTATGCGACGTGGCAGCAGACATTCATGTTGCTTGTGTCGCTTCCGCAGTGCTGTCAAAAAAAGTCCCCAAGTATAGAAGAGTATTAAAAACTTAACATGACTTTGTTACCTCTCGCTTGGCATGGAAAATAAACTGAATAATGTGTCGTTAGTAGCTGCCAAAGTCTGTATTTTATTGTTCAATATTTGAACATTATGAGGTTGAACATACTTCTCTGAAGCAGAGTGGATCATGTGATCAGGTGTTGCACTGCGCTGTGTCTTTTCACAGGGAGACGTTGGAGGCCCTCCTGCAGCGAGCAGTGGCCCACTGTCCCAAGGCCGAAGTTCTCTGGCTCATGGGAGCCAAGTCCAAATGGATGGCTGTGAGTACTGTGTCTACATTTGCCAGCTGTTTATTTAGACACTGAAAATCCAGACAGCCTCGTTTATCCAGACACCTTTGTGGCACTGCCACTCATCCCATTGGAAGTACAGTTGAACCCCTTTATAAGAGGCATGCTCCGAGCAGCAATTCTCATCTTTTATACGAGATGTTTCTTATAAGCAAGGTACCATGTATGCATTTTCCTATCCCCCGTATTTCACTGTAGGCACAGTTGTGTCTTTTATACCCACTTGTCTCTTATATCAGTGTCTTTTATAAAGGGGTTCGACTATAATGTAAACTCATGACAGGAAATATGAACGCCCCACAATGCCTCATTTAATTTTTCGGGCTTCGGCTGGCTGATTGAGTGCAACATCAACACATTACAAGTTGTCAGCGACATTCACAATATTTTTTAAGGTGGGCAGTACTGCAAAGTTGATTAAAACCGATCGGTGGGCTAGTGGTACTGCATCTCTTATGTTTCAGCACAAGTAAGCGCGAAGACGATAGAGAAGGCATGAGGACAGTAGCTAGTATCGCCGTGTCCTCGTGTCTACCCGCTCATCTTTGTGCTGTCTTGCACCAAAACATAAAAGACTAAAAAGGTTGCTATACTAAAAGGCCATGGCTGGAGAGTGTGGCAGTGTAAAAATCCACACACGAATTGCAATTGCTCATCTTCAAGGCTATATTTGTTGGTTACATGTGGAGGTCGTCTTTCAGCTTTAGCCAGTAAGTACCCATTGAATAGCTACCACGGTCATACCGCAGGTCATGGGAAGTCACGCTGAGAGTCGACTCAGTGTGGCGTTTAGAATGACAGTGCTTTACAACATGGGCAAAGAAAGAACTACAACGCAAGAACTGCTGCAAGAACAAACCCAATGTCATTCCATTTTAATGTTTGAATAGTGGCATTGTCAGTTCTTTCTGCAGGTGGGCCTAGCCTGGGTCTTCTTATTTATGTCGCGCTCAATCATTTGTTGCTTGCTGTGAGAGGCACGATATGCTGAAAGTGCTCAGAAGTCATTCATTCCACCTGTGCCGTTAGGACTCATGAAGAAATGCAGGAACTACACGACACCAATGGTGGCAAAAAAAAAGTAGCAATTATTTTTCAGGTGGAAAGTGGCTTACCACAATTTGGCGTTGCTTGGCATTTCTCGTTAAGTTGGACAATGATGAGATCGTCTTTCAGGTCTTTAAAACAATGCAAGTGTACAGCGGCTTTGATGATGCAATGCCCACACCACCATTACGAAACGCAGATTTAGCGCAGGTTAAGCAATGCTATTCGAAACTTCCAGGTACCGTGGCGCCGCTGTGCGGTGGCGGCCAAAAGCTCTGTTGAAATGATCGAAGTTTTGGACCTGCTTCAAACAGCAGTTGCTGCTTGTCTCCCCGCAATTGTGGTCATTTTGCATCGTTGTGAACGGCCTTGATATTACCGGAACCCTTTAAGTTTCTCAAGTTAAAGGCAAAGTAGAAAGAAAAGAAAAATCTGACTGATTTTACTCGACAAAAGCCGACTGATTGCGAGCCTCGATGCTCACAGCCTACATGCATCGTGAGGAAAAGTGAAACCTCTCGTTCAAATTAGCGCCCCAAAAAGCCATGAGTGGTTAAAATTAACTGGCAAATGAAGCCCGTGAATGTATGCAGCACCCATTTTGTGTACGAGTACGGCAACTTCCAGGTTTGCAGTTTTTGCGCTTAGATCTTCTGCTTGACACGGTCACTGTGCAAACAGTACCAAAACTAAATTAGGAATGCGTTCCGCCTCTAGAATAAAAGGAAAAGATCGGTTCCAAAATGTTCATCGCATTATTACACATCTGAGGCGCCTGCGAAGTGCCTCCATGACCTTCAGATCTGCAGAATTTTGTGCTCGGTCTCAATTGTTGATGGGACTTTTTTTCTGTCACTTCTGCCCCGCATCATGCTATCTTTTGTGCTTATCAAACACCAGAACATATAATAGTAATAGGAATGACCCCTCTCAAGCGTGGAAATTGTATATTACCACTGGTTTCGTTTGTGCTGCTTACTGAATTCATTTTCTTGATATTCTGTTGTTTTCATTTTTGTCAAGAAAGCACACTAAAATTATATTTTTGGTAATATGACATGGTGCTTGCACTTCGGCATTGAAAAACGGCATTTTTTTCGTCAACTTACTCTGCTTCGTGCATTCGGTGAGCTGAACAAGCTTTGTGCAGAATACAATGCAAGCAAAACTGTAAGACAAATCGTGACTCTGAAAATGTTTGACATTACTGAGAAATTTGTACTGAGACTCCCATTATATTTTTCCAACACGACACCAGTTGTTGCGCACGATTGCGCACGTCTTGTGAAGAGTGTATTTGTGTGTGCCTTATTTAAAATTTTGCACATATTTTTCTACCCAGTGTTACCCAGCATTTATTCACTTAATAAATAATGTTCGCTCCCCCGCTTTCTCAAAAACATAATTCAAAGGGCCACCGAAGTGCGAAAAATTGCAGTCTTCGCCAAAGGTACTACTTTCCAGTACAAATCCAGTACAAGTTTCCAGTACAAGTGTACTTTCCAATACAATCTCTTTTGGAGTGATCATCTCAACGACAGCCATGTTGGATGTAGAGTCGCGCCACCTATAGGTCGTGAAAGTTGCAAATAGACATACTACAGCAATGCCACACACTGGCTGATATGATTTGGTCATGTTTGAGCATGCTTGTGTGCAGACAAGTTCTTTTGGCCATGGGGCTTATAGAGATGCATGTCTTTCTAGTGTTACGACCGTCATCATAAATGAAGTTTTTCGGCCTTTGTGAACGGGACGAAAATATTTCGACGCATTCCAAGCAAGGGTGTGCCGTCAAGACGGATTAATTTTCTCTCCGCAAAACCTGAACGAGGGGTTCGGGACTGGTTCGCGCAAAGAAAACGCACGAGCCAAGAGAGGCCATTGTGAGCTCGACTCAAGAAAGGCCATTGTGTTTGCTGCGAGCAAGGCTTTCGAGGCAGACAAGGAGGCAGCTGGGCCATTTTCGAGGTCACCGAGGATCTGGAAATCTCGGAACCAGCATGGTATTTGCATTTCAGGCTGCAAGCTAAAGCCAAATTGGTTGTGGCTGCATCTTGCGAGGACAAGCGGAGCCCCAGGATATGTGCAGCTAAGCCACAGCTTCTAGCAAACAACCAGGAATGGAATGTGGGGGTGAAGAAAATGATAATGCACTATCTTCTGCAGCCCTTGCCAGAGCCCGCCTCGGGGACGAGGGATTAGTTGACTAATCCTCCCCCCCCCCCCCTTCTCCATAGGATCGGCTGAATGGGGTGGCATATTTTGAAGATATGCTGGCCCACCACTACATTGTCCTACCCAAACAGTCAGGCAAGTTTGACGCGTGTACTGGCAGCCAGTTTTTCAAACCTCACCCAGCTGCCAGAAGAGTCTTGGAAACCAAGGTCTGCTAAGATCATCGGACGTGCACGAAACTTGGTGACGTGTGCGAAAATGTCGGTGCAGTGCATTTGGGACCATATTTGGGCATCGTGTAGCCCTCTCCGCATGTATTATGTGGTGTCTTTCCTCTCCTTCGTGGGTGGAGCACCTAGACCATCGAGCACCCTATTGGCGGAAGCCATGGACAATGTTGGCAACGAGGCGCTATATAAGCCGAAGACTTTTGTGTATAGGAAGTTCTACAGTTAAACAGCTCTCATGTACAGTTCTGATCACTTGATAACCTCTTTTTGAATTCTCAGTTACTAACCATGTAAATAAATTGTCGTTATTACGAGCGCCTCTTCTGACTTGTTCGACGATGGGTCCTAGTACGGGGGCCCGCTACCTAACTGAGACCCGCAGGACCCGGAGTCGCAACACTAGGGAATCTTTTTTTTTGTTGGTCTCTTGATTATTCGGCCTTTTAGGTATTGCTATGAATTTCGAATAAATGTTTGGCAGCTGTAGTCTATCAGCAACACAGTTGATGAGCACAGATCAGTGGACCCTTTTTCTTCAGGCTGAAATATAACTTGGTACAAGGGAACATAGTGCAGAAAATGAGACGGGCAGGAAGGACTGGGTGCCAAGTTCAACCAAATTTTTCTCATCTCACCGACATTGAATTGAGATGTTGCACAAACGATATTACACTGCCACAATTTTCTAAGCTTACATATATCAGTTGAAGAAATTGCTGCATTCACTTCTTCCTTTGTTTGTGTTTTCTTTTAAGTGTAACTAATCTCTTTTTCATACCGAGGGCCAGTAGCAGAGCTTTCATGAAATATTTTCCGCTTTCTAGATGCAAAATGTGTCAACTGTTGCTTTATTCCTTAGTGTGTCGTCTAACAACAAGTACACTCGTGCTACGGCAGTGATTAGCTTGATCAACCTGGCATGAATGCCTTGAGTGCTTCACTGTATTTTCATTGACATGGATTATTTGCTCAGCAAATTGCTTGACTGGCACCTCTTTTGTACAAGGAAAAAGAACGTAGATAAACAATTAAAACATTGTGTCTAACAGGTGAAGCGGCATGTTCCTTCTTACACGCGTCTGTCAGTTTTTAAGTTACTTGTCAAGCGATAGACTTGCAAATATCTGTCTCTGATCAAAAAAATCAACACTTGTGCTTTTTGTTGTCCCATATGTTCTGTGCCCCCCCCCCCAAATAACCATTTAACTGAGAGGGAATGGATGTGAATTGGACAGGGTAGAGCAATTTTCTCATGCTCTAAGGACTATAAGGCACGGTGATCACATCATTAATGCATGCAGTCAGAGCATGATTAATGAATCAAGCAGGTAAAGCAGAGTAGTTGGTCGGAAAGTTATTATTCAAAAGACCAATTAATGTAGTAATGTTCGACAGTCTTGGAAGGGAGCAACACTTTGCAATGGGTAGCAAGGCACTGGAGGCGGCAAAGGAATACGTTTGCTTTAAACCACAGATCTGAACTGTCAGGCTGAAGAATGGAATTAAGAATGGGGTGGAGTGCATTTGGCAGGCCAAAATGGCAGTTTACTTCTATTTCTCAACAGAAATGTATATACCAGCTGCATCTTACCGGTATCTGCGTATGAAGTTGTCAAGCTATTGACAGCACATATTCTCAGAAGTAGCCAAGTATTAGATAAAACTAGTTGGCATTCGATAATTCTGGTAATGTGTGCGGTACAAAAGGGGGCAAAGGAGAGAAAGAAAGGAAGTATGTAAGAGTGTTTGTCTCTCTTGCTCCTTTCTGTCCTTAGTCTGCTTTCCTGCTGAGCACATTACCTCACTAGATGAGTCTTGCTTTGTATAGGTCATGCAATTTGAGGAGGTGTCATAGCCTTTTCTTATTTGCCTCTCTATTCATCGAGTTTATTGAAATAAGAGTGTTCCCAGTAAATTAATGCTCATGTATCTTTCTCGGTGGCAGGGTGACATTCCAGCAGCTCGGAGCATCTTGTCTCTAGCCTTCCAGGCCAATCCGAACAGTGAGGAGATCTGGCTGGCTGCCGTCAAGCTGGAGAGTGAGAACAACGAGTTCGAGCGTGCACGACGACTCCTTGCAAAAGCACGTTCCAGTGCCCCAACTGCCAGGGTGGGTTTCATCGTGCTGCACTTGGCGTGCGTGCAGTTTTTTTTTTTTCAATCATTTAGCTTCTTTTTCTTGTGCCCACCGGAGGCTCAGAGCTGGAAACATGTATATTAAAAGCTTGTTAGTTTGAACTCGAAAGGCACTATAAAGTTGTTTGAACTTTGTGGAGTTCGAATCACACTAAGTGACTGATAAAATGAACAAATATTAAAAAACTGCATAGCCAGAAACCAAAGAAGCCGCCCCTGGCTCGTGACCGTGAACTACACTCAAACTTCTATATAAGGGACCCGGATATAATGAAATATTAGTTATAACAAAGCAAATGAAGAATACTTCTGTAATAGACATACCTTTATAACAAGTTTTTAATTATCACGAACTTATTTTCACGTATGATACAACCTTGTTATACAGTCGAACCTGTTTGTAACGAACTCAAGAGTGCCGCGATGAGTGGTCGTTATATCAGTAGTTCTTTGTATGTGGACTCCCCCATAAAAACGTGCACTTGGCAACCTAACCATTTTTCTTTGTGTGAATATTTATTGAAAAGTGCTAACCACCCCTTCGCTGACAAACTTGGATTTTCCGCGTGCTAAGCGATGCCCGTTTGCTCACAAGTGAATTAAACCACATTCGCAATGAACTCACGCTGTTCCACTGAAGCATGGTACTGCCACGTCGAACCAATCATCCCTGGCTAGTCACGTGTGGCGCGTCGCTTACTTGACTCCCGCTGGCGCATGCCTGGTTGTTTGCGGTTCAATGCATGCATGTGTATGTGCGTTCGTGCATGCTTCACTGACGATCGTGCTAGGGTGCGGTGAGTAGCACTACGAAGACGAATTTTGTAGGCAACGCGCGCAAGTGGCCTCGCACGACGTGCAAGCGGCAAACTTGAGAACGGCGGCATGATGTGCTTGTACTGCTGTCACTTGAACGAGCAATTATCTGCAGATGACTGTAATAAGGTTGCCGGCCATGGGTCAAAATGGCCCACTCATCTCCACTGGACCCCTCGCCATTGCTCATTTCTGATACTTATCTGTTAAGGCACTGCCGCAACCACGTGGAAGTCATTGTCACTAATCGGCCGGTCTCCGCCGTAACCAAAAGGCTGGAAATGTTTTGCGGCACCTTCTGGTGTCAGCAAGCTGAGTATCACTGTGAACTTTTATACGATAAAAAGTTATCGCTTCTCGAATTTATGGCTTTGCGTTCGAAGGCGTTCGGCGGTCGTAGGGGCTGAGGACGGCGTTGGAGAAGTTCGCCGTGCGAAAGCTGACAGCAAGTCTTGATGCTGCCTCTTATTTCTTTTTTTCCTCACTTCCAGTCTGCCAGTGAAGAAACGCCTGGAAAGTGAGCGACTTTGCTCACAGCGTCTGAAATATACATGTGGTGCTCGCCGCTGTCTACGATATATTCGTCGCAAGTAAACTGCAGCGGGGCACACGCGAGTGCGCGCCGATCACATGCCGTAAAATGCCTGTTATAACATTTTTCTTGCGCTTCGTATGTGCCATATTTTTACCACGATCATGTCGGAAGTATTCGTTGTAAAAGTAAGAGGCTTTGAAAAATGTTCGCTGTATGTAGACTCAGTTTCAAATGGTAGCATAGGAAAATCGTATGTGTCCTGAAATATAGTCATTATAACTGATAGATCGTTATATCTAAGTGGGTTTGACTGTAATGAGGTTTAAGTGCTGATGCTACTACACAGTTGTGGAAGGTTAGCTCATGGATATGTAACAGTGAACTTAATTGGATCATTCAGTAATATGCCAGAAACAAGCACTCACATGCATTCGTGTGAGCAGTGAAACTTAATTTTAAAATATATTTATTTGATTTATTGATTTATTTATTATGTAGTATTGCAGCAGGGTGTGTAGAATACAATAAGCCAGTAAAGGTAAAATAATCACATTCAAACTAAACGTTTCTTGGCATACAATTGGAAAACCCGCTTAAGACATTTTTAGGAAAACTACTTGAAACAACCAAAGTGGAAAAAGTAAAATGTAATGTAAAGTAAATGTAATAATGCAGCGTTTACAGAGGTAAATTGTTCAAATTTATGATTTGGTGGGGAAAGAAGGAGTATTTGAATAGGCTAGTTATGGCAAAATAGGGGGTTAGAGCATTTGGGTGATGTTGGTAAGCATCATCATTAGTGGATGCTAATAAGCACTAATATCAAATTTCAGAATCGAGATGTGCCCTTTATTCAATTCCTCGGTGTGCGCAGTTCCTCTTGGCCAAATTTGAATCACGTCTCTTACGTGCAAATTATTTTATTTTGACTGCAAACAGTGTATGAGAGCTTAATGGAGAATGGTGTGTCCCTGTGGATAATTGACGCATTCAAATTATCAGGAGTTTGCCCCCATAAAAACATACAGTGTGGTGCCTTCACCTCAGGCTCAGTTCAAATTGACAGCCGTGTGCTCAGATTTGGGTGCACGTTAAAGAACCCCAGGTGGTCTAAATTTCCGGAGCCCTCCACTACGGCGTCTCTCATAATCATATAGTGGTTTTGGGACGTTAAATCCCACATATCAATCAAATTCTTCAGTTCAAATTGACAGTTATTTTTAATTAACTGAGTTCATATTAATTAGCCTTTACTGCACTACTTCTCTTCTCAACATTTTACATGATTTCAGCTCTCAAATTAGTGGCACAGTGATATTTATGGCACGTTGACTAGTTCTTTTTCAAGTCGGTCCTCAGTGGTGCAAAATTCTTTTGAGGAAAGAGCCGATAAAGAAAGCAAGTGGTACCATATGTCACCGTTAAAAAAAGTAAATGATGATAATTCAGTGGGGTTTTTCTGAATCTTGCCACACTGTACAAAACACCCATGCAGTGGCCACCTTTCTTTAGAAGCTGAGTGACCGTAGGACAAAATTTGCATTGGGTAGTCTCAGCATCATAGTGCTAACTATTATGAAGTGTGTATTAAAGACACACTAAAGGCAACTATTGAGTCAATGTTGATTGTTGAAATAGTAATTCAGAAACCTTGTAGTATTACTTTTGTGTCAAGGATGGCTTATCTTTAAATAAAATCACGTTTTAGTGGTCCGCATTGGGTTAGGGCACTTCAAACTACCTGCCTCAAGAAGCAAAACGTTTCACGTCACTGTTGCCGTGCACAACGTTGCCCGGCTATATTGCGCGGTCTCTGACACTGGTAGCAGCAGAACGAAAGCAGCAAGAGCCACAGCAGCAACGGCCATTGATAAATTTCCTGCCATTGGCTCCGAGATGGCAGACACATTTTAGTTCAACTGGGTCCTGCTAGATGGCACGACCTGTCCAGTTTAACCACACGAAAATTTAATTTTTGAACCACTCGTGCCCTTCCGTATAGTAACGGTCTGGCGGTTCATTTTTCCATGAATCAAACAGAAACGAACAAGCAGCATTTTATTGTGTCTCGTGATGCACAGAAGGTTCTTTATTTAGTGCAGCTAGATTGATTATACTAGTGATTAATTGTAGGCAGTTCATCTGACATCATCGGGACCATTTTGAGAATGTCCTACTGTGGCACATCGATTCTTGCGCATTTACCTTAATTTCTCAGTAAGTAGGGCACTGCTGTTGATAATACTATCATTTTAGATGTGGTAATACATTGAGCTTTCACTCTGACATAAATTTTTATTTGACTTTAGTGTCCCTTTAAGCTATTGTTTCGTTATATAGTGCCTGGGATGTACTCTGATGTGTCATTCTCTGATGCAGGTGATGATGAAGTCTGTGCGGCTGGAGTGGGCACTGAAGGACCTTCAGAAGGCCCAGCTGCTGTTGGATGAAGGGCTGCGCTTGTATGCTGACTTCCCCAAGCTGTGGATGATGAAGGGCCAGATTGAGCAGAGCCAGGGCCAGACCGACCTGGCACGCAACACCTACAACCAGGGGGTATGTTGTTAAACTTTACGATACACTTCATGACCCCACACCTTCATTACACCCTCTGCACATATTTGAATTTCTGTGCCTCATATCTAACATGTCTGACCTCCCCTTTGTACCCTCATCTCTCTCCTCCCGTAATCTCGCACGAACACGCGCGTCCCCTTCTGTTCACTTGACGCTCGCGCCATCTCGTACCTCCACCGTCAACCACACACACAGCCTCCAAGACCTGTGCCCACTTTACATGCACTCAATACACCATCTCATCTCTCACAACAAAGCAGACAGTTGAACAGCCACAATAGATTGGAATTGCTTTCTTCAAAAATGTCATTGCTTGTAGTTACTAATTACTGTATTTACTCGAATATAAGGCGAGATTTCTTCCCAAAACCGTGGCCTCAAAGTCTACCCCCGCCTTATATTCAAGATAAACATCAATTATTGCTTCTATGCCAGGAAGGCATACTGTTATTTTTTTGCATGAAAATGCAAATAATTCCAAATATTTACCATTATAACGCTATTGCACATGTGCACTGTAACCTAATAGGTCATCGTCAGCGAGATTGGAAAAAAAAAAAAAAAACTGTTTGACAGCAGTTACCTCTGCAAAAACAATGACCGAGAACGTCATGGGCTCTGAGATCCGCAGTGGCGCGTTAGAAAATCACTGAAAGCCAAGAACAGCCAGCCAAAATCTAGCATGTTACAATCCACAAGCCGAGTTCCAGCCATTCCGGCCACTTTTTCATGTGGGCTTGTCTTTTATGTTCCCTTGCTGGTGAGCGTGCAGCCTCCCGTGACCTTTGTTCGATATGGCATTAGGCACCCGGCACTGCAGTTTGCTTGTACACGTCTCCTCGCCTAGAAGCGGTGATTAGAACCCACGGAACGGCCCTTCGCGGCATTTCATCGTTGTGCGAACAGGCAAAACAACATAGCGCGTCGTTTTTCAATTAATTCACTGCAGCCTGTTGACAACTCCATTGTCAGAGGTGAAAAAAAAAAAAACAAACGCAGATACTGCTGTGTTAAGGGTTGCTACAACAAAGAAGGAGATGTCGGTGTCATAATGTATCGCTTCCCATCGAGACCGTGGGAAGCGGGTCCCCAGTCACTGCGGAATTAAGGGAAATGAAATGGCGAATGAGTTGGCGAAAACTGCTCATAATTCTACGCAAACGTGCCTCATTCGGGTATCTCAGTATGATGTAAATAGAATTTTAAGAACAACAAAGCGTGAATTATGCCTGTCTACCTGGTTCACAGACGAAACAAAGGAATCGATCCTATATTCTCTTGATCCTAATCTTGAGTACCAATTAGACCGTGACCTCCCAAGACGTTTCGACACACTCATTCTTCGCCTACGACTCGGAACTGCTTACACAAAGCACTTCTTACTTCGTATTCATCGTGCAACATCGTCAGCATGTTCATGCGGCCACGACGACAAGGATATCTGTCACCTCTTGCTCGACTGTACGAAACACGACACACACCGAAGGCGACGAGAACAAGAACTGCATAGGTTAGATCCTTAGCGACCATTCGGGTTGAATAAAATACTAGGTCCATGGCCATCCAAAACAAATGGCAAAGCAGTGAAGGTGCTGCAACAGTTCTTCAAAGAAACGAAGATTTGTGACGAATACTGAGTGGACAAAAGTTAAAAGTGAGAGTGTCGTCTGCGTGTTTGTTCTGCCCATATAGGAGAACTCTTGCTCTCACCCTTTTAGGACTGTATATATGTATACATGCTATTGTCTTTTTTTCATTTTTTTATTTGTACCAATTAAGTGGAAAGGGGTAGCCGTCGCCAAGTAACGGTGACAAAAACTGCTTCGTTTATTTTCTACTTCAATAAAAAAAAAAAAACTCGGCGGCAGAAGTGGAGCGTCGCTGTTCGGCGCGTCAAGTAAGTGTCGCCCTTGCGAATTTTTGTTAAACGACATCAGAGCAAAAAGAATAACAAGAAGCATTCGTGCAACGCACAGTAACATTACAACCACTCACATGCCTGTGTTAAAACACGCACAGTGGTTGTCACTCGTGAAACGTAACGTCATAAGAGCTTGGACGCACGGCGTATTTTCCCACGCATTGATTTGCCAACGTGCCTTGCCGCTCCTTTGTGCACCAGAACGATGACTACTGCTGGAACGGGCTCATTAATGCCGAGGCTTTCTCGCGCTTAGTACGACAGAAATAAGGCTGGAGTGCACCGCGTATAACGTGGAGTATTCGCAAATTACCGCTTCTCTCGCGCACACGTTATTGTCAGCTGATTGCTTCATCACTCGTCGTGTATTTGCATATTTGCATTTCGCTCGTGCACATTTGCACACGCTTTATTTTCGTGTTGTGGAGTGTCAGCTGATTGCTCTCAATTCAATGTTTTAGCACCGATGACCTCTCATCTTGGAAACCTAACGAGAATACCAGCGTATGCTCGAGGCATTTCGACAACAGCGAAAAAGCACCATCGAGAATCATCCTGGTTACCTTCCGACAATATTTCCTCCTTTATACAAGAGGCAGTCGACAGCTCCTGCTCAACAGCATTCGAGGTTTTCGAGTAATAAAACTACAAGTCACAGCTGATCGAAAAAACGTATACGGTCGTATTCGTGCACTTAAGTGGAATTCAACGTCGTAAGCATGCTTGCTTTGCTGTGACAAGCACTTCGCTGCGATGTCGGTGTTCAATTCTTTAACACTATACACATGGTCGTTGTCGTACAGTGCGCATTCCTTTTCAAGCGTTGGTGGTCGAAAATGGGCATCGAAGTTTTCAATCGCCTTAAAACCTCAATGCAAAACCAACGACATGCCTCAAACAGCACGATATACTCACATCATGCACAGTAGAAATGGCTCGTTGGCAGTCTCGATGCTTCATGAAATCGACACCGTGGCGCCGACGGCTGGGCCGATCGCTGCGCCACCTAACCATTGTCGGTTACCTTTTGGACTACCTACGAGAACCTTTCCGTCGTCACTAGTCATCATGGCAAGTGGTCGTCACTATGATGCAACCTTCAAGAGGAAGGTGATGACCGATGCTGAAGCTTTAGGCAACTGCGCGGCAGGTCAGAAGTACGGCATCCCATAAAACAATGTGCGTCGTTGGAGGAAGAAGAAGGGAGCTTGCTGTGCCTGCGCTGCGACGTGGTAAGCTTTTCGAGGTGGTGTGTTTCCCGAAGTTGAGGAAAGTCTGACAAAATTTGTCAAAGAAACTAGAAGCTGTGCCTTGACTGTGACAATGAAATGCTTCAGATGAAGGCTCGAGAGTTTGTAGCAGATCGCAGCATCACCGGGTCGCAGTTCAAGGCTAGCCGAGGCTGGGTGCAAAAGTACATGACAAATGCCTGCTTCTCACTTCTAGGCAGACTTCTATTGCGCAAAAACTTCCCCGCGACTATGAAAAAAAGCTCCTGTCTTTTCAACGTTATGTAATCTGAGTGCAAAGACAGTGCAACTACCTCCTCGGCCAGATCGGAAATGCAGACGAAACCCAAATATTTTTTTACATGCCGTCAGCACAAACCGTACACGCTAAAGGTGATCGCCAAGTTTACGTACGTACCGCAGAATGTGAAAAAGTGCGAATCATTGTCATGTTAGCGTGCACCGCCGACGGGCACAAGCTGCTGCCTTACGTGCTGCTGAAGACAAAAACCATGCCCAAGAATGAAAATTTCCCTAAGGGTGTGCACATCTGCTGCCAGGAAAAAGGCTGGATGACTGAAGCACTCGTCATCGATTGGATAAAAACTGTGTAGTGCCAGCGTCCCGGGGCTCTGCTGGCTCGCCAATTAATGCTTGTCCTTGACGCTTTTCGGGGACATCTGACCGAAGGGGTCAAGAAAAAGCTACAAGAAGTCACCACCAATCTCGTTGTCATCTCTGGTGGCATGACAAGTCAGCTGCAGCCACTGGATGTGTGTCTGAACAAGCCTTTTAAGGACCATGTAAGACGCCTCTACAACGAGTGGATGGCCTCCAACGATACGGCCTTGACATCGTCGGGCCATTTGAAGCATGCATCTTTGTCTGTAGTGTCTCGCTGGATAGTCCACGCTTAGACAGCCACACCCAGCGCAATGGTGGCAGCTTCTTTCAAGAAGTGCTCCATTTCCAACTCGCTGGACGGCACCGAAGTTAGTGAACTTGAAGAATGCAACAGCAACAAGGAAAGCAGTGGTACTTCAGAGGATGACAGCTCTTGATTATGCGGTTTCACAGCTGATTTTTGTGCACTTAGACGTGGGATGTCAAATAAAGTCTTTGGCGAGAACTCTTGCCTTATTAGTGTGCAAACTTTTTTCCTTTTCTTTGGTTCTTCAACTCCCCCTCGCCTTATAATCGTGACCGCCTTATGTTCAAATAAATACTGTAGTACTGGCACCGAGAAAGCAGCTGACAAATTAATGAAAAGTAAGGTGTAATTTTTATGTTACTTTACTCTGCTCTTTCATTAATGCTGGACAAGTTCTGTAAATATAGGAACTGCCTAACCTGCCTGTTTTAATGTATCTTCTGCAGTACTTCAAATGTCTTATATCTTCACAAGCAGTCACTTTGAGACATCTTCTTGCTCATCCTTTATCATTTTCTTTAAAAGTGTGTGAATATTGCAACTTTCGAATGTTTCTATTGGTGTTTCCTATGTCAGGCAGTTTAGGAAAATGAATTCATCTGTTTTTATTTTGCACAAGTTATCAGATTGCTACAGCCACATTCAAAATAGCTTCAGTGCCTCTCAGTAGACTTATCAGGCATTTTGGCAGGCACCCGAGCTCTCATGAATATGTTTGGTACCGCCATGAACCCTACTAAACGATGTTAATTTTACCTTTGTGATCAGCACCACGGATACCGGCAAAGCGTCGAATTAGTTACGGTTCTATGGAGCGTTTGGAAAGGCTTGCGCAGAAAACAGAGACTGTGGCCAAAGAGTGGAGAACTCATCCGGCTTTCACCGATGTGTGCGCACACGTGAACAATCGCCGTATCTTCACCGATGTACAGAATTTGCTGCCGCTCGAAGACGATCATTCTTAGTTCTGTGCAACACATCACGATCTGACTTGAAGCCTTCAGTGTCGGGGTACTTGCTGTATCGTACACACTCATTTCTTGATGCCCGCTCCATTCTTGACCGAACGGGGGCTGCGGTGATGACAAGCTGCTTACGTTCATGAAGGAAATATCTGTATGTCTGTGCTGCACTCTTTGCATTCTTGCACAAAATGACAGTGTCAAAGGCAGCGTGGTGTGTTTGGGCTATGCATACCTGCTATGTCTCCCCGATTGTTATGGAGACTCCCAAATTTCGAGTGTTTCTTCCGTTTGTACTGTTGTCATGAAAACCTCCGGGAAATCAGAATTTCTGTGCGTGATGTGGCCTCATTGACAAAAATGCAGGTAAATTCGCTCCAGGCTTTTTCTGAACCCACTGCATCTTATTATAAACGAATTTAGGAGGGGTTCATCTAAACAAACGTATAATAGAACCTCAGTGATGTGAAGCCGCAGGAGGTACAAATTCGTGGAATTCCTGAGGCAGATTTCACTGTGTCCAATAGGCCAGAATTCGAATGTTCCAAACACTTTTCCTTATCATGGCAAGTGATGTGAACATTAGTGCCGAAACTGTCGAACGAAGGTCGAGGGCAGCGTGCTTGAAGCTTCAGATGTATGTGTGTGACCAGTGCACGCCCTGTCTTTTACAGTGCGTGGTTGTCGTTGCCACAACCGCTGGGGACGAAACCGCGGTCATTCTTGACAGGATCATGTATGGCGACAATGTGACTGACAGAACTCTGACAGTGTGCACGCGTTCAATGCTCGACCTGTCAAAGCAACGCTGCTTGCCACAAACTCTGTGGACAAAACCGCAGCAGATGCGATCATAGATAGCATGAAATTACGTGTTTTGAAGGCATGTGCGCAGCCAGCGCACATAGAATAAAAACGTTTGCCGCAACTGCTGCACACGAAACCGCAGTTGTGGTAACGCGATATCGATCTACGAGCTCCGAGGGCACACGGCTAATGCAGCGATAGATTAAAGGCAATATCACTTCATTGGGCACGACACCACCTCTGTGCAGTAAAGACATAAATAAGGCTAGATGCGTTGTGGTGTTTCTGTCAAAAGAATGTAGTAGCGAGCCAAGCTTTGGCTTGTGCTTTTGTGGCAGCCAACTGCGCCATCCTGTCCGTTCACATTTGTCCCAGGAAGACATTCGCGAGTTGTTTTGACAGAAATCGACTTTGCTAGTTGTGATGATAACACGAAATTTTGGTAGTATATGCGTTCTCTTTTTTAGACTTTCTCCTTAGTGGGAAATACTACCCTCATGTGTTTGGCCACTCCAAGCTATAATAAGACCACAATGCCGATGTTAGCGTTTGCAGTACCCCAAACCCTTTTGTTTTTCACATTCTTTTTTTTTTCTTTAGTGCCCTCCCTCCTCCCAAAAAATGAGGGAAATAATTCAGCATGACTCCTCGCCCCATTATTGCAGAAATCTCCCGGATTCAGAATTCTTGAACAGTGTAGGTATGGCTATGTTGAACTTGAACTTTAAACTTTATTTTCGAACACAATATTGGGGGTACCTTCAGGCAGAAAGCTGTCAGAAACAGCTTTGAGGGACTTGTGGGACCTTAGAGGCAGCAGTGAATAAATACAGTCAAACATGGATATATCGAACTCGAATTAGTTCGATATATGAAAAATTCGATATAAAGAAAAAATAGAGGTCCCATGAGCTTACCTGTAGCTGATCATCGCCTACAATAGGCGCATTCAAGAATGACAACTAATTCCCCACACACGCCGCAACAGCATGATTTATTTTCGTGAAAAAAAAAAATCGCTAATCTTGGTTTGCTCCTTTCTTCTTGAAATGTTGAAGACGCTAGTCTCGATCTTATCAAGGATGTCTAGGTGCGACAGCCCGGTTCTCTCCATGGGGCCAATACAACGGTGAATGATGCCGAACGCTGGTGCCACTTCAGCTACCGAGTAAGCGCATGTAGCCATTGCCTCGTCCGGACAATCCTCTTCGTAACATGAGCTGTCGGCCTGGACATTGCAGTTCGCTTCCACGCGCTCGTTTGCAAACACTTTGTGTAGCACTGCTACCGGGAAGCGGGACGACAGCTCGCGAAAGGCGTCATCTGTGCGCTCGTCATCGTTGTCTTCACCGGTTTCCACAAGTTCCACTGTCTCGAAGCCTGCCTTGCGAAAGCAGTTGACCGCTGCGTCCGTCTTCACATCTCGGCAGGCATTGAGGATCTCCGTGGGAGAAAACTTCGCAGAGATTTCCAGCCACTCCTTCATCATCCACAGCTGGATGTCCTGGCTGCTGACAGCTTCGCTTTCGCCAGAGTTGGTTTTGCCAACGATGTTGTAGCGCTGCTTAAATCGGTGAAGCCACCCGCTGTTGTCGGCGAAGTTGTTTCACCATGTGCAGCGGCAAACCATTTGGCCTTGGCGATCAGCATCGGGCCACCCACCGGAATGTTCTTCGCGTGCACTTCTAAAAACCAGACATAGATTGCCTTGTCTACATACCTGTGGCAGAAGCGTGCACATGACAGGCTCCCGACGTTTGCTGCTCCGCCACCTTTACCTTGATATCTGCCTTATGTTTCAACAAAGTGCTCTGAGTGCTTCGTGGTATCCTGAAGTCGTCCGCGATGGTCAAACATGTCTCGCCCACCTCAACACGCTGTCGCAAAGTCGAGGCTCTTGCGCTTCTTGACTCTGGCCGAGTCCGCAGCGGCTTTGCACAACACGCTTGCAAAAGAAATATGCTGCACGTGCAGTGGTACATAGGCGACGCGACAGCGGAAGCAACAGAGCACTTGGGGCTGGTGAGGCGATGGCCACCTGCCAGGGCAACAGCAAAAGATGTGAGCTGTGGTTGGCTGATCAAAATTTGCAAAACAGCAACAAAAACTAAAAGAAAAGGCGAAAGGAGGACGTCGACTTCTTCGTTCCTACTCTCCGAGCGCAGACGGGTACGCAGAGAAAGCATGAGAGAGAGAAAGTGAAGTGAAAAAAAAAAAAAAAAAAACGCGAGTTAGAGATTGTGCAGTCCGAGCCCTCTCGCTGTTACCTTTTTTCGAGGGTATCGCATTTTGGCAGAGGCATGACGCCGCACAGAGGTCATTGGGTGTTGCCAGTGCCAAAACACGCCTTCCAACACGGACGCGGAGCCGCGCTGCCGATATCGCGAGGGGGGGGGGGGGGGGGTGTGCTGAAGCGCATCTTCCAGCTCGTGTGGTGTTAGATATATCCGAAGGCGAGCAAAAATATTGTTAGATATAAACGTGCGAATTTCTATACTTTTACAAAAGAATTTCAAGGGGATAACTTGGGAGTTCGATACACCCGAAAATTCGATATATGTGGGTTCGATATAACTGTGTTCATCTGTACTCGCAAAAAAAATTGTAATTCGTCATTTGAAAATGCACATAGCTGAGAATACAATAGACAAATACAAAAACATACAATAAAAAAGCACGAATACAGCTTGGTGTACACTACATCTATGAAGGTACACAATCAAAGTAAAATATGAAACCATATATGAAAAATGCACATTCAGGTAATGTAAACGTACATCACTCCACTTGCATGAAAAATAAAACAAAGCAAGAACAATAGTGCAGTGACATAAATTAGGCTATGTTGTAATGACTGTAGAATTGTAAGCAAGGAAAAGTGTTATTCTCTTTAGGGAGTGCAAATTCAAAGTTAGTTTGGGGAGACACACAGGCCGCATGCACTACTGAGCACTTAGGTGGAAATGCTTTTCAGAATGGTTGTCAGTGACTAAGCTGCACAGGTATGTTGGCCGCCTCCCACCATAACGCCTCCGAGCATCTCCAGTGCTTATTCGTAAAGACGTCAACGCACTGCACACCAACAGTGGCAACTCCAGATTGTACACTCATACCCCGTTATAATGTAACAAGGTATAACGAAATAATGGATATAACGAAGTAAATGAAATTCCCCTTGAAAGCTTCATTGAGAACCATGCATTTTAAGCCTCGTCGTAACGAAAGTAAAATTGACCGGTAAATGGAAATAACGAACTAAATTAGTCTAAAAAAAAAAACGACCGTTGTGTGTTAAGTATATCGTTTTCTGCGGAGTTTGACGCTCGTTCAGCGCCGCTATTTCGAAATTCCCGCGCCGACCTTATAGCTGTGCTACGCGTGGCAGAGAGAGCCGTGTGTGAGGAACACAGCCAGTGGAGAGGATTGAGGAAGTGCTCAGCGGCTCACATCACCGAGAAGCGGCGCTGCGGTCTAAAGCGATTTCCCTCTCACTTAAGAACACACGATGGGGAAGCTCAGAAGACTTAAATTTATTCACAAATCAGAGGACATCCATCATTAATTTAAGCAATTGGTGATGCATGTCTGCACACGTTTGCTTTGCAGCGAGTCAATCAATTTCGCACGCAGTTTGCAAAGCATAATAGCACACGGCTAAGCCCAGCGCCAACTCTCTCTAAAGATGACGGCAACGACTGCGTCTCTGCTGCTATCCTCTGCACCGAGAAAGGAGGAGCGTCTCCACGCGGAGAGAAGCAGATCGGCATTACAGAGAGAGCCAACTCTCCGCGACAGCTTTCTTTTTTTTCCTCTCTCTGCACGTGCGGCCTTGAAAGGAGAAGGGTCTCTACGTGCAGAGATGGAAAAGAGAGAAGCATGGCACAAGTGCATCGCAGAGCGGCATTTGAGAGAAAGCAAACAATCCGCCACAGTCTTTTCTTTCTTTTTCTTCTTTTCCTTCTTCACACGCAGCGTTGACAGGTGCCGCTGCGGAATTAGGCATAGTGCTGAGAGCATTTTCAAAGCGTGGTATGTTTGAATTAACTGTCGCAAGTGCTTGCGCGTTCGAATTACGGGGCGTTTTCGCCCATTGGAATACACATAGGTTTTACGGGGCCACAGTGCGAGTTCGAATTAACTGGAAGTTCGAATTAAGCATGTTTGAATCAAGGAGATTTGACTGTTTATTTTCCGTTGCACGCGTGTTCGCGTGGCGGTACATCGGGCCGCGAGGCGGTTTCCTTCTTTGCATGCTTATAGGTCTGCGTCCATCTGAGCATACATTGCCACAAACTGTTATAATAAATATAATGAAATAATGGATATGACAAAATAACTGTGGCTCTCCTTCAATTACGTTATAAGGAGGTTGATGGCAGTGTGCCGTTGTCCGTCGCATGGATTGGGTCTTGACAGAAGCTGAAAGGGGAGGCGAGGTTGAGGAAATGGCATCTTTCTTTTCACATGTAAAATTTTGTGAATATCATATTGGTTATACAAAAACATAATTTGGCCTCTTCAGTTCTTCGTTCTTATTAGGACAACTGCTCCACCAACGTGTCGCCAACCTAGCCGACAGAAACACTTTCATGTTGCTATCTCATAATAGCATGCTTAGGAATCCTCTGCAACTTTTTTTTCTCTGGAATTTTGCTTCGAAAGTTTGCTTCACATGTTCAATGGAGGCAAAAACGGGCCTCATGTGCCATCCCCGGGCTACGTCACTGCCCTTTGCTGAAGCCCCTTTTCCCTTCGCATACTTCTAATAGTACCATGTGTTTTCATGCAGCTCAAAAAGTGTCCTACATCGGTGCCCCTGTGGTTGCTGCTGTCTCGGCTGGAGGAGTCGACGGGGGCACTGACCAAGGCTCGCTCTGTGCTGGAGAAGGCTCGGCTGCGCAACCCGGGTTCTGCAGACCTTTGGCTTGAAGCCGTGCGCATCGAAGTTCGTGCTGGTTTCAAGGAGATTGCGCAGAACCTCATGGCGAAAGGTCAGCTCTTCGCACTACTTTTGAGGGATCTCCGTCTTGTTAAAATAATGAGCTACCTTCATGGGGGACATGATTCTACAAAAATATTTCAAAATTATGCTGGGTGGCATAGGTAAATTTAAGGGGGGACATGGGTCTATGTGATATCTCATCTATTTTTTAACCAAATATGATGCGAGTTGGCATGCTTACTTATTTTGTTCTCATGATTCTAAAAATGTGATTAAGTTTACAAATGACATAGCGATTAACAGTATAAAGCATAAGACACACAACATAGGAAGCACTTTTTTTATTGGGTTATTGTTTTTTGCATTACAGTGCGCTAAACTTCATAGCTCTGAATGTGGCCATGGTGTGGTCACACAAAAAGACTAATTTTAAAAACTTGCACGAGGAGAAATTAAAATCAGCTTCCTATGTTGTGTGCTCCAAACATATAGTTTCATGCTGCAAAAGGAATTATTCGCTATCTGTAATAGTTTCCGATATATTGCAGGAATTGTCATACAGTGTGTACAAAACTGCCATTGTGAGAAAAATCAATAAAACAAAAAAGTCCAACATTTTTAACTGTAAAAATGTATGTACATAGAATTACATAGCCATTAACATATATATCGATATTGGAAAGCCTAAGAAGTGCAACGCTGCAAGCTGATCAAAAAGTGAACAATTACTTCTCGAATACAGCACAATAAAGTTCATTGCATGTAACCAAGAACAAAAAAATTCATATTAAAATAAAAAAAATGGAGCTGAACAAGTAAAATCAGCTCTCAGTGTTGTTTTTATGCACATTTAGCTACATTGTGCAAAATAATTACAGCTCTAGCTGTCCTAAGTCCACTTTTACAGAAGAACCAAACAAGGAAAGTGGTGAAAGTCTGTGTACTTTTAAAACTTTATTTCGCCATTTTGAGTGAAAAAAATTATGGCTCACATACTTTTAGTCAGTTAATATGCACCGGGCATGTAATCAAACTGATTGTTTGCATGAACGTGTCGTTACTTCAAGTCCTGCTGCAAGTTGTCACCGTGTGCTTGTACACCGACGAGGCCGCTTATCTGTTCGGTGACGGTACTGATGCCGATGTGCGACGAATGTGCACGCGTGATCCGCGATCTGCGGATTGACACGGCGATGTTTTCAGGCTTGTCTAGAATGAGTTACAAGTAAATGTCGCGAACCGAACTTGTGCACTCGCTCATAATTTCGAGGCTACATGAGTGCCAAGGTGTTGGTTTCTATTTTACGTAAGAGTGCCGCATTTTAGAGTGGACACCACGACATTGTTGCGAACACGTCATTAAAAGCAATCTACCTGTTGCCGGTAGCCTCCATTGCGCAGGTGGCGAGCACGTTTACCGCAAACAGATTCATTTTATGTTGTTCGTCAGCACCCGTCGTACTCCACTCTGACGACCCGTCACGCATCACACACAAACGAGGTCGCTTCGTCAGGCACACTTGGCGATAAGACTGTGCTTCCGTTCTGTCGCTGCAAAGATTGATATCTCTCGTAGCTTCACTTTTGCTTTTTACTTGCCATCCTCTAACTGATGAGGCTGCAAAACACGGCTGTTTTCCGTGATGTCGGCAACAGACGGGCTCGTATGTGAGCTAGGCCTACACCCGTGACTCGATGAATGCCGTTAACCGCCGCGAGTTCGTTATCCTCGTCCTGAGCCATAGCGGGGCTTTTTCTGAAGTTCATGGCGAACGAACGATCGCCACACCCGCTTCACGAATTAGTGTGGCGCGGAACTTCTTTACTGCAGCAGGCAGTCGACAGCACCATGACAAAATGGTGCATGTCCATGCGCGTCACGATGGTGAAGCAGACACCAGAAGTGCCACTTGGCTAATCGGATGCCGAGGTTTTGTCACGTGCCACAAGCAGCCAATAGAATCGCGCGCTGGTGCCTCTCGATGACGCGTTTTTGCTGAAAAACCAATCAGCAAGGCGAACCAGCGGTGGCGAGAAATTGAAGATGAAGAACGATCTTTCCAAACGAGACCAAAATGACCACGACAGCTCGTGTGTACCGGCAACGGTTTGGCGCGGAAGAAGCGCGATTTTAGCATCCATTTGCACTTACATTCATCTCACAGGGGTGTTATAAATTGATTTTGTGCCAGGAATAATGACGCGAGAAGTTAGAAACTTCTCAGAAAAGTACATAAATATGTACAGATTCCGAAAATGTCAGCTTCAAAAAGTCGATCTTTTTGCGATTTTTCGGCCTTCTAAGACCCGTGTCCCCCCTTAATACAGTTTTTTTTCTGCTTTTCTTCTCTTAGACTTTAATTAGTAGTGGCGTTAAAACAGGATACAGTTAAATCTCAATATTATCAACATTATGATATCATGAATCTCGGTATAGTGAAATAGAGTTCACTTCTTATAACTTCATTTACATGCAACACCATGTTTTTAACATATACATGCTTTTCCACAATCTTCTCATAGTGAAGTTTCACTAAAAAAAGAATAAAAATTAGGCAATAGCTTTAAGCTACTCCTGGTGCAAATTGTCAAACGGTATGACACGCAGTTTCCATGAATGCATTTTTCAAATCATAAGTTGGAGATGAGCTTCCAAGGTGGAGCAGTGTCTTTGTTTCTTTTCCTGTAGTGGCTGGGGGGCAAGGATATGCTTTATGAATGCTATCTCTTTCACCGGTACTTAACATTTCTTTATTTAGCACCAGATATGCCACAATGTGTGCTATGAATGTGTCTGTGGGGCTGACGGTGACTGTACGGTGAACTGGACAATGACTGCACAGTGTGCATGGGACAGCAAGCTTGTGACATTGTGTTCCACAAAGGCATATGGAATGGTAGGAATAAGCATTTGCAGCATAGCATTATTATAACGCTCTCCTCTCGTTGTGCTCTCTCCACAGCCATGCAGGACTGCCCTGCCAGTGGCATCCTGTGGGCCGAGGCTATCTTCATGGAACCTCGGCCGCAGCGTAAAACCAAGAGTGTGGATGCACTCAAGCGCTGCGAGCATGACGCCCACGTTCTCCTGGCTGTCAGCAAGTGAGTTAGCATTCTTTGCTCTTTCTGACTTTTTAAATTATTGGGCACATTAGGTATTTGGAGACTCCTTTTCTAACTGTGAACGCCGGCGTAGCCAGTGACCACGTTACCGTAATTACTCGAATCTAACGCGCACCTTTTTTCCGGTTAAGCGAGCTCATAAATCGCATGCGCGTTAGAATCGAGTACGAACAAAAAAATTACGGTCAATCTATTGCCATCGCAAATCCAAAATGGCCGCCCCCTACGTGCGTCGGCATGGTGCGTCGGCTATTTCTGCCTATGTGTTTACCATGTGCGGCACTTCGTACGTGTGCTGAGGAGTTCGTCATCTAGTAGTGCATTAGCATCGACGACGTGGAAGGGCCGACTCCAAAAACTCGAGTGCACCACGATGCCGCTTTTAAAAGAAAAGTCATCGCGTGTGCAGAAACGGACGGAAATCGGGCCGCATCGCGGTCGTTCCCGAAACGTGCGTGCGGGACCGGCGGAAACAAAAGCAGAAGATTGTCGACAGTAAAGCCTCACGCAAAGGCTTCAGTGAACCACAGCAGGGTCGGTTTCCGCAAATTAAAGAGCTGCTCGGTGAGTATGTGCTTGAGCAGCGAGCGGCACAGCGGCCCGTGACGACAGAACTGCTCCAAGTGCGGGCTATGCAATTAGTCTTAGAAAAAGGTCTAATGCGGAGCCAGTTTAAAGCGAGCAGGTGCTGGCTAATTAACTATATGAAGAGGAAAGGCTCTTCCCTCCAAAGGGGAACATGCATATGCGAAAACTTTTGCGGAGAAGTACGATGAAAAGCTTTACAGTTTTCAGAGGTTCGTCCTAAACTTGCGGCGCAACAACGGCTACCTGCTTGGGCAAATCTGGAATGCCGATCAGACGCCTCTTTACTCTGACATGCCTGGCACCACAACTGTCGAGAAGAAGGGGGTGAAGCAAGTTCGCGTGCTGACATCGGTCTACGGTAAAACTACAGTGACGGCAATGCTCTGTTACACGTCAGATGGGCACAAGCTTCGCCCGTACCTCATATTTAAATGGAAGACAATCCCGAAAGGAATCGTTTTTTCGAGTGGTGTGATCGTGCGGGCCAGCGAAAAAAAATGGGTGCGCGTTGCAATCGATGTCTTACGTTTTTTTTTTTTTTTCGCGGTGGAAATCGGGTGCGCGTTACAATCGAGGGCGCGGTAGAATCGAGTAAATACGGTAGTTGCCATAGCAACGGCTCTCGCGAGAGATATCTCGTCTCATCGCCGGGCTAAGGGGCGTGTGCTGCTGTTACTTTAGTCAAACAGGTGCCCAGTCGTTTTGCCCTGAAGGTACATGAAAAAGAGGGGGGGGGGGTGGAAGGGGGTGAAGCAGTTTGAAAATTGCTTGGCCTTGTTCTAACCTGTGTAGTACACCGGGTACACAGGCGGCCTGCCGGAAAGAGTTTTGACATTTGGAAGGGGCTGTTAACACTAGTCACGGGACACAGCACACTTTGTTCAGTTGCTCATGCAAGGATACTCCGCATAATTGTTAGTACTAATATGATCGCTGGCGTCTAAAAAAATATTACTGGCAATCATTTGGAGCACTGTATGACATTTATGCAGCCCTCTAAAATCAAATAAAACTGTGCTCCATTCCTTGTTTTCGTCTCCCCTGCTTCTCAGTTTTATGAATTTCTTCAATCTCAATGTCGCCTGCTTGGCATATCCACGTTTCAATCCTCAGAGTCAAACGATTTGGCCGGCATGGAAGATGCTAACGTGGACTTCATCATTGTTTGTCAGTGGGGTGGTTCAAAATACTACTTTTATTGAAATAGCAGCACTCTTATTCACTCTACATGGTTTAGGGAATGTTGAATGGTTTTCACATATTTTTTTGTTTAATGTAATCCCAGTTTTTCATGCTGCTCCAAATTCGGTCTTTTGCAATACAAAATGAATTTAGAAGTGTGGCAGCTTGGGCTAGTTGGTATGGCATGACGATAGTTATAGAGCGAGAACAAAACGACGACACAGAGACCTTCGTGTCCTTCTTGTCTCTGTGTCATCATTTTGTTCTCAGCTATAACTATCAACATAAAATGAATGTTTTTTCCCTGTAACCTGCTCCAAACTTGCATTTTAGTGCTTCAGAAGTAACATTTTTCTGCTCCAAAAATTGCTGCAAATTCCATTTCGGCTGTTGCACCCTTGGATGTTGACATGCATTTGAGCCTTTTTCTTCCCTTTTTTTTCTCGTAGGCTTTTCTGGACCGAACGCAAGACAAATAAGGTTCGGGAATGGCTAAACCGTACTGTGAAGATTGAGCCAGACCTGGGGGATGCGTGGGCCTACTACTACAAGTTCGAACTTCTCCATGGCAGTGAGGTGAGTGCCCGGCTTGTACTGTAGTTCTGAGTGACATTATTTTTTGTAACTGTATCTACATGCGCAGCAAACAGACTTGATTAGCTCAAATATTTATACTGCATAGTGAACTGAAAGTTTAGCAAACATATCATAACCTGTTTACAAGTGTGGAAGCCAATTTGCTTGATCGGATTAACGTTATCACGATCTGCACTCTTTCAACTTTGATCTGCACTTGAACAAGAGTAACAGTACAAAGCACATAGCCTTAGAAAGGTTACTGGAAAATATGGCATTTATCAGTTAATAAAATTATGAACATGATTTGTGTATTTCTGTACACTTGCGAAAAGCTGTTATGCTTATGATCACTAGTTTCTTGCTCAGAGGAAGCAAGGCTCTTTCTCATCCCATCTTCGCATAGCAGTCGGAAGTGAGCAGTTACCCATGCGTCACAGCAGGGTTTGGTCTTTCACTGGTGCAGTTCCACTGGTAAAATAGGTACTATGTGAAAATGTTTGCTGATGCCAATGCTCTGTATAAAGCAGCTATCACCATCCTATTTTTCGGACATGAATGATTTTGTAAGAAAAAAGAGAGTCCAGTAAGATCTGTTTTGTTGTTTGTGAAAGTGGCAGCACAGCAGGATAGCTTGATTAATTTTGCGGGCTTCAGGTGTGTTTTACGTCTAACCATTGCGCAGCATGAGTGGACGATTCAATCAAAGTACCGGCCAAAGTAAAAAATATATTTCTAAGAATATATTTTTACTTTCGTTGGCACAGTGTTTCCTTCTTCCACGTCTTTCCCTGGCCAGGCGGGTGTCCGCCAAACTATCGACTTCACAACATTAGTGTTTCAGTTCATCAAGCAAAATGTTGAAGAAACGATAAAGCAGTAAAAGAGGTAGTACTTTGTTGAGCAAGTTGGTTCATGGTAATGAACTTCTACTCAAAGATATGTCACCTCTGGCTGTGCCGCTTGCAGGAGCAGCAAGAAGAGGTGAAAAGGCGATGCGTCATGGCAGAGCCAAGGCACGGACCTAACTGGTGTCGGGTGTCCAAAGACATTGTCAACTGGCGAAAGAAGACGGAAGACATTCTTGTCCTGGTGGCAAACGCTCTTCCGGTTCCAACATAGGCTACACTGAACCTTTAGTGTTGGTACTGTAGTCACGTGATTTTTATTTGTTTTTTAACTTTATTGTCCTGAGGCACGGCAGTCAGCAAAAGAGCATTACACAAGGCACAGATTTCTCATAGTGTTTTTGTGACCACCCAAAGAAAGAGATCCCATTTCTTTAGGTGTAAGTCTACACCAATTCTTGCACTCGAATAAACTCTACAGCCACTGCGTGCAAAGATTGAAGGATGCTGGCTGCAGGATTTCTATTCTCTTGAATTCAATAAGTTATAACACATCACATTTGCGCTTCTTTTGTGTCCACAGTGTATTTATTCTAAAAGCATTCTCTGGTACGTGCACAAGGAAACGTGTGATAAAAAGGCAAGAACATTGCCATCACATTTGTGGATATATGGTTTAGCAGGTTTATCAAACAAGTTGTACATTGCTGTAAAATGAGCACAGACCACAAAAAAGCTTGAATGCAATAAAAATGATCTTGATAATTCTGTCTTCCCGTTCACCAGAGTATGGCTGGTTACTTGCTCACCTGACACAAGTTTCAGTGGCGAAGTAGTGTGCGAGAAACCCGGCTAATGTACAGTAATTTGGTCGTTAAAGTTGCACTGATCATGTGTGCTAGCACAGTTTTCTAATAAATGATGCTCTCTGGATCGGGGGCTTGTTGGTGATCAGCCATTGCTGATATGGCCATCTGATATTTTATCGAATTGACTTGGAATTTCACGTTGCCACATTTCATTGCTTTGTTGTTATGAATGCATGACCGTCATTGTTGCCTGCAGCAAAAGAAGGTGCGCTGCGAGACAAGTGTATGTGGTGCAGTTCCCAGCATCGGGGAAGGACATTGTCTGAAACATTGCACATTGCAATATAAGGAAAGCAAGTACGAAACAAAAGGGTTACATCAGGCATGCACCCACCAAGCTTCGCATGCCATCATCAGCTTGGCAGAGCAAGAGTTGAATTTTCTCGACAAGAATGTTTTAGTTTTCGATATAACAACACGGTTATATCGAACCCGCATATATCGAATTTTCGGGTAGTTATCCCCTAGAAATTTCCTTATAATAGTATAGAAATCCGCACCTGCATATCAAACGGTATTTTTACGTATTTTCGGACATATAGAACGTCGCGCAAGCTGGATGACGCGCTTCAGCACTTGCCGCTCCGCGGCAGTGCGGTTGGTTCTGAGCGAGAGTTGGAAGGTGCGCTTTCCACGCCTCCGCCAAAACCCGAAAAGCATGAAAAAAAGTAAAGGCGAGAGGGCTCGGAATGCACAGTCTCTAACCTGTAGAACTTTTTTTTTCGTTCTTTCTCTCTCTCGTGCTTTCTCCTTTGCGTATCCGTTGGGTCGGCTCAGAGAGCAGGAACGAAGGAGGTGATGCCTCCTCCATTCGCCTGGAAAAGTTAACATCACTGCCGCCGCTCCCTTCGCGACACATGTTAGGCAGGGATAGAGTGTACTAGAAGTGTTGAGTGGCGTGACCGCGCCTCGCCGCCTGATGCCTTCCGCGTTGCCTGTAGCGGTGGTGCTGCAGTCGAATAGTAATGAAAGAGCCACACGCGGCGCACAGGAACTGCTATGCGCTTCGGCTTCTCCGGTGCACTTTTTTGATGCCGATTTCTTCGACCCTGCCCATCATTCATGTCTAGCACATGATGTCATAACTGTTGCAGTATGACAGGCCAATCTAACGAATTTGAGCTCCATAATAGTCCTTGTGAGAGATCGAAAATTATCTAGAAAGGCATGTCTTATTCTGATTTCTTCTCTCAACTCTTTTTTTGTTGAGCAGGCGTCTACAATACTAAGAACAACTGAGTCGATTTATTGGAAGTTAGCTGTGCTCAGAAAGCTGTGGGATGAAAAAAAAATACCGTGTCAAACGCACGAAGAACCAGGAGGCCGTAAGTAGAGAGGGACGAGGAAGGGAATCTGAACCCACTATACCACGAAATGTTTTCGTAATTTAGCTTTTCAGGGTATACTAAAATATTTACACGTATTCACAGCGACCACCAAGTGCCAAAGTTAGTCGTTTTGATGCACCCCCCCCTCGAAAAAAAATCCTGGGTAGCTCTGCGCCGAACGTTTATAGTTGGGGTAGCGGAATATAAAACTGGTAGGTGTTCTGTGGTCTCACTGTCTGAGCCGATTGTCGGCGGATAAAATGCATTGACTACAGTTTACTGTTAATATCAATACGCTCTTCTTTACTGAATCGGTGCACAAAGCCTATGTAACTTTAACATTACCAGCGAGTTAAGCGCATTCTGCTTTTCATAGGGATGCTTGGCCTGGGTGACTCTATTCACGCTTTCGCACTATATTACACATTTGCTGTGTTGTTTGTACGTGGTTAGCTTGCGTTCTGCCTGCTACGCACTGCTGTAGCGTGGCTGAACTACTTTTTCATCTTGGTCATCTGAACAGTACAAAAAAAAAAAGAGAGAAAGAAAGATCGTAGAAACCCCACGTATTTATGAGATTAGTTCAGTACCCCCATTCGCACCTTATACGCATGTGATTTTTTTTTTCACATTCTGTTCCCCATGAAATGTGAGACAGTCGATAAGTCTAGTCAGGAAAGCTTATAGTGCCGCATGGCACTTTGCGCTACACTGCTTGACCACATGTACGCACATTCTTGCACCAGTAAAAACCTTATATAAGGGTTCAGCAGAAAGCTTTCACTGATGGATTATGTGCATGATGGTGCTACAACAAGGACCTATATGGGATAAGCACGTTTTTTTTTTTTCAGACAAAAATTACTTTTGCCTTCCGCCGGTCACCAACCATGCCACACAAACGCTGAAAACAATGTAAAAAAGATGAAATTTTGACTGAAGTTTGTGGGGGCTTCCAGGCTGCTCGGACCAGGAACCTTCTTTATTAGGGAGTCTTAATAGCGCTCCGCAAGCTTTGCGGTGCGGTTGCTGCCACTGCGCATGTGGCGTAACGCGAGTCGGCGTTCGCGGACCGCACGCAGTAAATCCGAGAAAGAAAGAGAGAATAAACTTTATTGAAGTGTCCCTGCTGGGGTCAAAGGTTGCGAGGGGCCGGGAGACGGGCCCCTCTGTCCCCCTTCCTCAGGCGGCGGCCAGGCCTTGAATCCTGGCGGCGTCTTCGGCCAGCCGGACAGCCCGGAGCTGGTCCTCCGGGCACGTGCTGAGCAGCAAAGCCTCCCACTGCTCGGCTGTGGTGATTGTGAATGTAGGGTTCGTGCTGTGTTTAACTGAGTGAGTAGGTTCGGGGCAGGCCCATATAATATGGTCGAGCTCAGCGTTAGGTGCACCGCACGTTTTGCGTTGTGGTGTGTGAATAGCGGGGTAAATACGGCTGTACAGTGACGGACAGGGGAAAGTGCGTGCCTCTAATAGACGCCAGGTAGTGGACTGCTGCTTACCAAGGCACTTGTCTGGTGGTGGGTGTTTAAGTCTGGCCTTGCGGTAATTAGGATTCCTCCAAAGGTAACCATTCTGGCCTTCGCATTGTCGCGAAACGAGAAGACCATCATCTCTCGCTCTGCCGCGTCAGGTCGCGTAGGGTGGTGCTCTGTTGGATGACGCGCCCGGTGGACGAGAGCTCGGGCGGCGTCATGAGCGTGTTCGTTCCCCGCGAGCCCCGAGTGGCCTGGAGTCCAGATGATCTCAACGCGGCGACGGCGTAACAGAGGTGTACTTGAGAGCATTCGGAGCGCTGGTTGGGACATCAAACCTTTGGTAAAGTTACGGGTGGCAGCTCTTGGAGTCGCTGATGATGCAGCATGCTCAGGTTGAAGCGTATAGGCGAGAGCGATGGCTGCTTCTTCGCTTTCTCCGGGTTTGTTTGAAAATCCGAAATTGCGTGCTGTGATCGCGGCCCGCATGTGACCCGCAAGCGCCTGTTTCGAGGCTACGGTGTCGCCGCGATCGTGCGTTGCGGTTTGCAGCATGGCAAACGCTCGTATGGCGCCCGCAACGCCCGCAGCGCTTGCAAACGGTATTTCTAAAGCTCCCTATTGACCGCAACTGCCAGCGGCTGCCGCGTGCCACCCAGCGCACACCCGATCGTCCTTGTCCTCTTCTATTCTCCAATGGTCGGCGCGCTCACGGCCGCTGCTCCCATAAATTATACGACAACATATACAAGTAATGCCGGCTGAATTAATTTTTCAACGTCTATACTCTATTGAAAGCGTTCTTAAATTTAAGCACGTGTTTGCGCATGGTAACTGCGCATGGTGCGCAGTACAGTTCAAGTACCGATGTGTCAAAATTTATATGATAGTAATACTTTTATGTAGTGGTACCACGCCCAGATAAACACAACTAAGGCTCCTCGCATGATCTATAAACTGCAATGCAGACTGAGTAGGAATATACAGTCAAGATCGCTCGGAAATTTGAAGTTTTCTCAGGCCTGGTCACAGAACACCTATCAGTTGGCCTGGTGGTCTCTACATTTCTGACGCTGACTGCACATAAGGGCTCATTCATCGTAGCATCCATTAGCTGTCGTCTAAGACAAACGCATGTTGTACGCGACGGCGAAACTCGTTCAGAGAAGGTGCTATAGGCCCGTGTGCTCAGATTTGGGTGCACATTAAGAACCCCAGATGCTTTGGGTGCACGCTAAAGAACCCCAGGTGGTCTAAATTTCCGGAGCCCTCCACTACGGCGTCTCTCATAATCATATGGTGGTTTTGGGACGTTAAACCCCACAAATCAATCAATCAAGAACCCCAGATGCTCAAAATTTCTGGAGCCCTCCACTACGTCGTCTCTCATAATCATATGGTGGTTTTGGGACGTTAAACCCTACATATCAATCAATCGTTCAGAGAAGGGATTTATCGGCGGCTTGCTGCGACCAGTTGCGTAATGACCGCGAGTGCGCGCAAACGGATTCAAGCTGGGTCAAATGAAAGAATGATGTCCAAGAACGCAGGTAGTGCCTGTTCCGAAGCACCTTTTCTATAACCGTTCCACCGTCCGGGGGTGTAGCTCAGATGGTAGAGCGCTCGCTTAGCATGCGAGAGGTACTGGGATCGATACCCAGCACCTCCAAGACAATTTTTTTATTTTACTTGATTTTTTTTCTACGTTCCAGATTAAGGACACGTAAACAGCATCGAAACCATGAGGATAAATTCATCGGTAGACGAAATACTTCATACAGACTGAAAAAGGAATTCCTCTCGTGCCACCGCATCCAACGCACGACCTTCTATATAGCAGGTCGTGATCCAACGTCATGGGTGTATTTACAGCTTGTGCGGTTGGTTAGTGGTTCGTAAGGAAGAAGGCACCTAATTTCTGTGCCCGGCGCAGTGCATTATAGGGGTGGGGGGAAGGAGGGATAAAAATAATAGAAGGAAATAGATGAAGAAATAGAGAGGCAAGCGACGGAAAATAGAAGGAGATAGGAAAGTGGGGATCCGGTCGAAGCAGTCCAAGGGCGGGGCACCACAATGCGAGAGCAGCACGGTGTCAGGAGACCGCGGAGGGCGAACCAGTCGGCGGGAGCTACGCTGGCGTCGGAGATCGCGAGGGCACGACCGTCCAGCTTGAAATCCTGCGAGCGAATCCCCCTCGAATGCTTGTGCGGCGGAGCCCCGACAGGGCGCTTGATTAGCAATTTTGCTAGACTAGCCCATCAGTGCTGTTTGAAGAGACCGCGGTTAGCTTAGCTCCAAAAGAAGAGCAAGGAAATGCTGGAAAGGCATGCCATCACAGCCCACCTTGCTACACTATATGCCCGGGAATGAAAGGAGGTGTGAAGAGAGAGAGAATGTGCCAGGCAAATTTTCATACACGTGCGACGTAATCACTTGAGTTAAAAAAAATTCTAACCTGGCCTATTTTTCCATTTAACTTGAAATTGGTGCAGGCTTTTTGGAAAGTTATACACAGTACAGAGCTACACCGCGAGAAATAGGTCCATCGGAATATATGAAACTTAACCATGTTGATGTTGCTAGTCAAGAGTTTGTTTATCAGAAGGCAATCCTCTGTTACGTAATAGTAAAATTGTAATTGTCGGTGGCTATCTCTAGGGGGTGTACTAATATTGGAAAGTTTTGAATAACGAATCGAATAACACTGTATTCGATTCGGTGCTCAAATCGAATACTTTCCGAATACTTTTCGAATAAAAAGCAGCGACAAAATAATGCTCAAAATAACGAGACGTTAGAACATCTATAGGGGTGACTTTTCTTCGCACGTTTGAATTAGCCAGGTGCATGGGGCTAGTGTACTTACAGGACGGTCGACGTGGTATCGATCACAGCCCGAAGGCGTTTTACAGTAAAAGCTGTTATGAGATCAAAACTTGGGTCACGCGCGGCGCCGTAGTTGTCCACTGCCGGTGTTCGTAACCACTTGTCGCACGAAATAAGGGCGAAGCTTCGAACGGCTCTATTGGCAAACCGTAAATCGTCCACTAGTGTGCTCAGATTTGGGCACACGTCAAAGAAACCTAGGTAGTCCAAATTTCCGGAGCCCTCCACCTGGCGTCGCTCATAATAGTATAGTGGCTTTGGGACGTTAAACCCCATATACGACGGAACGAATGCTAACTCGCATTCTCAAAATCAAGAAGTTTCTTTCAAATGGCACATACTTTTATACAAGGACATGTCACGTACACATCGAAGCGGTTAACCATAAACCAGGATGGAACGGGTGCATAAATCTATGTGCATGCGAAGATTCCTCGCACAAAATTGTGCGCATTAATTAAGTGCACCTAGGCAACATTAGTGGGAAACACCTCACTAAGCGTGCATCGATACAGGAGACTGAATTCAGGAAACGGAAGTCTTCTAAAGGGTTTTCGTCATTCGCCAGCCGGCTTCTCTAATGATATGTCCAGCATCATGATTCGCCGAAATACTATCTTACGGAAATTTTCAGCGTAAGACATTTTTTAAAAAAAATCAGGCCCAGATCGAGGTAGCTTCTATAGGAAAAACGAAGTGGCACGCACTCCGCATTGCACAACGAGCTTGTCAACACCGTTGAAACGCATAGGTGAAAATTGAGGTAGTTCTATAAGCACTGCTTAGGCGAAATGATTTTGTAAATTAAATTGTTTGAAAGGTGCTTTTAAAAATTTTTCTTTCGTTTTTCTTGAGCGCTTCTTTCCTGGTTTAATTAACTAAAACAGCTGTTAAAATAGGGACATTCTTAGTAATTTCTCGTATCGAAACAAAGCATAGCTACATATTTTTAATATCTACGCTTCCATATACCTGATGCATCACGAATTACTCGGCGTGAGTTGGTACCCGCTTCTGACGTTGTATAGAATCATCGATGTCAACGTAACCTTCATACTCATCCCCACGAGACCAGCTTTTGCTCGTGAATCTCAAATTCTGTACGCTTAGACACACGGGTCTTGGGCAAACAGCTTATGGCGCCCTCCCCCTTCACTCCATCGCAAGCTGGACGTACGTACAGGCAGCTTCAAAAGTACAAGGACAACGACACACCAGAAAAGTCTGATTGTTCCGCCTGCTTTGGCAGGCAGTCATGAATTTGGTTGTTTGGCCTGTTCTCAATGTGTTTAAAATTCATTCTCAGTTCGACTCATTATACAGTCAAGATTGGTCGGAAATTTGATGTTTTCTCAGGCGTAGTGGTCTCTAAATTTCTGACGCTGACTGCACATAAGAGCTCATTCATCGTAGCATTCATTAGCTGTCGTCTAAGACAAACGCATGTTGTACGCGACGGCGAAACTCGTTCAGAGAAGGAATTAATCGGCGGCTTGCTGCGACCGGTTGCGTAATGATCACGTGTGCGCGCAACCGGATTCAATTTGGGTCGAATGAAAAGACAGTGTCCAAGAAGGCAGGTAGTGCTTGTTTGGAAACACCCTTTCTATTGCCGCTCCACCGTACGGGGGTGTAGCTCAGATGGTAGAGCGCTCGCTTAGCATGCGAGAGGTACTGGGATCGATACCCAGCACCTCCAAGACACCTTTTTTTTCTTAATTTTTTTTTTTACGTTTCGGATTAGGCGCACGTAAACAGCGTCGAAATTATGAGGATGAATCCTTCGGTAGACGAGACACTTCATAGACTGAAAAAGATTTCCTCTCGTGCCTCCGCATCCAACGGCCAGGGTGTAGTTACAGCTTGTGCGGCGGAGCCCCGATAGGGCGCTTGATTAGCACTTCTGCTAGACTAGCCCGTAAGTGGTGTTTGAAGGGACTGCGGTTAGCTTAGCCCCAAAAGAAGAGCAAGGGAATGGTGGAAAGGCATGCCATCACTTAGCTCACCTTGCTACACTATATGCCCGGGAAGGAAAGGAGGTGTGAAAAGAGAGAGAGAATGTGTCGGCCAATTTTCGTGCGACTTGATCACTTAAGTTTTTTCTCCTCCTCTAAGCAGCGTAACCGACCTCTCAGCTGATACCCTCTTTTTGGAGTAATAAAGTTTTGATCATCATCATCTGCTGCGCCTTCTGCGCTGGCGTGGCATTTTTTCCCCTTAAACCCCTGTGTCACTGAAGCTACGGCATCATGACTCCTCAACCTTAACCATGGCATAATGTTGATGCTAACTCATTAATATTGCTTAATATTTATGTAAGAGTTTTATTGAAAAGCTCTTGACGTACCACGTTGAATGCTGCAGTCACCACTATACTTCGTTCTGCAGTTAGAAAATACTTTGAAGAACCTAGTTGCAGCTGTTTACGTGCATCAGTCTAAATAATCGTTTTTTTTTTGTCGCTTAGAAGTTATCATAACGTTTCTTTATTAAAGCTTCTAAATATATGCTCCAAATGAAATGCTGCAGAGTTCTTGAAATATTTTCAAGGCTCTTAATTAACCATCAAATGTCGCTTTCGAAATGGCCGTCTCACTATTCGATAACCATTTCAATATTAGATTTGTATTCGTATTCGATGCCATGCCTATTCGATTCGTATTCGATACGGTTCTGAAATTGTCTGTTCGCACACCTCCACTATTCGACCTTCGTTATAAGATACAGCCCATTGCTCTTGCATTATCGAGTACGTCGTACTCTAAATCGTCGATCATTTGTCAATAAGTTGCGCCACGATAGTATCCACGTTTTAACTGATTCGTCAGCGTTTTATAAGTGATGCTTTCCCATTGTAGAATATATTGTACTTTGAATCGTCGGAAATTTTAGGGGCGAAGCTCCTCTTAGTCTAGCCTTGTCCTGCGTGTGGCGTAACCGAGAGAAGAGACGAGAAAAAATTGGCCTCGTATTTACATGTTACACTGCAAATGTCGTCGGAAGACGATAGTCTTGCGTTTGGAGAGAGGAGGAGGAGGAAATAACTTTATTCAGAGTCCGGCGAGTAGATGGGGTGGGCGATTGGCCCCGCCTAGGTTACGGCCACGAGTCCTTGAATCCTGGCGGCTTCTCAGCCCGCTGGACGGCCCACATTTGGTCTTCGGGGACGGAACTGAGCATTGCGGCTTCCCAGCGCGCGCGAAGGCTGTCAGCAGAGGCCGCATACTTGTTATGAGTACTAATCCCTCTACATTCCCATAACATATGCTCCAGAGTGGCTCTGGAGTCGCAACGCTTGCACCTGTCCGTTTTGTATATATCAGGAAATATAATGTGCGATAGTGCAGGATTCGGATATGTCCTAGTTTGTAACTGTCGCCATTCGACAGACTGTCTTTTTGTTAATTTTGGGTGAGTGGGCGGGAATATGCCCCTCTGTAATCTATAATGCTTTGTAATTTCATTGTATCTGGTCATTCTGTCTTCCCACTCCCACTCGTCTGCCACGCCGTAATCACCGGAGGAGGTTGGGGCGGCACTTGAGAGGGCAGCTCGGTCGGTGAGCCCTCGAGCTGCGTCATGTACAGCCCCATTGTTGCTGTCCCCCGCGATGGCATGAACAGGTGTCCATATAATGTATGTATTTCTGGGGCTTGTTCGACACCCTCCTTTGAGAATACGTAGTGCCTCCGGGGAGATGCGGCCGTTGGCAAAGTTTCTCACTGCCGTTTGAGTGTCACTGACTATCACGGTTGCGTTTGTCTGAGCTACAGCGAGCGCTATGGCTACCTCTTCCGCTGTCTCGGTACTTGTGGTGCGTATCGTCGCGCATGTCATACAGCGTTTGTTGCTATCGATTACGGCTGCGGTAAACCCCCGTTTGCGCTTGTATCGAGCAGCGTCTACGAAAACTGCGTCCTTGTCATTACCGAACTTTTTTTGTATTTGTTTTGCTCTTGTCTCTCGTCTAGCTTTATTGTGTTCGGGGTGCATGTTTTTTGGCAAGGGTGGTATCATCATTGTTTCCCTGGTCTCTTTTGGAATGTCCACCTTAACGCCGTGTTGCGTGTGATACGTTATACCTAGTCGCTCTAGAATATGTCTTCCTGCTCGTGTCTTAGAGAGACGATCATATTGTGCCGTACGCTGCGCCTCAATAAGCTCATCTATTGTATTGTGCAGGCCTAGCTGTAACAGTTTGTCGGTGCTTGTGCTAATGGGTAGCCCTATAGCTAGTTTGAATATTTTTCGAATGAGGCAGTCTAGCTTAATCTTTTCCGCGACTTGCCATTTTAAGTATGGCGCTACGTATACTATTCTGCTAATCACGAATGCCTGTATCAACCTTATCGTGTTTTCCTCTCTCATGCCACTGTGCTTAGTTGCTATCCTTTTTATGAGTCTCATTATTTGGGCTACAGTTGCATCCAGTCGCCTGAGGATTTCTCCATTGTTGCCCTTGGCTTCGATGAGCAGACCCAGTACTCTGATCCTGTCGACTATGGGTATGGTTTTTCCATCGGCTGTTCTTAACTGTATTTCTTCTCTATGAGAAAGACCTTGCAGGCAGTTGCCTGGTTTGCGACCTCTACGAGTAGGTCTGTACAGCAACAGCTCTGATTTTTCCGCAGAGCAGGCTAGCCCAGTACCTTCCAGATACCGCTCGACCGTTTCGACTGCTGTTTGAAGCGTTTCCTCTATTTCGCCATCACTACCACTTCTCACCCATAGGGTGATGTCATCTGCATATATAGTATGATTCAGTCCTTCGATTGCTTGGAGTTTGGTTGGCAGTCCAATTAGAGCCAGATTGAATAACATAGGTGATAATACCGAGCCTTGCGGCGTACCTGCACTGCCCATCTCAATTTCCTCTGAAACTAGGTCCCCTATCATGATCTTTGCCTTCCTTCCCGTCAGGAAATTACGCACGTAATTGTACGTCCGTTGTCCCAGGTCTAGATCGTTTACCCTTTTTAGCACCGTTGCATGGGTTACATTATCAGAGGCCTTCTTGAGGTCTAACCCTACAATGGCCTTTGTCGCTGTTCCCGGATTATCTATAATCTGATGTTTTAACTGTAGCATTGCGTCTTGCGTTGAGAGGTTCCTCCTGAACCCTATCATTGTGGGTGGAAGCGCATCCCGGTCCTCTAGATAGGTAGTTATCCTCTCCAGAATCACGTGCTTCATGAGTTTCCCCACGCAAGATGTGAGAGATATGGGTCTCAAGTCCGCAATCTGCACTCGCTTGCCTGGCTTGGGTATTAACACGATTTTTGCCGTCTTCCATTGTTGCGGAATCTGTCCTGCCTTCCATGATTTGTTAATGAATTCAGTTAACTTAGTTATGGACTCGTCATCCAAATTGCGTAGCGTTTTGTTAGTTATGCCATCTGGTCCAGGTGCTGATCTAGTATTGAGTTTTTGCAAAACGGCCCTCACTTCTGCCTCCCCGATCTCGTTGTCTAAATCATCATTTGCTAGCCCTGTGTAATCAGGGTGTGTAACGGGAAGCGCTTGAGAGATGTATGTTTTCTTGATTTCATTCAGGAAATCCTGCTCTGTACCTTGATATCTTTGTATTAACCGATTAATATTGTGCCTTTCTGCCAACTTGTTTCCGTCCGGGTTTAACAAATGTCTAAGGATGGTCCACGTTTTCGCCATTCCTATCTGGTTGTCCATGTCATTGCACTTTTCCTCCCACTGTTGTCTGCACAGCTGCTGGGCGTATTGCTTTATATCTCTGTTCAATTTAGCTATCGTTCTACGAAGTGTCCGGTTGTGCCTTTGGTTTTTCCACCTCCGTTGTAAACCTTCCTTAGCTTCCCACATGTGGAGAAGCTTATTGTCTATATACTCTAGCTGCGCCTCCGGTGGCACCGTTTGCGTAGCGGCCTCCACGTCTCGTTTTAACTTTTTGGAGAGAGTGAAAAAAAAAAACACGTTCGTTTGATGTTCTGCGCAAGAAAATCGGTGAATGGTACTCCGGAGGCGCTGCGTTAGAGTGCCTCAAGCGTGCAGCGGAGGCGAACGAGTGCATCAAGTCACGTCACACGTGAGACATGAGCGCTATCTGGCAGTTGTCCTGGAAAATGGAGCGTGCGGCGTGGGCGCCCGTCTCTGAGGTGATAAGGTGTAGAACACAAGGCGGCGGGTAGGTGCTACCACCGTGTTGTCTTTGCGAAGCGTTGGAAACACTTGCCTTTTTGTGCAAGCGTTGTATGGTAAGCGCAGCGTGATAAACGCTACGGTCTTTAGAATTACTTAAGTATGCCTTTCCTAGTAAAAAATACACATACATAATATTGACGTGTTGTTATAGTGCCTCAGATATGCGCAATAATTGTTTTTTAATTCACAATTCCACAAGTATGAACGCTGAACCTTGAGCAATATTGGCGGACGCTGCGGATGGGGTCGGCCGTTTGGAGTATCGTTTGCCCACCTTAGTGCCGTTTAGGATACCGTTAAGAGCGGACAAATAGACAAATGCACAGACAGACAGACCAAAAGTTTTGCGTCGAAGTTCCCCAAAAAAGACTATCGTCTGTTAAAAAGGAAGGCAGTATCTTTCGAGCTGTATAATAGATGGCGCTATCTCATAGAAGTACACACAAACTGCAGTTGAGCGAAATATTTTAGATGACGCTGTGCCGCTACTCTGCGATTGGCTGCTGCGCGGGTTGTGCCTGGGTGCGCGAGGAAGGAGTGCCTTCTCAGTCTCTTGGAAAGTCGCCGTACTTGGCGGATCGTTGGTGGGGCATGGACGAAGCAAAGTGGCGGACGCGTTGAAGACGCTTGCGCTAAGCTTCCTTGGCTCGCGTCTCATCGGTGTTACCCACGCGCCGTCTGCATTTTTGAGCGTGATTGGGTGGACAGACAGACGGACGGACAGACAGACAGACATATGGACGGACGCACGAACGGACGAATGTATTGACGCACAGAGAGACACACGGACCAACACACGGATGGACGCATGGATGAGCAGCTTGACAGAGGCACGGATGGGCGTACGGACGGCTCACACCACTTACCATCATCCACTCTGGGGACATGCAATGATTTTATTATGGGTGAATCTCCTGAAGCCGTGGGTTTGTCCATGCATGTTTCTTTGTGACCGGTTCGTACCCACCTAGCTGTATCACTCACTCAGCAGGTGGCACTAGTGTGAGTGACAGAGGGACAGACAGAAAGACGAACAGACGGACGGATACAATCAAGAGCGGGCAGACGCATAAATGGACAGACAGATTGATGGACGCAAGGACGGACAGACCTATGCTTGGAAAGAAGCACAGATGGATAGACGGAAGCTCGGACAGACAGACAGACGGAGGGACGGACGGACGACAGAAGCATTGATGGACAGGCAGACGGACGTACGGATGGACTCGCGGATGGACTCATGGAGGGACAGAAGCACGCGGACGGGCAGAAGCACGGGCGCACAGACGGAAGCACGAATGGACGGGCGGACGAAGGGACGGACGCATGGATGGTTGGGCACACAGGTGGACGCTCCGCCCCTCTCATGATTCACTTGGTGGATATGCTGTGATTTTTCTACACAATGTGGGGTTTCCGCTAGGAGGCCACGGAGTGCGGCTGCACATCACTTGGGCTCCTGCTTTTCATGCTAGGTTTTGTGGTTCAACGCTGTGCTACTTCTGGGTTTTTGCGCTGGCCAATCCACCAAGTTGCAAGAAAAGGCCTGTCACCTCCCACTAAGTGGTGAGTGATTATCTACACCGAACTCTTCACATCTCGACGCCAAGGTCCTCCCCGCTAACCCTTACGCCATGACCGACGCACGTGCGCGTCTCGCACTTGTGAATCGCGTTGCATGTACACCCGCCGAACGCGCGAGCTTGGGAAGGAGCTTCGCGTTCCTTTCTCGATCAGAAAACCTGATTAGAGGGAGACGCCCCTTGCTGCCAGCTACGTATTCTTTCAAAGCGTGTTGATGGCTACTACAGGACCACAAGAAGAACCAACATCAATGCAAACCGAAGTGAACGCCAATATGTCCACGGAGAAATCGGCATGGACGTATGATGTCAACAGTGGCAAAACAAAAGAAATGGAGCATAAATAATGGCTGCAAGTAGGACGCAAAGAAAAACGAGCGCGGAACCTGATTCAAGCATCCAACGAGAAGCCCGAGAAAGAGCCCGTTCCCACGCAAAAAGCTTCGAAGCAACGCAACTTGAAGATGCCCCCTTTTCATACAGACGACTTTAAAATAGTCTACAGGCTACAAGCCGGACTCGACTTATCGAAATGGAGTCTAAAATCAATTACGCACGCAATCACACGATCAAGCGGTCTCACATAACAGCGGTCGACTGACAACGTTCGAGTTCAAGTGCAGAGTGTTGAAAACGCTCTGCACTTGTTGCATAACTATGCAACAAGCTGCGTGGTCCTGTCCAATCAGTGGCAATGCCACCACCACACAAAGAATACGAAGGCATGCCCAACTCCGACTTTGACAGGCCTTTCATACCAGCAGAGCTTCAAGCAGCTCTTTGCAAGCTTACAAGAAACACGAGTCCAGGCAAAGGCAGGATAGTTAACAAGCACCTCCGACAGCTACCCAATCAGGCTATGACTGCTCTCCTACAGTACTACAATGACTGCCGGGACAAAGGAGAGCTTCCAGCCGCGTGGAAGCATTCGGAGGTTATCATGATACATAAGCCCAACAAGTCCATAGCTGTTGACAACCTTAGACCCATTTCTCTGACTTCGTGCGTCGGCAAGCTGTTTGAGCGTATGATCCACGACCGGTTCATGTCGCACCTTAAGGACAACGAGTACTTCCCAGACACCATGTTCGGTTTCCGCCAGCTGCTTTCTACGCAGGACATCCTCTTACTCCTCAAGGAAGATCTAGTTGATCACTTGAGCAAGAATAGCAAGTCGTTTCTTCTTGCAATTGATATGAAAAACGCCTTCGACAATGTTAGTCATAAAGAAATACTACAAAATCTCGAAGATACCGGCTGCGGTTCCAAGATTTATGGCTATGTTCGAAGCTTCCTTACCTTTCGTACGGCCACGGTGGGAATATACAATATATGGAGCGAAAAATTTGAGCTGCCGAACAGGGGTACACCTCAAGGCTCTGCTGTGTAACCACTCCTTTTCAACGTGGCACTCCTTAAGCTCCCCCGGCTTCTAAAAAAAATAGAGGGACTACGTCACGCCATCTACGCGGACGATATTACGCTTTGGGCTTGAGGCAAGAACACTGGAGAGCAAGAAAACTGCTTTCAGGAGGCGGTCAATATCATCACCTGAAAAATCAAAATTACTGGTACTCAAGGCCTGCACGCGAGGAAGACCTCCAACCTGCGAAGGGCCAGACCCATGCATCATCCTTCACGGGGTCCAAATACCGAAGGTCACCTTGCTGCGCGTGTTCGGCTTGCACCTGCACCACGACGGATCAGGGGCCGCCACGCTTCCTAGACTTTAACGCACAGTCTTCCAGCTCACGCACCACGTAAGGAGTGTCGTAAACCAACGCGTTGGCCTGAAGGAAAAACGATACCCTGAGAGTTGTGCAGGCTCTTATAACCAGCCGAATCACCTATGGAACCACGTACCTCGCTCTCAAGACATCTGAAGTCGAAAAGCTGAATGCGCTCATCCGCAAAGCTGCCAAGCTCGCCATAGGGCTACCTCTAATGGCGTCGACCGCCAGACTCCAAAGAATCGGTATACACAACACCTGGCAATAGCTGGCAGAAGCCCAATGGACCAGCCAACTCGAGAGACTTAAGCTTACGTCGACGGGCAGATCAGTCCTTGAGCGCTTGGGCTTCAGCGAGAGGTTCATCTGCGAGGCAGACCGCAAAGAAAAGATGCCGCCATACATGCGAGAATCATTCAGTATCGCCCAAGTACCGCAGAACATGCATCCCGAGTACCATCGGGAAAGACGAATCGCTCGAGTCGACACCATCCGCAGAAGACACCAGCAAGATCCAGACGCTCGCTACGTCGACGCAGCAAAATACCCGGGGAAAAATACCTACGCTTTAAGTGTGGTCGACGCGGAAGGACAAGAGCTGGCATCCACCACCCTCCGGGTGCGGAGCTCCGAGTCTGCCGAGGAAAGAGCGATCGCCCTTGCCACTACTACTGGTGAGGACGCAGTCGTAGTTTTCACAGATTCCCAATCTGCTGTCCGCAATTACATGCGAGGCCGAATCTCCACCGAAGCTCTCAAAATTCTGAGAAAGAGCCGCACTTCGCTTCCGTACATGTGCATGGTATGGGTGCCGGGGCACGAGGGGCTTGAGGGAAATGAAGCGGCTCACGCCGCGGCCCGCGGTCACGTCAACCGGGCCTTCCTCAGCGCCTCGCTTGACCCGCGGTTAGCCAGCGCTGCAAAAGAAGTGGAGACCGTACCACCAACATACAACGCCATCCTACAATATCGTCTAGCTCGCAGGGTGTACCCGCCACCTCACCCCAAGCTGACTAAAGAAGAGGACACATCATTTTGGAGTCTTCAAGCCCACACCTATACACACGGCACCCTACTGCATAGAGTCTACCCAACGCTATACGCCTACAACTGCCCGATATGCGACGTGCCAGACACACTGTCCCACCTACTACTCGAGTGTCCGTGGCGCCACGAAGATGCCAATACCAAGTCCGCAACGACTGCACGTATCGACCCCCTAACCGAGACGTGGGAGGCCAAGATTGCCGCACGCGACCTAGACGACCAATGAGGACTTGTCGCCAGGGCCCGGGAGGCAATTGCAGCCAGAGGATTCCTGGAATAAGGGACCCTCCCACCTAGGGTGACCCTGAGCTCACAAACTCGGGAACACTATTTCAAAAAATAAATGTTTATTTCATCATCATCATCATCTACACAATGTGATGTTCTGATGTGCCTTTGCATCTTTAGCTTTTTTTTCAAGTATTCCCTTGCGTCTCAGGGCGTACCTGGGCTGGCGGGTGCCCATCATGTCAAGCCAGCCCGCGAAGAAGGCGCTAGCCTTTGACGTTCTCGTCCTTGACCAGTCCAGAGGACGTCGTCGACGCGACGTTTTCAATTGTAGTAATCGAAGAGGTGTACAGCGTGCAGCACTTCGGAATCCGGAATTATCAAGTCACCGTTAACAGGGATGCTGCTCTCAGCTCTGGCTCGAATCGTCGACGCGTCGCACCTCATTATCAGATAGAGCGCGTGGACATCGTGCCCCTTGTGATTTAGTTTTCCTGGGTAAGGGCTTGGGGATCGGCCCCGACCAGGGATGGCGTACTGCCTGCGATGCAGTGAGGTGCTCGGATTGGCGACAGCGAATGGTAGAGTCGTCGGGGTGTCGACTACGTCTTTGTGATGAAGTCCACAATTTTGAACGGTTGTTCACTCTGCTGTGGGCGTGGCCACGGCGCGTAGATGTCGAAACCACACAGAGCCATTTGGCGGTAGTGGCAGCGGCGGTAAGTATGGCCAGCTTCTCCGCAATGGTAGCAGAGAAGGCAGTGGACGAGGGCAAGCCACACGTCGGTTTTGCTCGGAGCGTTGCGCTGGCCGGCGGGTGGATGGTATGGCAGCATTGTCTGGCGGCGGAACTGCGACGGTGCGGCCTCTTTACAGGGGCGAGGAGGAAGAGCGTAGCGTGGGGCTGCCACCGCGTAGCTCATATCCGGCGGCAGCAGCTCTGCTTGCTGAGGAACGCCCAGGAATCGCTAGATCTCATGGCGCACGACGTCAGCAATTGGATCCACTTGAGGACGTACCGATGGTAACAGTTTGCGGAACTCCTCCCACGCGATCGCTAAAATAGTTTCACGCAGGTAATCGAAGAAGAGTGGTTGAACGTCTGCCACTCTGGCGTCGAGCGGCGATCGAATGGTTGGGTGCGCATCTCCAACGTCGTTTCAATCTTTGTTTCGGAGATTAATTCCTGGACTGTGCTCGGGGGGTACCGCATCAGACCCGCAAACAGCTGCTGCTTTAATCCTCGCATAAGAAAGCGAATTTTTGAATGCGAAGCATTCCTTATCAAACTTTGGCAACTTTGAGCGTATCTATCTATCTATCTATCTATCTATCTATCTATCTATCTATCTATCTATCTATCTATCTATCTATCTATCTATCTATCTATCTATCTATCTATCTATCTATCTATCTATCTATCTATCTATCTATCTATCTATCTATCTATCTATCTATCTATCTATCTATCTATCTATCTATCTATCTATCTATCTATCTATCTATCTATCTATCTATCTATCTATCTATCTATCTATCTATCTATCTATCTATCTATCTATCTATCTATCTATCTATCTATCTATCTAGTAGCCACTTACATTTGGGTGTTCTCGTGGTCACCGCATTAACGTGTCGTAAACCAAAATTAACATGGGAGGGTAAGATGGTTTGACGAATATGACACGCTGGTCAACACATGAATAATGTCAAAATCCCGTCGCGTACGTCGTCAAAAAACTTCCCGCCAGACAGTGGCACATACCCACGGGCGGATATGGGCCGCTGATATGCGAGTGTGTGCCACAGGTGATTGACTCTTAGTATCTACCCAGGAACGACGAGAACACACATGGGCAATTTTAACACGCGAGCGTTAACACGCGATACCCGACGTCGGTAGCGTTGACCCGATGAATGCAAAGAATAAATTTCAGGGTCCCAGCTGGAATCTAGCCCAAGCATTCTGCGTGGCAATGAAGCATTTTACTACAGAGCTACGCCAGGTCTCGGAACTACTTTTCAAAAAGACGCTGATTTTCGTGAAACGGGAATAGTGGTTGCAGTGCTGCCAACGCAATTTTATAAACAATACATATGTATTCCTTTGATACAGCCGTCACGTCGGGTTAGCGTCAATTGTGGTTAGTTGCCATGCGCTGAAGTTGATTTATGTAGCAGTGTCCTGGGCCAGTAGCCTCGCGAGCATAAGCGCTTCTTATAAGCTTCCGGTATTGCTAATACACATGTTCCATTTGGCATTATTGCGCAAGTGCAAACAACTGGTTATATAAACATCTGCAACTCTTCAGCATATGTTTGTGCGTGCAACATCTGTGCGTATATTTAGCGTCATTTCATGACGTGTCGCTCAATAAAACAATTGCAACACGGTCACCTTCCCTCCGCATGCTTCGCATTACATCGATTCCCAGGTACGCGGGATCTGCCTAATTTTTTCTTGTTTTCAGGCATTTCAGGGTCGGTGTGCCAAAAGGTTCTGGTCATTTTTTCCGTGAATATCACCACGTTTTTGTTCGTGAGGCTGCTAAAGGGTTTCAAGCAGTTCTTGGGCCCTCTCCTTGCGTATAACGCTCGTAATTGTAGCCAAGAACTTTGTGCGAAACATCCCCTACGTTGTGTGGTTTCGCTCTCGGTTCTCGAACAAAGTACGAGCGGTGCCTTGCAAGGCGAGAGAGAGAGAGAGAGAGAGGTTTATTTACAGAAGGCAGTGAGGTTGACCTGAGCGATAGATTGCGTTAACCTGCTACTCTACTCTGGGGGAGGGTAAGAGGAGAAGAAAGGCTAATGGATGACGATGGTGAGATAGAGAGGTGAGTATATAGAATCCGTTCTAGCTGAGAAAAATTTTATAGCCGCGCATATGGTCCAGTTGCTTCCAAAAAGGCTATAATCGCTCTTATGACCACAGTTGCACTGTTGGTCTCTGGCCAAGCATAGTGAAGCTTGGCTCCGCTGGCGCAGGAATAGAAAGCAGCAACTTCATCGTATGCTTCCAGCCAGATATCCGGGTATTCAAGGGCGAAACCATGCAAGGTTGGTGGCTCCTTCGGTAGCAGGAGCAGGATAGGTGCAGGTGGAACAAGGGCAGTCATTTTCGCTGTGGTCCTTGTCTTCCAGGCCGTTTCAGGTACAGGCCCGTACTCTGGCAGCATCCCTTGTTGCCGGCGGCTCGCTCTCGGCTCAGCGTTTGTGTCGTTCACGACGTAGGCTTGGGGGGGGGGGGGCATTTGGTACCTGTACCGGGAAGCACCTACACTAGGCGAGCTTTTCTCGCGCTGTTCAATTCGTAAAAATATCCCATTTGGCCTCCCTCGATTGGCAGGAGCACGCCGGCTGTTTTCGGCATTTCTTCCGCAACGTCGTTCTGATGCAACGCAGGTTTCACAACTCCTGACACAAATGAAAAAGGCGGAATGAATTTCGCCCCAACGAATGCTGACCCCAGATCTCCGCTTTTAGCCACACGTCTCTGAGGCCATGCATAGACTTTGATCACGTTAGCCCTAAAATTATGTTTAATGCGGCCGCCCGCCTGACCCCGCTGAAAGCATAGAGCTTCCTTAACTAGAGGGGACTCTGTCACTGCGATCGTTCAGCGACCATGGGAAGGATGGGTAGTACACACATTTTCCTAGTCTTCGTACTGGCGGGCGGCAAATCGTGCTTGCGGCTTCGTTTATTGCTGGTTACGGTTTTGTTTTGATTGAAAGATTGAACCCTTTTGAATTTCGTGACCCGATTTGGAAAGTTAAGTCTAAAAGAATAAGGTGGTGAAGCACAACCACTGAACATTTGCTGATTTTGTTTCGTGAGAAAACAGCTCCAAGCCAAACGAACAAACACGCAGCCAAAAGCAGGCCAGAAGTACGCAGATTAGGCAAATGTAGCGCTGTACGTTCCGGCTCCCATAGACGCTAGCGCCAGAGTTCCCTCTAGTGCATATTAGGAAACTCTTTGCCTGAAAGGTCTGTGTGCATTCCCTGCATCGCTCTTCACACAAGTCAACAGGTTCATACGCATGTGCACACTTGTCAAGTTTGTTTAGGAATCCTGTTACTCTATACTTCATCCACTTAGTTTTTTTTTTACTCTGGGAATGTGCTGTTGGGGTTGGTGCACCGAAGCACGCCATGTCGTCACGACTCACCATTTTTTCCGGTGAATTAGACATGTCAACGAATTGGACACAGAGAATAGCTCCCCTGATGTCACAGGGTCGTGACGTCGATGAAGGGAGCAGACTGCATGTCGAAGATCAAAGTGTTTACTTGGCCGAACTTGTGGATGGTCGATGAGAAGTCAGATTACAGCGATACTTCCTGGTACTGATAACGGAGAACAGCGTCGGTTACCTGACAATCGGCGAAGCGCGTCGGCATTTTTACACGTGCCGTCCAGTATTCCAGCCTTATCACTAGTCGTTGCGCAAGCTCTGAAATAATCTCGAATATTCGCGTCTTGGGTGCAATTTCAACAAAACGATCAACAATAACTGTCAACGCCTTTTTCGAACAATGATGTGCAGTTTGCGCTGAACATCCATCACAGGCTTTGTGGGCGAAAACCGAATGAAACGAAAGAGAAAATAAGAAACGCGCCTGGCAATATGTTTTAATACTTCGGAGCGATATTGCAAAAAAAAAAGTAGGAGAGGATTCCTCATCACATTCTTGTGAGATAGCAACATCGCTATGTTTATTTTCGCCATGTCTATGAAGTGCTGGCGGGGTGGTGTTTAATATTTGATTTGGGAACCAGTGTTGCCGACCCACGGAGGGCATAGATGGTCTTTCCTCAGCCTCTTCTACCTTCTTAAAAGGACTGTCTACTGCTCGGAAAAATTTTTCTGATTGTGGCACAAATGAAAAGATCGTTCATCTCATCGGCGGCAACGACTATGATTTTGGGCCAGAAAAAGAAAGTATAACTTTAACTTGATGTTGACAGTCGATAAAAAGTGACCAATAGCAGCACCCAATAGCGAATGTGGTCAATCTTGACAATCTATTGGTAGGGCAATAAACCTTCGCAGGTAGGCTTATTTCACTTTCAAACAAGGACGTTGAACTTGAATTTGTATTTTATGCAGTTGAGGCACCTTCAGTTTGCACCAGAAAGTAATTTTTACTTTTTTTTCTCAAGTGTTCAAATAGGCGCCTGGTGGCGCTGCCAGTGGTGTGTTCGCTTACCTGCATGCTTGCCTGCAAACAGCCAAGAAACGCGACCACGGCGTCTGCCGCCGCTTATGAGAACAAAAAAAAAGTTTGTGCGTGCCTAAAATGACCACTGAGATATTCGGTTTAATAATATTCAAACTTGATGACGCCTGCAAAAACCACACACAGTTTTGGACTTTCACAATTTCACCGGCACCGACCAGTGTTGTAAGCATTCATCCCACCGATGACAGGGGACATAACGCGGACAGAAAAACTTTGTTTAAAAATTTTTTATGGACTTTCCAGAGAAACCGCTGCAAGCTTAGACACTTCACGCTTTTTATAGCGACACAAAACAGGACAGCAATGAAAGACGGTAGACCGTCTCTTTAACTTCTGTATAATAGTGCAACTGATGTGGCGGACAAGGATGAGTTCCCTTCGAGTCCAGAGTTCCAATATGTCTCGTAGACATCAATAAGAACGTCTGAAATTTTGGATGCTAAAAGTTTTCGGCGTCCAATTTTTCGGACTTCCTGCCCGAATTTCAAGCCCAAACTGCATTGAATGAGCCCACACTTCTGCCAAATCTGTCATCTTCATGTTCGAACCAGTTTTTTTCTTGAGTCAATGACTGTAGGAGAGTTCGAAAGGAAACTTTGCTGAAATAGGACACCGTGATGTGGTGATGCATAATAAAATTTAAAGTGATGTTCAGTTCATTCGCGTCTACTGTGGACTAAATAAACTTGTTTCACTCACACACTGCCGATGGGATTGACTGTATTTTCCTTCAGAAATTTTGAATACTAACATTGCGTTGCGAATCGAATCGAATGCAGACACGTACTTTCCAAAATTTTTGAAATTTGGAATATTTGAACACCTATACTGAATAGGACAATCAGTGTTCAGAAAAAGTGGTTAACGATTTAGGGTACTCGATACTCTACCATATAAAAAAGAAAAAAGGTTAATAGTGGACACTCTACGAAATCAGGCCTCAGGAAGCACGTCACGACTAAGCAAAACTTTAGTGCTCTCACCAAACGCTGAAAGACGCAAGTGCGAAAAAAAAGGTTATCATCAACCCTACGGAACGTTTTTCACAAAATAATAAATATACGTTCATATTCTGCATGTTTTTTATACACACACAAAAAAAACAATTTATTTCACACACCTTAAACGTGGTTATTTTTGTCAAGCCGCACTGCCATACACCGCATCAACGCGCTGACTAGTGCGGACGCGCGAACATCAGCTCCCGCTACTGTAAATATTTTCGATCAAAAAGGCGTCTCAGCTTCAGGCATTTTTTCCATTATTGGACGCAGTTCTTTCAGAGTACCACGCCGGTACCAAGTTTGTGCCGGTGGGCAGTGGTATTTTCGCCGTTTTTCGGGACTTTTCACTCCGACGCTGAGGTATGGTTGGTTGGCGCGTCAAGGCCTTGTTCTCGAACGTCACTGTGCGCTCGCTACTCCGAAGTATGTCCACACGAGTGACGGTCGATGGCGAGGACATCACCCCTGAATATTACCTAGAACCCGAATGGACCACGGCTTTTTCAAAGCGCAAGTCGCAAAGCCAGTACGGAGTCAGCGTCAGGGCAAGTTCGATACAACGGGGCGTCGACCTCGGCTTTGACCACAACCAGCTGTGCGAAATGATCGTCCACCCGAGGAACCTTAAAGCCCTCGAAGTGAGATGCATCAAGGAAGGAAGGAAAATAGAGGGAAAAGAAAGGCAGGGAGGTTAACCAGCCTATAGGCAGCCGGTTTGCTACCCTGCGCATGGGAGAGGGATGGGGGAGATGAAAGAGCAGAGAGGGAAGAGAGAAACAGCACATTTGGCAGCACACGCGTGCACACTCAGTCATAGTCCAGTCTTGTCTTTCGCGGTGTGTGACATTGCTGTTACAGTCGCTTGTTCGAGTCGGTGTCACGTAGGAATTTCAACAGAGCTTTCGTCGCCTTCTGTTGCTATGTCTTCTCTCGGGCACTTGACAGAATAGTGTCCACAGACATTTGGCTGTTGTCGATGCGCGCCAAAGCGGACGCCAGTGACTGTCTCTGGATTTCATACAACGGACAGTCACACAGGATGTGGTGTAGCGTCTCTTCGCAATGACAGGCATCGCAGAGAGCGTTGTCGGCCATTCCTATGACAAAGGAATAAGATTTTGTAAATGCCACTCCTAGCCATAAGCGATGAAGGAGGGTGGCTTCTCTTCGGTCGTGTCCAGTGGGCATGCGGAGAGCCATCAAAGAGGACAGGTGGTGTTGACGATTCGTATCGATGCTTAATGGGCACCATAGTGAAAACGTGATTTCACGCGCAAGTCGTCGAAGATTACTGCCAGCATCGGTCCTCGAAAGTGGTATGGCTTCTTCTCGTGTTCCTTCAAGGGCTGTATCGGCATGTTCGTTCCCTATTATGCCGCAGTGACTTGGCAGCCATTGAAGCGTCACATGATGCCCTTTCTCGTGTGAAGTATGGAGAAGGCATCGAGTTTTGAAAACAAGCTGTTCGTATGGCCCACGACGCAGTGCTGAGAGCACAGATTGTAGGGCAGCCCTTGAGTCGCAGAAAATTGACCATTGTTGTGGTGGTTCCCGATTGACCACACAATGTGCAGCGCGCAAAGCAGCTAGTTCCGCTGCTGTAGGTGCCGTGGAGTGCTCAGTCCTAAAGCTGATGGTAACACCTCTTGCTGGGATAACTACTGCCCCTGACGAACACTGGTGGTTCGTGGAACCATCGGTGTATACATGTATGCTGTCTGAATATTTCTCGTGCAAAAGAAGAAAAGACAGTTGTTTCAGCACGGGCGACGAAAGCTCAGATTTCCTCCGGATCCCTGGTACACTAAAATGCACTGTGGGTCGAATAAGACACCAAGATGGTATGGATGGTTTAGATGCAGGAAAGAAGCCCGAGGGAAGTTTATCGTTGTATTTCACAATCATTTTGGCGAACGATGCTTGGCGCCTCTATGAAGGCAACAGTGCAAGGTGATGGCAGGGAGCACGTGCGAAGTGTCTGATGTGCGTTCTCAGGACTTCTACAACAATGTGAGTTTGTATCGGATAGTCACCAGCAATTGCAATTGTTGCTTCCGTTGACGTACATCTGGGCAGACCGAGGCACACTCTCAGCGCTTGGACTTGTACTGCCTGTAGAACACGAACATTGGTCTTGCAGGTATTGCTAAGCACGGGCAAGCTATATCTGAGGAAACCGAGAAACAGGGCCCTGTAGAGCTCCATCATTGCGTCTACTGACATCCCCCACGTCTTTCCTGCCAGGAACTTGAACAGTTGGGAAATAGCGGTCAGGCGCTTCTTCATATAGGTCACATGCGGACTCCAACAGAGGTCCCTATCAATAATGATGCCCAGAAACCAGTGGGTTTTGGCATAAGAAATCGGTCGCCCGCAGGTTGAGATGACATAAGGGGTCATTGCTTTGCGAGTGAAGGCCACCAGCGCGCATTTTTCTGGTGATATGCTGAGACCTTGTTTGAACAAGTAGTTGGCAATCATAGTTGCTGCTTTTTAAAGCCGGGAACGTATCTGAGGACGTGTGACTGCCGATGTCCAGACACAGATGTCGTCTGCGTATATTGAGATTTTAATGGTGCTTGGCAAGTATTCAGCAAGGCCAATTAGTGCAAGATTGAATAGCGTCGGGCTAAGAACTCCGCCTTGAGGAACACCCCTGGAAGTATAGCGTCGCGTAGTTGGGCCATCTTCTGTTAACACAGAGAATGATCTTGCAGCCAGGTAACTCGAAATCCACCGAAAGACTCGACCACCAAGGCCAACCACCGCAAGAGCACCCAAAATGGCTTCCTGTAGTACATATCATAAGCGCCTTTCACATCTAGAAACAAAGCTGCAGATAGTCGCTTACGGAATCTTTCATGCTGAACGCACAAAACTAGATCAACGACATAGTCAATAGAAGAGCGGTCGCGTCGGAAACCAGCCATTGAATTCGGATAAATCTTGTATTATTCAAGATACCACTCCAGGCGGCCTAGTATAATCCGTTCCATTATCTTCTCTACGCAGCTGGCCAGTGCTATTGGGCGGTATGAGGTGGGTTCGAGTGGGGATTTGCCCTGCTTCAAGATTGGTAACAAGCGGCTTACCTTCTAGTCATCAGGAACATTGTCATCCTGCCACGAGATGTTGTAGAGGCTCAACAGTTTTCTCCTTGCACCTTCCCCAAGGTTGCACAAGGCTCGGTACGGAATATCATCTGGGCCCGGAGAAGTTGAACCCTTGCAGAGAGCTTGTGCCGCCTCAAGCTCCTCCATTGTAAAAAGGAAGTCCAAGTGGTAGTCACGGGAACGGGGTACGTCACCTCTCACTGGAGAATCTGGACGAGTGACTTGGTTGGCGATCTGCGCACAGAAATCTTCTGCGACATCGATGTCTTGCCTCCTTTGAAATAGCGCGAGTGCTTTGAATGGAAAGCGCTGTTCTGTAGGGTGACGCAGACCTTGCACCGTTTTCCAAATGTGTGAGAGTGGCTTGCGAGGGTCTAGTGACTGGCAAAACGTTGTCCATCGTTCCGACGCTAATCTATTCATGCGACGCCGAATCTTCTTTTGAATCCTCCTGGCTGCCCTAAGATCGTGAATTGATTTTGTACGCCGATACCGACGCTCCGCTCGGCGTCGCAGTGCTCGGAGTCGCTCCAACTCTATATCAAAGTCGTTTCGTGTGGAAGATATCGTCACTGTGCAAGTGGCGTTTTGCATTGTGCTCTTAATTGTTTCCTCTAACCCAGATTGTAGGCCATCGCTGGAAAAATCTTCCATGTCAGATTTGAAGTTGGTCCATTGGACTGCTCGAATGGTCGTCCATGGACCATAACTAGACAAGCCTTTGATGTAAAGGTAGATTGGAATGTGATCACTTTCTAGTGTCTCAACATCTGGAAACCACTTGACGTATCTCGCGAGGGAGTTGGAGACAAAGGCAAGGTCGAGACAGCTGCCGTATGTCAACCCTCGAAGATAAGTGGGGCTGCCGTCGTTCAGGAGAGTAAGGCCATAGTTGTAGGCGATGTTTGCTAACCTGCGTCCTCTTGCATTTGTCCGCGTACTTCCCCATGCGTGATTGGGCGCATTGAAATCACCTATGAGGACCCATGGTGTAGGACACACTCTCAAAATATCCGCTAATCTCCTGGAATCGAGATTATTCGACGGCGATATAGAAACGCCTATGAGAGTAAACATGAGTTTGTTCTTTTTCACAGTGACGCAAACATACTGATTGTCTTCGTGAGGTGCAATTGGTTGCACGACATACGTCAGTTCACGACGAACAAAGACGATGATTTTGTTGCACGCACCGTTCGTTGAAGACATGACAGCTTCGTACCCCGACAGTCTTATAGGTTTCGACAAATTGGGTTCACAGTTGACGATGATTGGAAACACGTTGGTAAACACAAACTGACGCAAACCTGAAAGGCGTGATTTTAGTCCTCTGGCGTTCTATTGGATGACGGATGCAGCCTTGACTTCTTTACGAAATGTTGAGGTGTGAGTAGCCATCTTCCTAGTTGAGAGATTCAAGCACTGGGCTTAGGGCGTCCAATAGTTCAAGTGCGCTTCGAGCAGATGGTGTCTTCATGTCGACTAATATCACTCGGATGGCTTCTATGAGAGAACGCAGCACCGAGATCACTTGACGATCAGTTTTAGGCAAATCTTCCATGGTTGGAGACGGCTCTTGTGTGGCCACAACCTGCAGAGGTTCCTTAGCAGAAGATCGCGTCGGGAGCGTGGGCCATTCCTCCAGAGAAGGAGGCTTCTCTGTTTCTTTCGTAGAAGTGGTAGGCTCTTTCGCGGCGCTACTGGATGGAACCGCTAAAGAGTGGGAAGGAGCGTCTGGGGAATGTGCCTTCTTTGAAGACTTTCGATGATGCCGACGTCGACGCCGACGCCGGACTACTTCGGCTGCCTCCCTGTGTGTCGAGTTGTCTCGGGCCATTTGCCTGAGAACCGCACGCTCCTTTTGGATTCGAGGACAGTCTTTCGACGAGGCAGCATGAGGACCGCTGCAGTTGGCGCACTTCAGAGTAGTCGCCCGACAGGCGTCTTCAGCATGAGGTTCGGCGCAGTGGTGACACAGTCGTAAGTTGGGGCATACGCCCTTGACGTGTCCTAGCCTGGAGCACTGATGACATTGAAGTGGCTTTTGGATGAATGGTCGAACCGGATGTCGAAAATGTCCAACTTTAACGTGGGACGGTATGCAATCTCCCTTGAAAAACACTTTTACGCAGCGCGTATTTCCAAGGCGCCGCACTTGCGTAATGACAGTTCCCTCGTTTGCAGGCTTGATGAGAGTAGACAAGTCAGCATTAGCAATGGCAATGTCGATGTCGTAAATCACACCGGCAATTGATTTATCATACATCGGGATAAAGGGGCGCATTTTAATGCCACCTAGCTCAGTCGTTTGCTGCAGCTGTCCTAGCGTACTCACATCGTGCACGTCTATGGCGAGAATGTTCTTCCTTGGGTTTACTCGTACGTCCTTAATTTGATGTGGCACCGCACATTCGAGAGCAACGGAAAGGGCTTGCTGCTCAGAAGCCGTAGGTTGCTTGATGGATCTTCGGGCATGAAGATGATGACGTGCGGCCAGCGCGCAGGCCTTGACTGCACAGTCGCTGTGCTTGCAGGAGCTGATGCTGCTGTATTCGCCGTCCTTCTCTTCGCCCTCTTACCCCGGACAGATATAAAGCTGCCATCGGATGTGTCGTCTTCCGACATAGAATAAAGATCGGTGTCCTCAGTGTCACTGGGAGAGCCAGCTCGCTTCCTTGTGGTTGACGGGTGTGAGGACCTGTGACCAGGCGGGCCTCTGGCATGTTCCACGGCCATCACCGCAAGACGGGGAGGCGAGGCACCTCAAAAGACCGATGATTTCACTAAAATAAAACAGAGCGCAGAAACAAGCGTCCTTGCATCAAAGACACTACTATGGTCATCGTTCTGTTCGATGGACGCAAAGTGCCGAACTATGTCATGTGCGGTGCCAGCGTGCTCGCTGTACGCTCTACAGTCGCCAGACGGACATTTGCTACGTCTGTGGAAGGCTGGGTCACCGTACCGACGTGTGCCTGGCCTCGAAGAACGCGATTTGCAGGAGACTCGCGACACCGCGTCTTGTGCAGAAGACCACGAGTGCTCACCCAAATGTGACGTCTGCGAGGGACCTCACCTCACAAAGCGCACAATGATTGCAAGCAACGCTTCCAAGTGCTCAATGTCATCCGCCGCTGAAGGACGCAGCGTTGACGCGCTTCAAGGGGCATCCAGCGGCTTGAGGAGGCTTTGGCGAAGTAACGGAGAAAAGGAGCCGACGACCCGTCTAACGGGCGCGGAGGCACTCGAGTTACAGTACCCGAGTAACTGTCGCCTAGTCGGAGCACAACATCATCGAGGTCTAGGCTCTGAGATTATCGGACTCTAATTGCCGTAATCTCAAGATAGGGAACAACCGCGCCCTGCGAGGCCGGGGACTGCCTACACGCCAGATGTATAAATAAATGTTGTTTCTCTCTCTCTAAACGCGCTACAGAAACACCAGTGACGCCAGTGGCGTCCAGCTGCCAAGGACGTGATTACCTGCATCTCTTTTTAATATAACTATCTTGAAATAAAAATTACATCATGACTTCGATTCGCACAAACATTTTTTGATCTATACAAAACAGGGAATCGCTAAATCAAAACGGCGCGCCATAGCGAAACTTCAGTTGCGGAAAATTTGCGCCAGTAAACCGAAACAGGAAGCGCAGGTCAGTTGCTCTCACTAACCACCAGATGTGCTAGAGTCAATTGGGCCACCGGGTCTATGGGTACAGTGTCTGCGTAGTGTGCTGAGCGCGCGCATTCCATACGAGAGTGGGTGGCCGCGCATGACGTGATGACTGCACTCAGATGCCACAAGCGGCACTGCGTGTCGCAAGGGTGCACGAACGCGCGAAATTCCTCTCGTCCTGTTGCTGCCGGAGCCTCGCCACGTTTAGGAAGAAAAGGAAGGAAAAACATTATTTGCAAGGGATTGGGACAGGGGTCATGAGCTTGATGGGTGGGGCCCCATTACAGGGCTCCACTGGCTGCCGCCACCTGCCTGACGTGACCCAGAAGTGCAAGTTGCACCTCTGGGTTAGAGCTGGTGAGCTGTGCCTCCCACTGCTCGAAAGTATTACAAAGCTTGTACTGACCTAAAATTATGTCTAAATTTGGTGCTCGTTTTAGGCATTCCCACGAAATGTGGTAGAGCGATGGCGAGCCGCCACACCACGGACACGCATGCCCATACAGCGTCGGAAAAATTTTGTGTAATCTTTGAAGATTGTGAAAGACTCCTGTTTGAATTCGGCGGAGGTCAATCGCATCCTCCCCTTCTAATGATTTGTGGAGAGCGCTGTATTTTTGTCGCATGCCTCGCTGGTTAGGAAGATATTCGCGAGGGGCCATTCTGGATGGGTCATTATCCTCCTCGATAGTTTCCTACTGGAGTGTTTCAAAGGGCTGAATGTGCTGTCGAAGCTCTGCTCGGTTCGTGAGCCCTCGAGCACAAGCGTCGGCACTTTCGTTCCCCTCAAGGCCTGCGTGTCCTGGACACCAGATCAGCCTGTATTTGTTCGTCAATCTCCCGCCTAAAAGTTTGCTTATCTTTATCGGAAGGCGGCCTCTTAAAAAGAAATGGCTCGCTTCCTGCGAGTCGGAAATGATAGTTGTCTGTGGTCCGGCTCTCTGTTCCTGCGCTTTGATTGCAAGGGCAATGGTAAAACATTCCGCCTTGGCGATCGAGGACGTGTACAGTGATGCACATGTCACCATGCAGTTGTCGTCGCTAAGTACTGATGCAACTGACCGTTTAAAATTGTACCTCGAAGCGTCCACATACAAAACATTTGATTTGTTTTTGAATGTTTTTCGGAGCCATGACAATCTCTCCTCTCTGTGCTTTCTGTTTGTTTTTACATCCATGTCCCTGGGCAGCGGTGAGATCGAGATCTTGCTGTGGACGGGATCCGGGATTTCTACAAGAACCTCTTCCAGGTTCTGGGGGTATGGCGGAAAGCCCACCCTAGCAAGTATCTCCCTCCCCGCTTTCGTTTGACTTAGACGATTTCTCTGCGCAGTCAGTACCGCTGTCTTTAGCTCAGGGTATGTATTATATATACCGAGGTCCAAAGCTTTTCATTTGGTGTGCTTACCGGTAGCCCTATGGCAACTTTGTAGGCGCCCCTAATTATAACCTCTATGGTTTCTTCTTCTGATTTGTTTAACACGTGGAAAGGTTGACTATACGTAACCTTACACAGTACAAGTGCCTGTACTAATCTAATTGTGTCTCCTTCCTTCATTCCCTGTTTGTGGTATGATATTCTATGGACCATTCGTGCAACTTGTTTCGTGGTTGATTTTAATATGTTTATTGTATGGTTCGCTCGTCGATTACTTTGAACCCAGTAACCCAGAATACGTGCGACGGTCACCTCACGTGCTTTGACACCTTCAATGTGTATGTCGATGCTTCCATTACTTTTGTATCTTTTTTCCATGTAACCTGATAAATTCAGATTTTTTCTGGGGCACAGCTGAGCCCGCTTGCCTTCGCGAAGTTTTCAACTGCTGTTGCAGCCTCTTGAAGTGTCTGCTCTTTGTTAGCCAGAGATCCGCACGTTGCCCACAGGGTGATATCATCCGCATGGAGAGTGTATCCTAACTGCGGAACTTCATCCAGAGCTCGCGTGAGTCCTAACATGGCGATATTAAAGAGCAAAGGAAAGAGTATGGCTCCTTGAGAGGTACCTTTGTTTGGCATCTCAAAAGCGTCTGACGTGACTTGTGCTACGCTTATCGAAGCCCGCCTTTCTGTGAGGAATGCCTTGATGTAATTGTAGGTGTTTGTCCCACATCCGATGTTGTTTAATTCTGTTAGGATGGCCTTAAGTGAGATATTGTTGAATGCTCCTTTTAAATGAAGAGCTAGTATTAGGTGTTCTCCTTCTGTACGTATATAGCTCAAAACTTCCTCTTGTAATAGGAGAAAAGCGTCTTGAGTGGAGAGGCCATGGCGGAAATCCAGCATAGTGGCTGGAAAAAGGTCGTTGTCCTCTATAAAGTTTTGGAGCCGATTATGAATAACCCTCTCGAAAAGCTTTCCCATACATGACGTCAGAGATATGGGCCTGAGTGCTTGCAGGTATGGCTTCTTCTTGGGTTTCGGTATCGTAATAATTTTGGCTACTTTCCATTCCTCGGGTATCTTCCCTTTGAGCCAATAGTTGTCATTAAAATAGTTTGTCAGTGCCTCTATAGTCTTATCGCTGAGGTTCCTTATCATTGCATTTGTGATTTGATCTGAACCAGGGGCAGAATTTCTCTTGGATGCTTGGGCAGCCGCAAATACCTCTTCCTTGGTGATTGGGGCGTCGAGTCGCTCGTTTTTCGCACCAGTGTACTGCATTTCAATACTGCAACTATCGGTATTCTCTCCTATGTATCTGTCCTTAAGTGCTTGTATTAACTCCTCTTCTGTGCCCGGAAAATCATGCATTATTCGTTGTAGTGTTATATTCGTGACCGATTTTAATTTTTCTGGGTCAAGCATGTTTCTTAGGTCGGCCCAAGTTTTTGCAGTGCTCAGAGTGTCCTGTAGAGAACTGCAGAGCTGTACCCATCCCTCAGTTGCAGTTTTGTTAGCGTATTGATTTGTCTCCTCTCCCAAAGCAGCGATTCTGCGGAGAAGGTTCCGGTTGAGTCGCTGGTTTTTCCACCTTTTCAGCATACGGCATCTGCTCTCCCACGGGTGGAGCAGGTGCCTGTCGATTGCAGGAGTCTCTGCTGTTCTTGCGATACGTTTAGATGTTTGTTTGTGAACTGAGATTATGTAATCTGACCATTCCCCAATCAACACCGGTACATAGTGGGGTGGGGGATCGCGTCCTCTGTACCGTTCCCAGTCAGTGATCACCACGTCTCCTATGACTCTTCGTAGTTTTGGAGTTGACAGGGAAATGCTGATTATGTAGTGACCGCTGCCGAAATTATCTTCCAGGTTTGTCCAGTTAGAGTCGTTAATATTACGTGTGAATGTCAGATCTGGGAACGTGTCTCGACTTACGCTGTTACCTAGCCTCGTAGGTGTTGTGGGTAGAGTAATTGGGCTCAATCCTAGTTTGGATACGGCGTGTTCGAGACGCGTTCCTTTAGGGGAATCTCTCGAATAACCCCAGGTGGTGCTGGGTGCGTTAAAGTCGCCCTATACCACAAGTCGATCTCTCGCCCCTGCAATGCCAACGACATCTTTAAGCAGTGCACCAAAGTCCTCGTGTTTATCTTTGGGAGGGCTGTATATATTTAATATTACCGTTTTCACTTTGCCTCTCTTCAGAGCAAGGAGGGTGATTATCTGATGATTTATCCGCAAACTTCCTATGTGCTCAACCTTTGCTGCAATACTTTTGCTAACCAGCGAGGCTACGCGGGGATAATTTGGATCTTGTAAACAATAATATCCCTGCAGTGTGACCATCTTGGGCCCGACCTCCTGCAGGCATATTACGTCTGGCTGAATTGGTACCGAATTCATGTAATTTTGGAGTGCTGCGGCGCGCTTGTGAAAAGTGCGACAGTTCCCCTGCCAAATCTCTGAATGTTCTACACTTTTTATATTATTTTTCGCCATGCTGCATGGTCGTATTCATGCGGTCGCGGCCCGCTTTGGATGGTTTGTCAATAACTGGGGCGGACAGGGTGCGTTTGTTTAGTGCCCTCTGCAAGCCTCCCACAGCATCGTTAACATACTGCTTCTGAATTTTTAGTTCTTCTACGACAAACGTTTTCATTTACGCCATGAAATCAGCTAACAGTTTTTGTAAAGTAGCTATGCTTTCCGTGTTTGCTCGAACCTGCGTCTGCACTTGCTTTACTAGTTCACTGCTTTCTGATTGAGTAGCGAACGAGTCTTCGTCTTTCGTTTCCTCACTCGTTTCTGCGCTATCCTTCATGTCGGCTAGACGCCCTCGCGCCTCTTTATTGCCCTCGGTGGGGTTGCCTACAGACCCTAGGTTTTGTATTTTCTTCATTGCATTTTCTAATTTGCTTTCCATTGACAAGATGGCCAGTTTATACTCTTTCCGCTCCGCAGCCATTTGATTTCTAAGCTGTTTAATTTCTTGTGTTAATCTTTTGTTCTCCTCTAGAATTTTTCTATACTGGGGGCTATCAGTTACCGGAACATTGGGAGGCACTGGACTCTCCCAGCTCATCTTGTTTGGTTGGTTGTTTCGTACGTCCTCTGTACTGAGGCCAGTGGTTGCTGCTGCTTCTTCTTTCCTGGCATGGGCGGAGCTTGTTTCCCAGCTGCTGCTTGGTGTTTTCTTCACGTTTGGCTTGCCAGGGGCCTCCGCAGAAGTGCTGGTGTTCCGCTGTTGCGGGGTCTTTGATGTTGACCTCGATCTTGATCGTGATCTGGAGCTGGATATAGATGTCTGCCACTTCTGGAGCGTCGCTTCCTCTCGGTCTGAGCTGAACCAACGATGAGGTTTCTGCTGGTGTTGCTCAAGTTGCGGGAAATCCTTCTCGGCGTAGGTACACTTTGTTTGTCTCCGAGGCGTCTCCACTCGTGATATTCGGGGAGCTACATTTTTCAGTTTCTTTCCACACGATTTGTCTCTTGTAGCGTGCCTTTCACCGCATATGGCGCAGTTCAGGGCACATTCGTGTCCTTGAGTAGGATCACACGTCCCACACTGGAGCACACATTGGCGTTCAGAGTCAGGCACACATCGGTTCGGTGTCCAGTTGATCGACAAATCTTGCAAACCTGTACGGTAGGCTTGTATAGATAACAGATTGCCTCTGCACCCATAAAATAGACACACCTGGAAAGCACGTCACCTGTAAAAGTTATTATTGCTGACTACGAAGAGCCCAATATCCTGGCTCTCTCTATCTTCACCCCTTGTGTCCGTATTCGTAGGTTTGCCATCAGGTCGGCCTGAGTGGTTCCGGGCGGTAGCCCGTGAACTATGTCTCGCAGCACGTCTTCTGGGTCGGCCACGTACGCATTGAAGGGGTGAATCCGTCCTCTGATTTTCAATTGGTTTTGATCTCTCTCAGCCTGCCCGCCACTTGTTCGTGTGGCGTGGACAATATTATAATATTCGATGAATTTAATGACTTTATTATTTCGCATCAAGGATACATGATGCAGGAGACCTGCAGAAAAAGCTGACGTGATGCCAGCTTGACAAGGCTGCAGGCCCCCCTTCCCCCTCCCCGAACACATCGCAGCAGCGGTAACACTTTCATAAAAACATTCGGGATCATACGCGTAAAATAAACAGGTCTATGACAAGAAAGAAATCATCCCTGTACATGTGTGATAAAACGAAACGTCTAATGCTTAAACAACAACAACAAAAAATCTATTTCAAAAGATGCAAAAAAAAATGTTGGCGTATTTGCCTTAAAAAAGGAAGAATTTGCGTAATACATCCGAGCGAAGCATACAAACATGTATACGAAAAAAATGAGCAATGAACACTGTACAGGTGTAACATATTGGTACATATAATGCTATAAACAAATAATTTCGCAATGTGAAATACAGGCGCATATGCCTTGCAAAACACAGAAAAAAGCATCATAAAAGAAATATGCCTAATTTATTGCTTTGGCAACACCACAAATGCATACTCATTTCCTAAAACAGAAAAAACAAACAAGACACCAAGAAACATATCGTGAAAAAAACACAAAGCAGTATACAAAATACACGTCAACAAAAACAAAATACAAAAATACATTCTTTAGAAAATTGCAAGTAACAGAAACGAGTGATTATAACGTCTGGAGGAAACGATCTGGGGTGGACCCGCAGCAAAACACTTTCTACTTCATATAGAGCTTCGATCCAAATAGATTTTTCACTGTGAGGCCCTGTCAGGATAACTTTATGTCTTCCTTTGAAAGGGGCGTCGGTCCTCGCCGTTTTCTGCACTGGAAATCCCGCTTGACTTGGCTGTCCCGTGCTGCGTCGACAGGCGGATGGCCTGCTGACTTTTCGTTTTTCTTCTCTAGTCCCTTCTCGGGTTCTTTGTGGCTTTTTTTTTTGCGTGAAAGCAAGGTGTGCCAGCCGTCCTCGTCCAAGTAAGAGCCAGACGCGCGTCATTGTCGTTCTTGTTATCGAGAGACGCCGCGCTGGGCTCTCGCGCGTCGTTACTTGGTTCCTCATTTGACGAGACGCTACTCGCGTCGTTCGGTTGATTCTCCGACACCAGAGATGTGCCGGAAGGGTCTTCGTCGACGTCCATGTAGACGAAGAATTTCTAGGCGTCCTTTTGCATGCATGCTCAGTAGAAACAAGGGAATGGGCCGACCTCCATTTTCCTCTGCGCAAGGCGTATAGTCCGAAAAGGGGGTTAAATGGCACTCACCATTGGCTTCTAACTCGGTGAGAAGATGTCGGAGAAAGTCGGTCGAATGGTTGTGAGCCAGTCGACGCACACACACCTGTCGCCGCACCCCGCACGGTTTAGCGTCCCGGCGCCGCCAACCGAAGCCGGTGATACGGTGAGCTGCGTTCGTGCACGTCGTGTCTTCCAATGTAGATAGTTTCTCGTGAAGCTGGTCCAGGTCCCAGATTTTGGTGTCCTCCGAATCCTCGCAACTTCACGAAAAAGATGACACACTCTTCAAGTAGACTTCAATAAAATTCCCGTCTGAAAGCGTTTCATAAAGCGGAGAGCGATGTGAGCACGTCCTCACCACCCTACGCCACCTAGCGGATCTTCTTCGCCACGTTTAAAATCCGTGTGTGACAGCTGCCTTCTGATTTACTGTGAAGTTCGATGGCGCTATGTGTACACTGCAACACCCTGAGATGTTAAAAGCTAAGCGGCAATGCCAAGAAAGGACGTGTACTGTGCCGCTGTGTCAAAGAAGTTATCGGTCGAACAAGAAAAAGGCGTCTTGTTCCCCGCACTAACGGATCCAGCACAGTTTCCTGAATGAAAAAGTAGGATCAAGAGGGCAGAGTGCAGACAGAAGGCTAAATCCGAAAGCTGTCGTGTGAGAAAAGCATTCTGAGAGTGACTCCACCAAACTATCTTTTAGGATTAGGTGAACGGTGTCGGGAATAAAATCGCCGTTTAGGCAAAATATCAAATATTATTATTTATCTAATAAATCGAAAATACCCTTTCGAATTTCATTCACGCAGTTTTAGGGGTGAAGCTCCTTATAGCAGCACCCATTCGTCCCTCGTTGTCGTAGTAGTAGTCGTAGTGTGTAACCAGTATTACATTTTGACCTCCAAGGTGGTGCCGGTAAGAGATTCCTTCTAACTGTTGTTGAACAATAAAAAATTCGCAGCGTGTGCGTTAACTAAAAGCCGAATTCTCGTGTCTCTCATTCCCCCTCAGCAGTCATTGGCATGTACATTGAGCACTATTTGACAAGAAAGGGTTGCTACGTTATGCTCGCTGGGCATAACCTCCTTGGTTTTAGAAAGGTTTAGCGAGCGTTGGGTCGCAGTGCAATCAATACAGTGAAATAGTATATACCATGAACTCGAGGTGGTTAAAGGTGGGAAGTAGAGACGAAGCGCAAGCCGTAAGAAAGTGTGCGTGTGCCACCTTTCGTTTAGTCCTTGGTATGTCCGCTGGATGGCGGTACATATGCGGAATATATGATGAAAAGATGCGAGATGGTGGTACTTGGAGTGTTAATAGACGGACGAAAGGACACACAGACAGATGCATGCACGGACTCACGGATGGCTGCACCGACGGATGGACGCATGGACGGACGCAGGGGCGGAGGCATGAATGAATGCACGAACAGACGCACGCACGGACGGGCGAATGGACGCACGGACGGTCACACAGACGGACGCATGGACGAACGGAAGCAAGAACGAATAAACGGACGGAGGCTTCGCCCCTTTCTCCATCATTCACTTCGTGGATATGGTGCCATTTTTTTTCTCCCATGTCAACGTCGGACTCTCTTTCCAACAACGTTTTGAGTATCATATGTAGCGATTGTGAGATTATTCATTGGCATGTTGTCATTCTTTGTTTTCACTCGAATTCTATTGGAATGCAGGCTAAGAGGTAAAGGTTTTAGGGTCTTCTGTGATAATTCTTGCTCTCAAGAACAAATCACATTAAAAAAATAACTCTGGTGGTTATACTGTCAATGGTTTTTAAAATTAATTTCTTTGCGTGCTGCAACCACCTTGAGCATCTATCTATCTATCTATCTATCTATCTATCTATCTATCTATCTATCTATCTATCTATCTATCTATCTATCTATCTATCTATCTATCTATCTATCTATCTATCTATCTATCTATCTATCTATCTATCTATCCGTCCATATGTCTTTCCATCCGTCCATCCGTCTGTCTGCCCACCCGTCCGTCCATCCGTTTGTCCGTCTATCCGCCCATCCGTCTGTCTGTCCATCTGCCCGTCCCTCTGTCTGCGTGTCTGTCTATCTGTCCATCCTTCTGTCCGTCCGTCTGCCTGTCTCTCCATCTGTCTGTCCATCCGTCTGTCCGTTTGTCTATCCGTGCGTCCATGTGTCTGTCTGTCTGCCTGTCCGTCCGTCTGTCTGCCTGTCCATCAGTCTGTCCGTCCGTCCGTCCGCCTGTCTGTCCGTCTGTCGGTCTGTTTGTCCATCCGTCTGTCGGTCCATCCGTCTGTCTGCCTGTCTCTTTGTCTGTCCATCCGTCCGTCCATGTGTCCATCTGTCTGTCTGTCTGTCTGTCTGTCTGTCTGTCTGTCTGTCTGTCTGTCTGTCTGTCTGTCTGTCTGTCTGTCTGCCTGTCTGTCTGTCTGTCTGTCTGCCTGCCTGCCTGTCTGTCTGTCTGTCTGCCTGTCTGTCTGCCTGCCTGCCTGTCTATCTATCTATCTATCTATCTATCTATCTATCTATCTATCTATCTATCTATCTATCTATCTATCTATCTATCTATCTATCTATCTATCTATCTATCTATCTATCTATCTATCTATCTATCTATCTATCTATCTATCTATCTATCTATCTATCTATCTATCTATCTATCTATCTATCTATCTATCTATCTATCTATCTATCTATCTATCTATCTATCTATCTATCTATCTATCTATCTATCTATCTATCTATCTATCGAATCGCCTACGTCTGGGTGCCCTCACGATTACCCCCTTAACTTAGGGTCTTCGAAATACTTTGCAATGAGAGCCAAATGTTCGTGAAACGCCAATGCTGGTTTCAGTGTTGACTATCCAATTTCTTGCATAATGTGACGACGCGGGATCGACGAGCACACAAAGTGCCTCAAAGAAATATGCTTTATCGCTCGCGGGAAAAAGACGGCAACGACTTCTTCGTCTTTTGCACTCGGTCAAGGACACTCGCGCTGCTTCGTTCTCGCCACCACTGGCACATTCGCGCGGCATTATTCCCCCTTTAAAAAAACATCGCCCCGATGTTAAACATTCGAGAAGCAAGGCGAAACCAAAACGGCACAGTTAGTCTCTGAAAATGAGGTTTCATCCGAAGCACGTGGACAATTTCTGGTGAATGTCTGCGGCGCTTCGAACACTGCACGTCATCTGGAACAACCTCGTAGTTGACGTCACTGATGCGTCGCAGAACCTTGTAGGGTCCGAAGTATCTTCGCAACAGATTTCGGAGAGCCCACGCTGACGAATAGGTGTCCAGACCCATATTTTGTCGTCCACGTTGTATATGACGGGTCTGTGCCGGAGGTTGTAACGTTTGGCATCGTCACCTTGTTGTTTGGTGATTCGCAACCTGGCAAGTTGTCTGGCTTCTTCTGCTAGCTGGGTGAACTCTTCGGCGTCCGTCTCATTGCCATCATTTTCATGAGGGAGCATTGCGTCTAACGTTGTCGTAATCTCGCGTCCATAAAGGAGACTGAAGGGTGTCTTCCAAGTGGTCTCCAGACGAGCCGTGTTGTACGTGAGCGTCACGTAGGGGAAAATGACGTCCCAGTTCTTGTGCTCTGCATCTACCCATATACTTATCATGTCAGCCAGGGTCTTGTTGAGGCGTTAGGTGAGCCCGTTGGTCTGGGGATGATACGCCGTTGTCTTTCTGTGAGCTGTACCACTTAGTCGGAAAATGGTGTCCAAAAGCTCAGCCATGAACGCAGTACCTCTATCAGTGATGACTATTGCGGGAGAACCGAGTCTTAAGACGACGGCTTCGATGAAGAATTTCGCCGCTTCAGCTGCCGTTGCCCGTGGCAGAGCGCCTGTTTCCGCGTATCGGGTCAGGTAATCCGTGGCGACGATTATCAACCTGTTTCCAGTGGCAGACTTTGGGAAGGGGCCCAGATAACCCATGCCAATTTGTGCGAACGGTGTCACCGGCACTCGAACAGGCTGCAGCAGGCCAGCTGGTTTGATGGATGGTGGCTAGCGATGCTGGCAATCTAGACATGCCTGCACGCAAGTTTTGACAACTTCTGCAAGTCTTAGCCAGTAATAGTTCTGCCTTATCCTCGCCAATCTTCTTGCGTAACCCAAGTGACCAGCGGTGGGTTCGTCGTGGCAGGCTTGCAGTACCTCACGGCGAAGCGAAGAAGGAACGACGAGCAAGTAGCTGCTGCCGGCGGGTGGAAAGTTCCCCTTATAGAGAACGTCATTTCGCAAGCAGTACGACGGCAGCCTCTCGCAAATAACTTCGGCGCGCTATTCGTTCGCCCTTGTAGGTAATTTATGAGTGGTAGCAGTTCAGCATCGTCACGCTGCTGTTGAGAAAAGGCGGCAGTGTCCACAATTCCCAGAAAGACCGTGTCGTCATCGTCGTTGTCTGGGGATGCGGTCTCAACAGGAGACCGAGGAAGACAGTCGGCATCTGTGTGTCGTTTTCCCGACTTGTAGGCAACAGTGAAGTCAAATTCTTGGAGCGGAAGACTCCATCGTTGAAGACGGCCAGACGGATGTTTCAAGTTGACTAACTAACAGAGAGAGTGGTGATCGCTTATATCGGTGAACGGGCGGCCGTACAAATAAGGACGAAACTTCAGGACTGCCCATACCAATGCAAGACATTCCTTCTTCGTCGTAGTGTAGTTAGCTTCCACTCGGGACAGCGTCCTGCTGGCGTAGGCGTTCAGCCTTTCATTGTTGTCCTTCGACTGTACGAGCACTGCTCCAAGACCCACATTACTAGCGTCTCTATGAAGTATTGTTGGCGCGTCTTCATCGAAGTGGGCCAGCACAGGGGGTGTTTGCATGCGCTGACGAAGCTCCCGAAACACCTGCTGTTGGTCTTCGCCCCATTTGAGAGAAGTATTTTCCCGAATAAGCTGTGTCAATGGCCATGCGATGCGTGAAAAATTAGCAATAAACCACCGGTAATAGGCACAAACTACAAAAAACGTCGCACTGATTTTTTGTCTGATGGCGTTGGGAAGTTCACCACGGCGGCAATTTTATCCAGGTCGGGTCGAATCCCTTGGCTGCTCACGATGCGACCGAGAAATTGAAGTTCGTGGAAGCCGAAGTGGCACCTTTCAGGTTTCAGAGTAAGAGCAGCCAAGCGTATTGCTTCAAAAACTGCTTCGAGCCTTCGTAGGTGTTCCTCGAAAGTCGCCGAAGAGACAATCACGTCGTCGAGGTACACCAAGCAGGTTTGCCACTTAAGTCCCGACACAACCAAGTCCATGAGACGCTGGAATGATGCTGGCGCCGAACACAAACCGAAAGGAAGTATCTGAAATTCATAAAGTCCATCGGGCGTAACAAAGGTGGTCTTCTCACGATCTCTCTCATCCACTTCAATTTGCCAGTAGCCGCTTTTCAAGTCCATGGACGAAAAGTGGCGTGCGTTTGTAGTCTCTCCAATGAATCATCAATATTCGGCAGAGGGTAGATGTCCTTCTTTGTTATCTGATTGAGCTTCCGGTAGTCGACGCAAAAATGCAAGCTGCCGTCCTTCTTTTTGACGAGTACCACAGGTGATGCCCAAGGACTGTTGAATGGCCGAATAACACCATCTTCTAGCATCGTTTTCACCTGTTTTTGGATTGCCTCACGCTCCTTTGGGGCGACTCAATAAGGGTTTTGCCAGATGGGTCTGGCGTCAGAATCCGTGATGACACGGTGTTTCGTCAGTTCCGTTTGACCAACTCTTGATGTGGATGAGAAGCAGCCGTGGAACTTGTTGATCAGCGCAAGAAGGCGGCCTCGCTCAATGGGAGATAACGTTGGACCAACGTCGACAGGTGTCGGTGTAGTGATAGTAGGCGCTGCTGCTTCCTCCGCTAAATGACAATCTTCTGTTCGTCGAAATATGCAATAGCCGTGCCTTTACCTATGCGTCGGCGTTCTCTACTGAAATTTGTTAATTAACAAGAGTTCAGCGCATCCGTCAAGCAACTGTTTGCTGGGCTAGTGAGAAATCCACCAATTACAGTAGCTGAGTTCACGAAAGAAGCCACAGCTATTGAAGGGGCCCTACAGCAACGGTGGTACCGTTGCTGTAGGGCCCCTTCAATAGCTGTGGCTTCTTTCGTGAACTCAGCTACTGTAATTGGTGGATTTCTCACTAGCCCAGCAAACAGTTCCTCCTTCACGCCTCGCATTAGATATCGCAGTTTTCTGTCTTCCGGCATCTCGGGATCTGCCCTGCCGAAAAGACGGGTCATGTCCTCGCCGAACATGGCAACGCTCTCATTTGGTTTTTGAATTCGAGCTTCCAAGAGACGTTGCGCATTCTCCTTTCCGTCGAGACTAGTAAATGTATCAATCAGCTGGTTGCGGAAGTCGTCCCACGTAGCCATGTTTCTTTCCCTATTGATGTAACACGTCTGGGTGTTATCTTTAAGGTAGAAGTACACATTCGCGAGCTTGTCTTCTGGGGTGGCCCACTGGTTGTACTTCGCGCAGTGTTCGAACTGGTCAAGCCAGTCTTTTGCGTCGTCATAGGTCTCACCATGAAATCAGTCAGGAATCATGGGATTCTGAAGTGTCATGTGCAATGGAGCTGCAGTAGCCATGGTGGCTGAAGGTGGCAAGCGATTGCTGGCAGTTTCTGGCAAGGGATTGAGCTCGGGAGCCAGACTTCGCAGACGGCGACTGAAACAGTGGACCGGTGTGTCGACGGGTGGTAGTGATTCTGGGCTCGATTGTCGGGCCCGCGAAGGGAGGCCAAGCATGATGACTACCCCGCTGTCACACCGGTCCCGTTAATTAGGGAGGCGATCGCCGGGCTAATTCCAAGGGCCAAAGTATTGGCCCCCCGAACCGCACCACGAAAGCGTGGACAATTTAGAAGTGGTCCTTTTCGGCGCGCCAGCGGACGCCGGCTGTGGCCCAAAGAACAAGTCAGAGCCGAGAGTTGATAAACAAAACAAATATTATATTCTCAAAAATGGCAGATCGAAAACAATATACAAGAATGCACACTCCACAATAGTTACATACAATACGTCACCAAACAACGTACTACACAGTACAATCAACCACAATTGGAACAACGGACACAGACAACAATACGCACTCTAATGCAGTCGCATGCACTGAACAACCAAGACACTTAAAGACTAAAGAGATAGAAAACCGATTCAGTCCAAAGTTCTTGGAACCAAAGTCTAGATGATACTCTTCCGAGAATCACTCACTCAAAGTCCAGCGTTGTTGTCGTTCCGCAGCCCTCGAAGTTTCTCTTCCAGGAAACCTCGCCGAAGTTTCTCTTCCAGGAAACCTCCCGTCTTCAATTGGCCACTCTCCAAGCTTCAAACTTCTTCGCCCGAACACGTCGGCTTCACACACGCAGCTGTTGCCACGCGTCCTCGCTCGATAGCGGCAGACACACGCTCTTGCCTGTAGCTCGAGCCTTCACCCCTCAGGTGGAAATCCTCTTCTTCTCCTGCTTTGCCCCGACGGACAAAACCTTCGCCGACTACACGGCGGGATCCCTTCGCACTCTGGTGCTAATTTCCGTCTTCTCCTGCTCTCTCGTCTCGGCCGCTCGATTAAATACCTTCCGCGCCACATTCTAGAAAGTTCTCGTCGTTTCGTCGGCGCGATACGCAGCGAAGGCTGGGGAGAGGCGCGAGACTGTACGGGGGCCGTCCCCGACAGATGAGTCAACCCGGCATACACGCCCCGTTCCTTCTGGAAAAATCGAGTGCTTGCTCGGCCGCCGTTGTGGGGTGAGGAGGTTCGTCGGCGAAGCCACGCTTCTGCGGGGAGAGCGCGCGCCCCGGGGAGCCTTGGATGTTTGTTTTATTTTTTTTTTTCTTTTGACCTCACGGCGTTTCTCCCGCCCGTTATCGCAAGAATTTGGCGGCGCGCCCATTTTTAGCGCTCGTTCTGTGACACTGCCCCCCACTTTAAAAATATTATCTCATAATATTCAAAACCACACAAACGAGTGCGAAAAGTCACCACACACTCTCACAGACTGTAACACAATCCGTCGCTCATGACACTTCACATTCACAATATATCACTCAATACAATCGTACATTGTAGTTCAATTCCACAACACATGAAATATAGCCACAGGTACATGACTACAACACTTCATCACACATTCCAAACAATACGAACGTACAAAGTTCTCTCATTACAACAATTATACAACACTATACATCACATCACAGCACAGACACTTCGACACTTGTGACACAGGATAACACAACATTAACACAACATATGGCACTCAGCACTGCCAAACACATTCTGATTCGACCTCGACACCTATCCGGTGCATTCCGAGCGGCGCTTGCGCCCTTTCTTGCGGTGCTCGCTCGATCTCTTCTTGTTTTTCCTTGTTCTTTTTCGGCGAGCCCTTTCCAACGACGATAACTGAGGCGGCGTCTCAGCCATCGTTGTCACTTCTGACACTGTTAACGGATAATAACGCTCAACCGATCATGTCACCCGCTTGTTCATGTCACGACATTGGACCTGGCTGGCCGACTCCGTCACCTTTACACTGTCTGTCGGTTGAGGTCGTGCCGACGTACGTCCTGCTGCCCAGCACGTGAACTCATTCAACTCGATCATCTTCTCATTCACTGTCTCTTGCGCCGCGGCTTCACCTTGGGCTCTAGTGATATCCGTCGCGGGCTGCTCTTCCACTGTATCTCGCGGTCGCTGGGTTGGCGCGGGCTCTATCTTCGGGTCTTCTCCCAAACATTCCGGATCATTCGGTCCTCGCGCCCCGTCGATGTTTCCGATGACAAGGTCGTGCAGGGGGGTCGTCATGCATAAAGCAGTAACCTTCCCGCTGAAGTACGGGGTTTCAACTTCAATTTCTGCTTCGGGAAGCATCCGGACCGTACGGTCAATTAGGCAAACCGGCTTTGTTTTGCCTGTTAACTCGCTTTCCCGTACCAAATTTCTCCGCACGATAACCGTGGAGCTACCGGTGTCTCTTAGAACCATAATCTTCTTGCCTGCGACCTTTCCAGGCAGCATTGGCATTCCCTTCGTAACACCGGTTGGCTGTTTTGACATTACAGCACCCACAATAGGAATTTTCTCCCCATTCTTCAACTCTACGAATCCCTCGGTGACGGCATTATTATCAGATTTCGGTGCCGCTTGCACACAGGATACCTGGTGAGTTTGACTCACTCCGTTCCGACAAGCGTCTGCTTTGTGCCCAGTCTGACCGCACTTGAAACATTTTACTGCCGTAGGGCTCGTAAAGATCGTTCGACAGTTTTTCGCGCGATGACCCACTCGGTTGCACAGAAAACATCGCGGAATGCTCTCTGGTGCACGCTTCTTTTCTTCGGGAGCCGATTTCTTCGAATCTTCAGGACACTCCTTCTTGGCCCTGGCCAAATTAGTGCCACCTTGCGCTTCCGAGAATTGATCAGCCAATTCAAGCATGTCTTCAAGTGAGTCAGCCTTCCTCTCTTTCAAGTACAGCGACAGGCTTGGGTGGCAACTAGTAAGAAATTGCTCTCTAATTAGGAGCTCTCTAAGCTCATCGTACTCCTGCGCTGTCCCTGAAAGTTCAATCCATCTGTCGAAATAATGGCTAAGTCGGGCGGCATACTGCGTAGCCGTCTCACCATCAGCTGGCTTTCCTGTCCAAAATCTGTCCCGGAATCCTTCCACGGTAAATCTAAATCGCTTCAGCAAAGCAGCTTTCACCTTGGCATAGTTGGCTGCATCGGTCGGCGTCAGTCTACCATACACACTGAGCGCTTCACCACTCAAGCAAGTACTCAAAGCAGTTGCCCATTGATGTTCCGGCCAATTTTGGCTCCTTGCAATCGTCTCAAATCGGTGAAGGTACGCGTCAAGGTCGTCCTTCCTTTCATCAAACGCTACGAGCAGCTTGCTTGGGTTCAAGCGGAAGCCATGATCTTCCCGTTCACTGCTTTCAACTCTAGCTTGGACGGGAGTTTCACTTCGCTGTTGCAAACGGAGCCGCTCGAGTTCCATCTCGTGCTGCCGCTGCCGTTCCCTTTCAGCCATCTCCGCTTCTCTTTCTTCTCTCGCCCTTTCGGCTGCCAACTTCTCTCTCTCCAACTCCAACTTCAATTGTTGCTCTCTTTCTTCCTTCGCCCTTTCAGCGGCCAGCCTTTCTCTTTCCAACTCAGCTGCTTTTTCTTCCTTGGCCCTCTCAGCTGCCAACCTCTCTCGTTCCAACTCAGCTGCTTTTTCTTCCTTGGCCCTCTCTTTTTCTTCTTTTTCCTTCTGGGTGACCCACTTCCGTAGTTCGGCGCCAGAAAGACCCATCTTCTCACCAAGAGCGACTAACTTTTCGAGATCCATGGTGTCTCGCAACTCGCAAATAAAACCTTGCCGCGTGCAAAAAGTATCTGCCTAAATCAGTCTATCGGAACACTCTCTGGCACTCGTTAACGAGAATACTGAATAACACACAAAATCGTTCCGATAGCAATATCAACAACTCGAGGCTCTTTCTCACTACTTTGGACACACTGTTCACCAAAAGGTCCTGTGTCGCGGATGCCAGATTAATTGTCACACCGGTCCCGTTAATTAGGGAGGCGATCGCCGGGCTAATTCCAAGGACCAAAGTATTGGCCCCCCGAACCGCACCACGAAAGCGTGGACAATTTAGAAGTGGTCCTTTTCGGCGCGCCAGCGGACGCCGGCTGTGGCCCAAAGAACAAGTCAGAGCCGAGAGTTGATAAACAAAACAAATATTATATTCTCAAAAATGGCAGATCGAAAACAATACACAAGAATGCACACTCCACAATAGTTACATACAATACGTCACCAAACAACGTACTACACAGTACAATCAACCACAATTGGAACAACGGACACAGACAACAATACGCACTACAATGCAGTCGCATGCACTGAACAACCAAGACACTTAAAGACTAAAGAGATAGAAAACCGATTCAGTCCAAAGTTCTTGGAACCAAAGTCTAGATGATACTCTTCCGAGAATCACTCACTCAAAGTCCAGCGTTGTTGTCGTTCCCCAGCCCTCGAAGTTTCTCTTCCAGGAAACCTCCCGTCTTCAATTGGCCACTCTCCAAGCTTCAAACTTCTTCGCCCGAACACGTCGGCTTCACACACGCAGCTGTTGCCACGCGTCCTCGCTCGATAGCGGAAGACACACGCTCTTGCCTGTAGCTCGAGCCTTCACCCCTCAGGTGGAAATCCTCTTCTTCTCCTGCTTTGCCCCTACGGACAAAACCTTCGCCAACTACACGGCGGGATCCCTTCGCACTCTGGCGCTAATTTCCGTCTTCGCCTGCTCTCTCGTCTCGGCCGCTCGATTAAATACCTTCCGCGCCACATTCTAGAAAGTTCTCGTCATTTCGTCGGCGCGATACGCAGCGAAGGCTGGGGAGAGGCGCGAGACTGTACGGGGGCCGTCCCCGACAGATGAGTCAACCCGGCATACACGCCCCGTTCCTTCTGGAAAAATCGAGTGCTTGCTCGGCCGCCGTTGTGGGGTGAGGAGGTTCGTCGGCGAAGCCACGCTTCTGCGGGGAGAGCGCGCGCCCCGGGGAGCCTTGGATGTTTGTTTTCTTTTTTTTCTTTTGACCTCGCGGCGTTTCTCCCGCCCGTGATCGCAAGAATTTGGTGGCGGGCCCATTTTTAGCACTCGTTCTGTGACACCCGCACCTCCACCAGTGTAACGACGCGGGATCGACGAGCACACAAAGCACCTCAAACAAATACGCTTTGATGATGATGATGATGAACCTTCAGCTTTGCTGTCACTCGCCCACAAAGGGGGATCGGCCAAGAACCGGGTGGCAGGATCATCAAGTGTGCGAAGTCAGGCATTCAGGTAGTCTCGTAGCCGTAAATAATAACAATAGATTAACAAGGTAATCTTTTTGTTGCCATTATGTACTCACACACGGCAGAGAAAACCCCCTGTGGCTATAACCTAACGTAATCCCTCCGAACGATAAAATTACTTCCACGTTTATTTTTAAACCTAGCTTCTCAATTGGTTCGACCAGGTATCTTTTCCTCTGATAATCATATCGTTGAGAGGATAAAAATGAATGATCTATTAATTCTGATTCCTTGCAAAAGAGGCAGAACGGAGATGCTGTTAGTCCAGCTTTATGTAAGTAGTAATTCAGATGCGGAATTCTGCTTCGTAATCTGGTTATTGTAATTTCTAACTGCCGAGATACACACCACTGTTTGTTCCAGCAAAATCTTAGATCTACGAAGTCTCTGACTTTATCCAATGATAACTTTTCTGTTTCCTTGTGCAAACAAGGATTTCTATATCTGAGTACTGCTGTGTAAGGGAAATAGGGTAAAATAGGTAAGAGTGGTCCGCTTAAAGATGCTTTGGCTAACGAGTCTGCCATCTCATTTGGATAAATCCCGCAGTGGCCAGGTATCCATAGCAAGTGAAATTTTTTTCAGGTTTGCTGGTAATATACTGCTAATCATACTCAATATTGTCAAATTTTTTGCTGTAGATAGTGCAGTGCATACTGAGAGAGAATCGGTAAGTATGACCGCTTCTGATTCGCTTGCAGGAAGTACACGAAGTGCTAGAATTATAGCAAATAATTAAGCGATGAATATAGGCATGTAATCTGGTAATCGAACTGAAAAAGACCAGTCGAGAGAAGTACAGAAGATGCCTACTCCAGCCTTTTCGTTCAATACGGATGCATCCGTCGCAATAATGTTGTTTACGGACAGATGAGTCAAGTAATCTTGTAACCGATTATGTAAATATCGAAGGGGCAGTCGTTTTGCATTAGAGGGGAAAATATCATCAAATTTCATTTCAAGTTATGAATTGGGCATCTTCGTTATGGCAATCTGATAAATATTTACATTGAGAGGCTCTAGCAGCGATTGGACGAACCTAATTTGAGGGGAGTGTAGTCTAGACCATTGTGTTCCGAAGAATGCGGTTGGTTCTTGAATAAAAACGTAAGACGCTTGTCGCAGAGGCGAATTGTATATTTTTAAGAAAGTTTGAAATGTAAGTATTACGCTTTATCGATCGCAGGAAAAAGACTGCAACGACTTCTTCGTCTATTCCACTCGGTCAAGGACACTCGCGCTGCTTCGTCCTCACCACCAGTGGCGCATACGCGCGGCAATATATTTAGCGCCACTGCATAATGTTTCACTTAATAAAAAATTACAACAGAGTCACCTTGCATAGCATTGATTTCCAAGTTACGTGGGATCTGCGTGTTGTTTTTGTTGTTGTTTTTTTGCCGACAGTAGCGGATGGCGAAATGTATGCCACGAAATGATCGTCATTTGGTATTGCAAAGCGGCAGTACTGCGAAAGCAATCGAGTAGTTCTTATACAATAAAGCATTATGTAAAGAAATACTCCGAAAATGCAGGAAAATAATAGTTGGCCTCACACGACTCGGCCTCCTGCAGGCTTCGCGGCGCTTGCAGAGCGCAAGGATTGAACGCAAATGCACCCACTTGCACAGCAGTGCACTATGCGGGCGCTGCCGGCAGTCATGAAGAGCAAACCTCATTAGCGCGAAAATGCACGCGACAGCGACGAGCGATGCTATGAGCGACAAAACGGGGCGTTCGCGCGACGTGTCGCGTGCTCGTTTTCGCGCGATCGCTCGGTTCTCCAGATTTGGAAACCGTCGCTCATCGCCCGGAAGTGCTGTGCTCAAGCAGCCAATAGCGAAAAACCGGAAAAGACAAAGACTACGCAGGTGCACGTGACCCTGCCCGAGTCACGTATGCGCAACAAGAAATAACGCAATGTTCACGCATGTGCATACAAAAAAAGTGCTGGAAGGCATTCATAAACACTTTCCGTTCCATTACACAACAATATATTTTATTTTTAAATTGCATATCATTCACTACGCGGTTTTTTTGGTGCGAGTAGACGGCCTCATGCCACAACAGTGGAATTCGCTCGCCGAAGCCGTCGCGTGAATGAGGTTTGCCTGCGCTAGCGACTGACCGCGCGAAGACGATCTACGTCGCATCGCTCGTCGCTGTCGCGTGCATTTTCGCGCTTATGAGGTTTGGCCCTCAGCTGCGGGGCCATCTCCTAGCCCATGCTCAGCACACTAGGCAGTATATTTCTGGACACTGTACTATCGGTGTGTATGCTCTTTTTTTCTTTCTCTATGACTCTACCATAGAGTAACATAAAATTGACAAGAGTGGTCACTCGGGCCAAAAAGCGGCTGAGCTACACAGCTTCAGCCCAGCCGTAAGATGGCAACACATCACTGACTGGTTCAACGAAACACGTGTACTAGTTATTTACTACAGCACTTTTTCTATAGTGCATTATACGTTTACGTGTTTTTGCGTATGTGATAGTGGCCTGGATCCGTCTTTATCGTCTGCGATTGTATGGTGCGATAACGTCGGCTGGGGTTGAGGCATGAATCAGACGCGAGAGAAGTGCACATGGCGTCGACGCAACGGCAACGCTGTCACGCCCCGTGTTCATGAGCATTTGTGGCAAGGAGGAAGTACGGCCAGCAGCAGGGAGATGCCATAAGATATGTGCGATAACGTGCCTGCACGGCGTGCGTGGTGGTCTTCGCTTGTTTCGGCTGCCTCTTAGCTTAATTGCTGGGCGGTATATGAACGCCATCAAACCTAACGTTTCTGGCATTCTGCCACTCGGCGCAGAGATCTTCTTTGTGCTCTTCACTTCGTGTACTGTTTTCGTGAATTCCTTCACACGTAGAAAAACTGTCTAGAATGCTTCGCAGCGCGTTTGCGAGAAAATTATTTCTTGGCTGAAATAATTGAGTCACCACTCGCGTTCTTAGGTTTTATTTGTGCCGCTACATGTATTCGAATTCACTGCACGAGTGAAATTTGGTGAAAAGGGCAGCTATGCTCAGTTTCGTTATCTGTGCCATTCGTAAATTGCTTGAAGCTCGAACGAGTGCAATAAGAGACGTGGTGAATCAAGGAAAAATGTTTGCTAGCTAAAGCTAGGACGCAATCTTTGAGTAAACACTCCTGCCTCGTTAACGGCCTGCGTGACACCTAAAATTGCTTTGTTTTTGCTGCGGCAACTGCTTGTGGCTGTTTTTCGAGAAATAGCGATGTGAAGTGTGCAGGAGAAAATTAGTGCAAAGGTGAGAAAGAAAGCGTAGCCAACATTTTTTTTTCGGTTCATGCCGGAGTCAAGTGCTGAGGAAACTATTGCCATGTCGCGTTGTGCACTGTATGTGTGTGCGATTCTGTGCGTTTATTGCAGTTTTATTCTACTGAGGTCTTTGTTATATTGTTGTCTATATACTTCTTTCTTGTGTGCTGTTTGTAATCATGATATGGAAGCTGTATTTTCGCATCTCGCAGTGTGATGAACCTCTATTTTTGCCTGAGTTTATCAAACATTAACAAAGTGGGCTTGTGCTTACCAAGAAAATCACTTGAAAATAAAAGTTTTCGCTCCTCCAATGATTCTCATGTTTTAAATAAAGTGTTTAGAAAGACACATTGGCATTGTGATTGATTGATTTGTAGGGTTTCACGTCCCAAAACCACCATATTATGAGAGACGCCGTAGTGGGGGGCTCCGGAAATTTTGACCACCTGGGGACACATTGGCATTGTGTGCTTGCCGCTCTAGCAGTGCAGCTTACACGAAGCTCATCGATGCAGGCAAATGACGCGTTAAAAAAAAATTAAAGTATAGCCTCTTAGATGCGCACGCACGTAGAAGTGATCTCGGAGGTTGTAAAATAATCCTAGTCACTACAAAACTGCCTTCGAGATAGTTTTTTTCCGGTCTGCGATCTCTGAGGCTGCAAAGTTTCACCACACCCGTTTGGTGCGCTGGGAACCCAAATTAGCCACAAGGGCCTATGGAAGTGTCCTCTCTTGACCTTTTATATTACTCTACGACTCTACTATGGGAAGGCGGAAACCCGTCCCGTGGGCCTCAAACACGTTCGAACGTGTGAATAAAGAAGTGGTTACCGATTTTCAGTACTCGGTATTGTACAATGGGAGAGCACAAAGCCGTCCCGGGTGCCTCATACTTGTTGAGGTCCCACCCTTAGCGGCACCCTAAACGACACCAGCAAACGTTACCGGATGTGGTTCCATCAACGGAGCCAAACGGTTGAGTGCACTAAGCTTAAGTAACACTGAAGAGCCACCGTACACGATCCGGTTACTTGCAGAATGGAGTTGCCTATCCAAGAGCTTTTATGCCCGGCCTGCACTATAAAAAGTAGCGAAAAACAAAAAGGAAGTTTACGTTTAATCATTTATCTATACTCTTGCAAGATTTTGAGAATGCCTGGAATGGTGCTGTTCAATGTTTCTTATGATTCTATGAATTTATTGCCGAGTGAGTGTCGAGTTCCACAAAAAAAAATGGCAGCATATCTACGGAGTGAATAATGGAGAGTGGGGCGAAGCATCCGTCCATCCATTGGTTCTTGCTTCCGTCCGTCCATGCGTCCGCCTGTGTGACCGTCCATGCGTGCGTTTGTTCGTGCGTCCGCACGTCCATCCGCGCGTCCGTCCCTGCGTTCATTCATGCATACGCCCCTGCGTCCGTCCATGCGCCCATCCGACCGTGCAGCCCTCCATGCGTCCGTCCGTGCATCTGCCTGTGTGTGCGTACGTGCATCTATTCAACACTCCAAGTACCACCATCTCGCATCTTTTCATCATATATTCCCCATATAGAAGCACCGCCATCCAGCGGACACTCCAATGACTAAACGAGATGTGGCACACGCACACTTTTTTACGGCTTGCGCTTCGTGTCTAATTACCACGTTTAACCACCTCGAGTTCATGGTATATGCTAGTTCACGGTATTCATGGCACTGCGGCCCAACGCTCGCTAAAACTTTCTAAAACCAAGAAGGTTACACCCATCGAGTATAACGTAGTAACCCTTTATTGTCAGATAGTGCTAAATATACATGCGAATGGGGAATGAGAGACAGGAGAATTCGGCTTTTAGTGAACGTGCACGCTGCGAATTTTTTTATTGTTCAACAACGCACAGGAGAAATCTCCCACCGGCACCACCTTGCAGGTCAAAACGTAAGACTGGTTACACACTACGCCTACGACTACTACGAGGGACGAACGGGTGCCGCTTTAAGAAGCTTCGCCTCTAGAAAAGCATATTTACGCAGAGAATGATGATCAGTGGGACGAAGCTTCGAAGAATTTCATCGGCGAAGCGTGAATTATTCTCTGGCCACGTCTGTCTGTCTGTCTGTCTGTCTGTCTGTCTGTCTGTCTGTCTGTCTGTCTGTCTGTCTGTCTGTCTATCTGTGTGTCTGTCTGTCGATCCGTCTGTCCACGTCTCCGTCTGTCTGTATATGTGTCAATCTATCATCCCATCCATGAATTGAACACTCCAAGTATCGCCATCTCGCATCTTTTCATCGTATATTCGATGAATGGATGGGTTGGATGGATTGATATGGCTGTACCCTTTAGATTGGGTGGTGGTGTCCTCCGAATCCTCGCAACTTCACGAAAAAGATGACACACTCTTCAAGTAGACTTCAATAAAATTCCCGTCTGAAAGCGTTTCATAAAGCGGAGAGCGATGTGAGCACGTCCTCACCACCCTACGCCACCTAGCGGATCTTCTTCGCCACGTTTAAAATCCGTGTGTGACAGCTGCCTTCTGATTTACTGTGAAGTTCGATGGCGCTATGTGTACACTGCAACACCCTGAGATGTTAAAAGCTAAGCGGCAATGCCAAGAAAGGACGTGTACTGTGCCGCTGTGTCAAAGAAGTTATCGGTCGAACAAGAAAAAGGCGTCTTGTTCCCCGCACTAACGGATCCAGCACAGTTTCCTGAATGAAAAAGTAGGATCAAGAGGGCAGAGTGCAGACAGAAGGCTAAATCCGAAAGCTGTCGTGTGAGAAAAGCATTCTGAGAGTGACTCCACCAAACTATCTTTTAGGATTAGGTGAACGGTGTCGGGAATAAAATCGCCGTTTAGGCAAAATATCAAATATTATTATTTATCTAATAAATCGAAAATACCCTTTCGAATTTCATTCACGCAGTTTTAGGGGTGAAGCTCCTTATAGCAGCACCCATTCGTCCCTCGTTGTCGTAGTAGTAGTCGTAGTGTGTAACCAGTATTACATTTTGACCTCCAAGGTGGTGCCGGTAAGAGATTCCTTCTAACTGTTGTTGAACAATAAAAAATTCGCAGCGTGTGCGTTAACTAAAAGCCGAATTCTCGTGTCTCTCATTCCCCCTCAGCAGTCATTGGCATGTACATTGAGCACTATTTGACAAGAAAGGGTTGCTACGTTATGCTCGCTGGGCATAACCTCCTTGGTTTTAGAAAGGTTTAGCGAGCGTTGGGTCGCAGTGCAATCAATACAGTGAAATAGTATATACCATGAACTCGAGGTGGTTAAAGGTGGGAAGTAGAGACGAAGCGCAAGCCGTAAGAAAGTGTGCGTGTGCCACCTTTCGTTTAGTCCTTGGTATGTCCGCTGGATGGCGGTACATATGCGGAATATATGATGAAAAGATGCGAGATGGTGGTACTTGGAGTGTTAATAGACGGACGAAAGGACACACAGACAGATGCATGCACGGACTCACGGATGGCTGCACCGACGGATGGACGCATGGACGGACGCAGGGGCGGAGGCATGAATGAATGCACGAACAGACGCACGCACGGACGGGCGAATGGACGCACGGACGGTCACACAGACGGACGCATGGACGAACGGAAGCAAGAACGAATAAACGGACGGAGGCTTCGCCCCTTTCTCCATCATTCACTTCGTGGATATGGTGCCATTTTTTTTCTCCCATGTCAACGTCGGACTCTCTTTCCAACAACGTTTTGAGTATCATATGTAGCGATTGTGAGATTATTCATTGGCATGTTGTCATTCTTTGTTTTCACTCGAATTCTATTGGAATGCAGGCTAAGAGGTAAAGGTTTTAGGGTCTTCTGTGATAATTCTTGCTCTCAAGAACAAATCACATTAAAAAAATAACTCTGGTGGTTATACTGTCAATGGTTTTTAAAATTAATTTCTTTGCGTGCTGCAACCACCTTGAGCATCTATCTATCTATCTATCTATCTATCTATCTATCTATCTATCTATCTATCTATCTATCTATCTATCTATCTATCTATCTATCTATCTATCTATCTATCTATCTATCTATCTATCTATCTATCTATCTATCTATCTATCTATCCGTCCATATGTCTTTCCATCCGTCCATCCGTCTGTCTGCCCACCCGTCCGTCCATCCGTTTGTCCGTCTATCCGCCCATCCGTCTGTCTGTCCATCTGCCCGTCCCTCTGTCTGCGTGTCTGTCTATCTGTCCATCCTTCTGTCCGTCCGTCTGCCTGTCTCTCCATCTGTCTGTCCATCCGTCTGTCCGTTTGTCTATCCGTGCGTCCATGTGTCTGTCTGTCTGCCTGTCCGTCCGTCTGTCTGCCTGTCCATCAGTCTGTCCGTCCGTCCGTCCGCCTGTCTGTCCGTCTGTCGGTCTGTTTGTCCATCCGTCTGTCGGTCCATCCGTCTGTCTGCCTGTCTCTTTGTCTGTCCATCCGTCCGTCCATGTGTCCATCTGTCTGTCTGTCTGTCTGTCTGTCTGTCTGTCTGTCTGTCTGTCTGTCTGTCTGTCTGTCTGCCTGTCTGTCTGTCTGTCTGTCTGTCTGTCTGCCTGCCTGCCTGTCTGTCTGTCTGTCTGCCTGTCTGTCTGCCTGCCTGCCTGTCTATCTATCTATCTATCTATCTATCTATCTATCTATCTATCTATCTATCTATCTATCTATCTATCTATCTATCTATCTATCTATCTATCTATCTATCTATCTATCTATCTATCTATCTATCTATCTATCTATCTATCTATCTATCTATCTATCTATCTATCTATCTATCTATCTATCTATCTATCTATCTATCTATCTATCTATCGAATCGCCTACGTCTGGGTGCCCTCACGATTACCCCCTTAACTTAGGGTCTTCGAAATACTTTGCAATGAGAGCCAAATGTTCGTGAAACGCCAATGCTGGTTTCAGTGTTGACTATCCAATTTCTTGCATAATGTGACGACGCGGGATCGACGAGCACACAAAGTGCCTCAAAGAAATATGCTTTATCGCTCGCGGAAAAAAGACGGCAACGACTTCTTCGTCTTTTGCACTCGGTCAAGGACACTCGCGCTGCTTCGTTCTCGCCACCACTGGCACATTCGCGCGGCATTATTCCCCCTTTAAAAAAACATCGCCCCGATGTTAAACATTCGAGAAGCAAGGCGAAACCAAAACGGCACAGTTAGTCTCTGAAAATGAGGTTTCATCCGAAGCACGTGGACAATTTCTGGTGAATGTCTGCGGCGCTTCGAACACTGCACGTCATCTGGAACAACCTCGTAGTTGACGTCACTGATGCGTCGCAGAACCTTGTAGGGTCCGAAGTATCTTCGCAACAGATTTCGGAGAGCCCACGCTGACGAATAGGTGTCCAGACCCATATTTTGTCGTCCACGTTGTATATGACGGGTCTGTGCCGGAGGTTGTAACGTTTGGCATCGTCACCTTGTTGTTTGGTGATTCGCAACCTGGCAAGTTGTCTGGCTTCTTCTGCTAGCTGGGTGAACTCTTCGGCGTCCGTCTCATTGCCATCATTTTCATGAGGGAGCATTGCGTCTAACGTTGTCGTAATCTCGCGTCCATAAAGGAGACTGAAGGGTGTCTTCCAAGTGGTCTCCAGACGAGCCGTGTTGTACGTGAGCGTCACGTAGGGGAAAATGACGTCCCAGTTCTTGTGCTCTGCATCTACCCATATACTTATCATGTCAGCCAGGGTCTTGTTGAGGCGTTAGGTGAGCCCGTTGGTCTGGGGATGATACGCCGTTGTCTTTCTGTGAGCTGTACCACTTAGTCGGAAAATGGTGTCCAAAAGCTCAGCCATGAACGCAGTACCTCTATCAGTGATGACTATTGCGGGAGAACCGAGTCTTAAGACGACGGCTTCGATGAAGAATTTCGCCGCTTCAGCTGCCGTTGCCCGTGGCAGAGCGCCTGTTTCCGCGTATCGGGTCAGGTAATCCGTGGCGACGATTATCAACCTGTTTCCAGTGGCAGACTTTGGGAAGGGGCCCAGATAACCCATGCCAATTTGTGCGAACGGTGTCACCGGCACTCGGACAGGCTGCAGCAGGCCAGCTGGTTTGATGGATGGTGGCTAGCGATGCTGGCAATCTAGACATGCCTGCACGCAAGTTTTGACAACTTCTGCAAGTCTTAGCCAGTAATAGTTCTGCCTTATCCTCGCCAATCTTCTTGCGTAACCCAAGTGACCAGCGGTGGGTTCGTCGTGGCAGGCTTGCAGTACCTCACGGCGAAGCGAAGAAGGAACGACGAGCAAGTAGCTGCTGCCGGCGGGTGGAAAGTTCCCCTTATAGAGAACGTCATTTCGCAAGCAGTACGACGGCAGCCTCTCGCAAATAACTTCGGCGCGCTATTCGTTCGCCCTTGTAGGTAATTTATGAGTGGTAGCAGTTCAGCATCGTCACGCTGCTGTTGAGAAAAGGCGGCAGTGTCCACAATTCCCAGAAAGACCGTGTCGTCATCGTCGTTGTCTGGGGATGCGGTCTCAACAGGAGACCGAGGAAGACAGTCGGCATCTGTGTGTCGTTTTCCCGACTTGTAGGCAACAGTGAAGTCAAATTCTTGGAGCGGAAGACTCCATCGTTGAAGACGGCCAGACGGATGTTTCAAGTTGACTAACTAACAGAGAGAGTGGTGATCGCTTATATCGGTGAACGGGCGGCCGTACAAATAAGGACGAAACTTCAGGACTGCCCATACCAATGCAAGACATTCCTTCTTCGTCGTAGTGTAGTTAGCTTCCACTCGGGACAGCGTCCTGCTGGCGTAGGCGTTCAGCCTTTCATTGTTGTCCTTCGACTGTACGAGCACTGCTCCAAGACCCACATTACTAGCGTCTCTATGAAGTATTGTTGGCGCGTCTTCATCGAAGTGGGCCAGCACAGGGGGTGTTTGCATGCGCTGACGAAGCTCCCGAAACACCTGCTGTTGGTCTTCGCCCCATTTGAGAGAAGTATTTTCCCGAATAAGCTGTGTCAATGGCCATGCGATGCGTGAAAAATTAGCAATAAACCACCGGTAATAGGCACAAACTACAAAAAACGTCGCACTGATTTTTTGTCTGATGGCGTTGGGAAGTTCACCACGGCGGCAATTTTATCCAGGTCGGGTCGAATCCCTTGGCTGCTCACGATGCGACCGAGAAATTGAAGTTCGTGGAAGCCGAAGTGGCACCTTTCAGGTTTCAGAGTAAGAGCAGCCAAGCGTATTGCTTCAAAAACTGCTTCGAGCCTTCGTAGGTGTTCCTCGAAAGTCGCCGAAGAGACAATCACGTCGTCGAGGTACACCAAGCAGGTTTGCCACTTAAGTCCCGACACAACCAAGTCCATGAGACGCTGGAATGATGCTGGCGCCGAACACAAACCGAAAGGAAGTATCTGAAATTCATAAAGTCCATCGGGCGTAACAAAGGTGGTCTTCTCACGATCTCTCTCATCCACTTCAATTTGCCAGTAGCCGCTTTTCAAGTCCATGGACGAAAAGTGGCGTGCGTTTGTAGTCTCTCCAATGAATCATCAATATTCGGCAGAGGGTAGATGTCCTTCTTTGTTATCTGATTGAGCTTCCGGTAGTCGACGCAAAAATGCAAGCTGCCGTCCTTCTTTTTGACGAGTACCACAGGTGATGCCCAAGGACTGTTGAATGGCCGAATAACACCATCTTCTAGCATCGTTTTCACCTGTTTTTGGATTGCCTCACGCTCCTTTGGGGCGACTCAATAAGGGTTTTGCCAGATGGGTCTGGCGTCAGAATCCGTGATGACACGGTGTTTCGTCAGTTCCGTTTGACCAACTCTTGATGTGGATGAGAAGCAGCCGTGGAACTTGTTGATCAGCGCAAGAAGGCGGCCTCGCTCAATGGGAGATAACGTTGGACCAACGTCGACAGGTGTCGGTGTAGTGATAGTAGGCGCTGCTGCTTCCTCCGCTAAATGACAATCTTCTGTTCGTCGAAATATGCAATAGCCGTGCCTTTACCTATGCGTCGGCGTTCTCTACTGAAATTTGTTAATTAACAAGAGTTCAGCGCATCCGTCAAGCAACTGTTTGCTGGGCTAGTGAGAAATCCACCAATTACAGTAGCTGAGTTCACGAAAGAAGCCACAGCTATTGAAGGGGCCCTACAGCAACGGTGGTACCGTTGCTGTAGGGCCCCTTCAATAGCTGTGGCTTCTTTCGTGAACTCAGCTACTGTAATTGGTGGATTTCTCACTAGCCCAGCAAACAGTTCCTCCTTCACGCCTCGCATTAGATATCGCAGTTTTCTGTCTTCCGGCATCTCGGGATCTGCCCTGCCGAAAAGACGGGTCATGTCCTCGCCGAACATGGCAACGCTCTCATTTGGTTTTTGAATTCGAGCTTCCAAGAGACGTTGCGCATTCTCCTTTCCGTCGAGACTAGTAAATGTATCAATCAGCTGGTTGCGGAAGTCGTCCCACGTAGCCATGTTTCTTTCCCTATTGATGTAACACGTCTGGGTGTTATCTTTAAGGTAGAAGTACACATTCGCGAGCTTGTCTTCTGGGGTGGCCCACTGGTTGTACTTCGCGCAGTGTTCGAACTGGTCAAGCCAGTCTTTTGCGTCGTCATAGGTCTCACCATGAAATCAGTCAGGAATCATGGGATTCTGAAGTGTCATGTGCAATGGAGCTGCAGTAGCCATGGTGGCTGAAGGTGGCAAGCGATTGCTGGCAGTTTCTGGCAAGGGATTGAGCTCGGGAGCCAGACTTCGCAGACGGCGACTGAAACAGTGGACCGGTGTGTCGACGGGTGGTAGTGATTCTGGGCTCGATTGTCGGGCCCGCGAAGGGAGGCCAAGCATGATGACTACCCCGCTGTCACACCGGTCCCGTTAATTAGGGAGGCGATCGCCGGGCTAATTCCAAGGGCCAAAGTATTGGCCCCCCGAACCGCACCACGAAAGCGTGGACAATTTAGAAGTGGTCCTTTTCGGCGCGCCAGCGGACGCCGGCTGTGGCCCAAAGAACAAGTCAGAGCCGAGAGTTGATAAACAAAACAAATATTATATTCTCAAAAATGGCAGATCGAAAACAATATACAAGAATGCACACTCCACAATAGTTACATACAATACGTCACCAAACAACGTACTACACAGTACAATCAACCACAATTGGAACAACGGACACAGACAACAATACGCACTCTAATGCAGTCGCATGCACTGAACAACCAAGACACTTAAAGACTAAAGAGATAGAAAACCGATTCAGTCCAAAGTTCTTGGAACCAAAGTCTAGATGATACTCTTCCGAGAATCACTCACTCAAAGTCCAGCGTTGTTGTCGTTCCGCAGCCCTCGAAGTTTCTCTTCCAGGAAACCTCGCCGAAGTTTCTCTTCCAGGAAACCTCCCGTCTTCAATTGGCCACTCTCCAAGCTTCAAACTTCTTCGCCCGAACACGTCGGCTTCACACACGCAGCTGTTGCCACGCGTCCTCGCTCGATAGCGGCAGACACACGCTCTTGCCTGTAGCTCGAGCCTTCACCCCTCAGGTGGAAATCCTCTTCTTCTCCTGCTTTGCCCCGACGGACAAAACCTTCGCCGACTACACGGCGGGATCCCTTCGCACTCTGGTGCTAATTTCCGTCTTCTCCTGCTCTCTCGTCTCGGCCGCTCGATTAAATACCTTCCGCGCCACATTCTAGAAAGTTCTCGTCGTTTCGTCGGCGCGATACGCAGCGAAGGCTGGGGAGAGGCGCGAGACTGTACGGGGGCCGTCCCCGACAGATGAGTCAACCCGGCATACACGCCCCGTTCCTTCTGGAAAAATCGAGTGCTTGCTCGGCCGCCGTTGTGGGGTGAGGAGGTTCGTCGGCGAAGCCACGCTTCTGCGGGGAGAGCGCGCGCCCCGGGGAGCCTTGGATGTTTGTTTTATTTTTTTTTTCTTTTGACCTCACGGCGTTTCTCCCGCCCGTTATCGCAAGAATTTGGCGGCGCGCCCATTTTTAGCGCTCGTTCTGTGACACTGCCCCCCACTTTAAAAATATTATCTCATAATATTCAAAACCACACAAACGAGTGCGAAAAGTCACCACACACTCTCACAGACTGTAACACAATCCGTCGCTCATGACACTTCACATTCACAATATATCACTCAATACAATCGTACATTGTAGTTCAATTCCACAACACATGAAATATAGGCACAGGTACATGACTACAACACTTCATCACACATTCCAAACAATACGAACGTACAAAGTTCTCTCATTACAACAATTATACAACACTATACATCACATCACAGCACAGACACTTCGACACTTGTGACACAGGATAACACAACATTAACACAACATATGGCACTCAGCACTGCCAAACACATTCTGATTCGACCTCGACACCTATCCGGTGCATTCCGAGCGGCGCTTGCGCCCTTTCTTGCGGTGCTCGCTCGATCTCTTCTTGTTTTTCCTTGTTCTTTTTCGGCGAGCCCTTTCCAACGACGATAACTGAGGCGGCGTCTCAGCCATCGTTGTCACTTCTGACACTGTTAACGGATAATAACGCTCAACCGATCATGTCACCCGCTTGTTCATGTCACGACATTGGACCTGGCTGGCCGACTCCGTCACCTTTACACTGTCTGTCGGTTGAGGTCGTGCCGACGTACGTCCTGCTGCCCAGCACGTGAACTCATTCAACTCGATCATCTTCTCATTCACTGTCTCTTGCGCCGCGGCTTCACCTTGGGCTCTAGTGATATCCGTCGCGGGCTGCTCTTCCACTGTATCTCGCGGTCGCTGGGTTGGCGCGGGCTCTATCTTCGGGTCTTCTCCCAAACATTCCGGATCATTCGGTCCTCGCGCCCCGTCGATGTTTCCGATGACAAGGTCGTGCAGGGGGGTCGTCATGCATAAAGCAGTAACCTTCCCGCTGAAGTACGGGGTTTCAACTTCAATTTCTGCTTCGGGAAGCATCCGGACCGTACGGTCAATTAGGCAAACCGGCTTTGTTTTGCCTGTTAACTCGCTTTCCCGTACCAAATTTCTCCGCACGATAACCGTGGAGCTACCGGTGTCTCTTAGAACCATAATCTTCTTGCCTGCGACCTTTCCAGGCAGCATTGGCATTCCCTTCGTAACACCGGTTGGCTGTTTTGACATTACAGCACCCACAATAGGAATTTTCTCCCCATTCTTCAACTCTACGAATCCCTCGGTGACGGCATTATTATCAGATTTCGGTGCCGCTTGCACACAGGATACCTGGTGAGTTTGACTCACTCCGTTCCGACAAGCGTCTGCTTTGTGCCCAGTCTGACCGCACTTGAAACATTTTACTGCCGTAGGGCTCGTAAAGATCGTTCGACAGTTTTTCGCGCGATGACCCACTCGGTTGCACAGAAAACATCGCGGAATGCTCTCTGGTGCACGCTTCTTTTCTTCGGGAGCCGATTTCTTCGAATCTTCAGGACACTCCTTCTTGGCCCTGGCCAAATTAGTGCCACCTTGCGCTTCCGAGAATTGATCAGCCAATTCAAGCATGTCTTCAAGTGAGTCAGCCTTCCTCTCTTTCAAGTACAGCGACAGGCTTGGGTGGCAACTAGTAAGAAATTGCTCTCTAATTAGGAGCTCTCTAAGCTCATCGTACTCCTGCGCTGTCCCTGAAAGTTCAATCCATCTGTCGAAATAATGGCTAAGTCGGGCGGCATACTGCGTAGCCGTCTCACCATCAGCTGGCTTTCCTGTCCAAAATCTGTCCCGGAATCCTTCCACGGTAAATCTAAATCGCTTCAGCAAAGCAGCTTTCACCTTGGCATAGTTGGCTGCATCGGTCGGCGTCAGTCTACCATACACACTGAGCGCTTCACCACTCAAGCAAGTACTCAAAGCAGTTGCCCATTGATGTTCCGGCCAATTTTGGCTCCTTGCAATCGTCTCAAATCGGTGAAGGTACGCGTCAAGGTCGTCCTTCCTTTCATCAAACGCTACGAGCAGCTTGCTTGGGTTCAAGCGGAAGCCATGATCTTCCCGTTCACTGCTTTCAACTCTAGCTTGGACGGGAGTTTCACTTCGCTGTTGCAAACGGAGCCGCTCGAGTTCCATCTCGTGCTGCCGCTGCCGTTCCCTTTCAGCCATCTCCGCTTCTCTTTCTTCTCTCGCCCTTTCGGCTGCCAACTTCTCTCTCTCCAACTCCAACTTCAATTGTTGCTCTCTTTCTTCCTTCGCCCTTTCAGCGGCCAGCCTTTCTCTTTCCAACTCAGCTGCTTTTTCTTCCTTGGCCCTCTCAGCTGCCAACCTCTCTCGTTCCAACTCAGCTGCTTTTTCTTCCTTGGCCCTCTCTTTTTCTTCTTTTTCCTTCTGGGTGACCCACTTCCGTAGTTCGGCGCCAGAAAGACCCATCTTCTCACCAAGAGCGACTAACTTTTCGAGATCCATGGTGTCTCGCAACTCGCAAATAAAACCTTGCCGCGTGCAAAAAGTATCTGCCTAAATCAGTCTATCGGAACACTCTCTGGCACTCGTTAACGAGAATACTGAATAACACACAAAATCGTTCCGATAGCAATATCAACAACTCGAGGCTCTTTCTCACTACTTTGGACACACTGTTCACCAAAAGGTCCTGTGTCGCGGATGCCAGATTAATTGTCACACCGGTCCCGTTAATTAGGGAGGCGATCGCCGGGCTAATTCCAAGGACCAAAGTATTGGCCCCCCGAACCGCACCACGAAAGCGTGGACAATTTAGAAGTGGTCCTTTTCGGCGCGCCAGCGGACGCCGGCTGTGGCCCAAAGAACAAGTCAGAGCCGAGAGTTGATAAACAAAACAAATATTATATTCTCAAAAATGGCAGATCGAAAACAATACACAAGAATGCACACTCCACAACAGTTACATACAATACGTCACCAAACAACGTACTACACAGTACAATCAACCACAATTGGAACAACGGACACAGACAACAATACGCACTACAATGCAGTCGCATGCACTGAACAACCAAGACACTTAAAGACTAAAGAGATAGAAAACCGATTCAGTCCAAAGTTCTTGGAACCAAAGTCTAGATGATACTCTTCCGAGAATCACTCACTCAAAGTCCAGCGTTGTTGTCGTTCCCCAGCCCTCGAAGTTTCTCTTCCAGGAAACCTCCCGTCTTCAATTGGCCACTCTCCAAGCTTCAAACTTCTTCGCCCGAACACGTCGGCTTCACACACGCAGCTGTTGCCACGCGTCCTCGCTCGATAGCGGAAGACACACGCTCTTGCCTGTAGCTCGAGCCTTCACCCCTCAGGTGGAAATCCTCTTCTTCTCCTGCTTTGCCCCTACGGACAAAACCTTCGCCAACTACACGGCGGGATCCCTTCGCACTCTGGCGCTAATTTCCGTCTTCGCCTGCTCTCTCGTCTCGGCCGCTCGATTAAATACCTTCCGCGCCACATTCTAGAAAGTTCTCGTCATTTCGTCGGCGCGATACGCAGCGAAGGCTGGGGAGAGGCGCGAGACTGTACGGGGGCCGTCCCCGACAGATGAGTCAACCCGGCATACACGCCCCGTTCCTTCTGGAAAAATCGAGTGCTTGCTCGGCCGCCGTTGTGGGGTGAGGAGGTTCGTCGGCGAAGCCACGCTTCTGCGGGGAGAGCGCGCGCCCCGGGGAGCCTTGGATGTTTGTTTTCTTTTTTTTCTTTTGACCTCGCGGCGTTTCTCCCGCCCGTTATCGCAAGAATTTGGTGGCGGGCCCATTTTTAGCACTCGTTCTGTGACACCCGCACCTCCACCAGTGTAACGACGCGGGATCGACGAGCACACAAAGCACCTCAAACAAATACGCTTTGATGATGATGATGATGAACCTTCAGCTTTGCTGTCACTCGCCCACAAAGGGGGATCGGCCAAGAACCGGGTGGCAGGATCATCAAGTGTGCGAAGTCAGGCATTCAGGTAGTCTCGTAGCCGTAAATAATAACAATAGATTAACAAGGTAATCTTTTTGTTGCCATTATGTACTCACACACGGCAGAGAAAACCCCCTGTGGCTATAACCTAACGTAATCCCTCCGAACGATAAAATTACTTCCACGTTTATTTTTAAACCTAGCTTCTCAATTGGTTCGACCAGGTATCTTTTCCTCTGATAATCATATCGTTGAGAGGATAAAAATGAATGATCTATTAATTCTGATTCCTTGCAAAAGAGGCAGAACGGAGATGCTGTTAGTCCAGCTTTATGTAAGTAGTAATTCAGATGCGGAATTCTGCTTCGTAATCTGGTTATTGTAATTTCTAACTGCCGAGATACACACCACTGTTTGTTCCAGCAAAATCTTAGATCTACGAAGTCTCTGACTTTATCCAATGATAACTTTTCTGTTTCCTTGTGCAAACAAGGATTTCTATATCTGAGTACTGCTGTGTAAGGGAAATAGGGTAAAATAGGTAAGAGTGGTCCGCTTAAAGATGCTTTGGCTAACGAGTCTGCCATCTCATTTGGATAAATCCCGCAGTGGCCAGGTATCCATAGCAAGTGAAATTTTTTTCAGGTTTGCTGGTAATATACTGCTAATCATACTCAATATTGTCAAATTTTTTGCTGTAGATAGTGCAGTGCATACTGAGAGAGAATCGGTAAGTATGACCGCTTCTGATTCGCTTGCAGGAAGTACACGAAGTGCTAGAATTATAGCAAATAATTAAGCGATGAATATAGGCATGTAATCTGGTAATCGAACTGAAAAAGACCAGTCGAGAGAAGTACAGAAGATGCCTACTCCAGCCTTTTCGTTCAATACGGATGCATCCGTCGCAATAATGTTGTTTACGGACAGATGAGTCAAGTAATCTTGTAACCGATTATGTAAATATCGAAGGGGCAGTCGTTTTGCATTAGAGGGGAAAATATCATCAAATTTCATTTCAAGTTATGAATTGGGCATCTTCGTTATGGCAATCTGATAAATATTTACATTGAGAGGCTCTAGCAGCGATTGGACGAACCTAATTTGAGGGGAGTGTAGTCTAGACCATTGTGTTCCGAAGAATGCGGTTGGTTCTTGAATAAAAACGTAAGACGCTTGTCGCAGAGGCGAATTGTATATTTTTAAGAAAGTTTGAAATGTAAGTATTACGCTTTATCGATCGCAGGAAAAAGACTGCAACGACTTCTTCGTCTATTCCACTCGGTCAAGGACACTCGCGCTGCTTCGTCCTCACCACCAGTGGCGCATACGCGCGGCAATATATTTAGCGCCACTGCATAATGTTTCACTTAATAAAAAATTACAACAGAGTCACCTTGCATAGCATTGATTTCCAAGTTACGTGGGATCTGCGTGTTGTTTTTGTTGTTGTTTTTTTGCCGACAGTAGCGGATGGCGAAATGTATGCCACGAAATGATCGTCATTTGGTATTGCAAAGCGGCAGTACTGCGAAAGCAATCGAGTAGTTCTTATACAATAAAGCATTATGTAAAGAAATACTCCGAAAATGCAGGAAAATAATAGTTGGCCTCACACGACTCGGCCTCCTGCAGGCTTCGCGGCGCTTGCAGAGCGCAAGGATTGAACGCAAATGCACCCACTTGCACAGCAGTGCACTATGCGGGCGCTGCCGGCAGTCATGAAGAGCAAACCTCATTAGCGCGAAAATGCACGCGACAGCGACGAGCGATGCTATGAGCGACAAAACGGGGCGTTCGCGCGACGTGTCGCGTGCTCGTTTTCGCGCGATCGCTCGGTTCTCCAGATTTGGAAACCGTCGCTCATCGCCCGGAAGTGCTGTGCTCAAGCAGCCAATAGCGAAAAACCGGAAAAGACAAAGACTACGCAGGTGCACGTGACCCTGCCCGAGTCACGTATGCGCAACAAGAAATAACGCAATGTTCACGCATGTGCATACAAAAAAAGTGCTGGAAGGCATTCATAAACACTTTCCGTTCCATTACACAACAATATATTTTATTTTTAAATTGCATATCATTCACTACGCGGTTTTTTTGGTGCGAGTAGACGGCCTCATGCCACAACAGTGGAATTCGCTCGCCGAAGCCGTCGCGTGAATGAGGTTTGCCTGCGCTAGCGACTGACCGCGCGAAGACGATCTACGTCGCATCGCTCGTCGCTGTCGCGTGCATTTTCGCGCTTATGAGGTTTGGCCCTCAGCTGCGGGGCCATCTCCTAGCCCATGCTCAGCACACTAGGCAGTATATTTCTGGACACTGTACTATCGGTGTGTATGCTCTTTTTTTCTTTCTCTATGACTCTACCATAGAGTAACATAAAATTGACAAGAGTGGTCACTCGGGCCAAAAAGCGGCTGAGCTACACAGCTTCAGCCCAGCCGTAAGATGGCAACACATCACTGACTGGTTCAACGAAACACGTGTACTAGTTATTTACTACAGCACTTTTTCTATAGTGCATTATACGTTTACGTGTTTTTGCGTATGTGATAGTGGCCTGGATCCGTCTTTATCGTCTGCGATTGTATGGTGCGATAACGTCGGCTGGGGTTGAGGCATGAATCAGACGCGAGAGAAGTGCACATGGCGTCGACGCAACGGCAACGCTGTCACGCCCCGTGTTCATGAGCATTTGTGGCAAGGAGGAAGTACGGCCAGCAGCAGGGAGATGCCATAAGATATGTGCGATAACGTGCCTGCACGGCGTGCGTGGTGGTCTTCGCTTGTTTCGGCTGCCTCTTAGCTTAATTGCTGGGCGGTATATGAACGCCATCAAACCTAACGTTTCTGGCATTCTGCCACTCGGCGCAGAGATCTTCTTTGTGCTCTTCACTTCGTGTACTGTTTTCGTGAATTCCTTCACACGTAGAAAAACTGTCTAGAATGCTTCGCAGCGCGTTTGCGAGAAAATTATTTCTTGGCTGAAATAATTGAGTCACCACTCGCGTTCTTAGGTTTTATTTGTGCCGCTACATGTATTCGAATTCACTGCACGAGTGAAATTTGGTGAAAAGGGCAGCTATGCTCAGTTTCGTTATCTGTGCCATTCGTAAATTGCTTGAAGCTCGAACGAGTGCAATAAGAGACGTGGTGAATCAAGGAAAAATGTTTGCTAGCTAAAGCTAGGACGCAATCTTTGAGTAAACACTCCTGCCTCGTTAACGGCCTGCGTGACACCTAAAATTGCTTTGTTTTTGCTGCGGCAACTGCTTGTGGCTGTTTTTCGAGAAATAGCGATGTGAAGTGTGCAGGAGAAAATTAGTGCAAAGGTGAGAAAGAAAGCGTAGCCAACATTTTTTTTTCGGTTCATGCCGGAGTCAAGTGCTGAGGAAACTATTGCCATGTCGCGTTGTGCACTGTATGTGTGTGCGATTCTGTGCGTTTATTGCAGTTTTATTCTACTGAGGTCTTTGTTATATTGTTGTCTATATACTTCTTTCTTGTGTGCTGTTTGTAATCATGATATGGAAGCTGTATTTTCGCATCTCGCAGTGTGATGAACCTCTATTTTTGCCTGAGTTTATCAAACATTAACAAAGTGGGCTTGTGCTTACCAAGAAAATCACTTGAAAATAAAAGTTTTCGCTCCTCCAATGATTCTCATGTTTTAAATAAAGTGTTTAGAAAGACACATTGGCATTGTGATTGATTGATTTGTAGGGTTTCACGTCCCAAAACCACCATATTATGAGAGACGCCGTAGTGGGGGGCTCCGGAAATTTTGACCACCTGGGGACACATTGGCATTGTGTGCTTGCCGCTCTAGCAGTGCAGCTTACACGAAGCTCATCGATGCAGGCAAATGACGCGTTAAAAAAAAATTAAAGTATAGCCTCTTAGATGCGCACGCACGTAGAAGTGATCTCGGAGGTTGTAAAATAATCCTAGTCACTACAAAACTGCCTTCGAGATAGTTTTTTTCCGGTCTGCGATCTCTGAGGCTGCAAAGTTTCACCACACCCGTTTGGTGCGCTGGGAACCCAAATTAGCCACAAGGGCCTATGGAAGTGTCCTCTCTTGACCTTTTATATTACTCTACGACTCTACTATGGGAAGGCGGAAACCCGTCCCGTGGGCCTCAAACACGTTCGAACGTGTGAATAAAGAAGTGGTTACCGATTTTCAGTACTCGGTATTGTACAATGGGAGAGCACAAAGCCGTCCCGGGTGCCTCATACTTGTTGAGGTCCCACCCTTAGCGGCACCCTAAACGACACCAGCAAACGTTACCGGATGTGGTTCCATCAACGGAGCCAAACGGTTGAGTGCACTAAGCTTAAGTAACACTGAAGAGCCACCGTACACGATCCGGTTACTTGCAGAATGGAGTTGCCTATCCAAGAGCTTTTATGCCCGGCCTGCACTATAAAAAGTAGCGAAAAACAAAAAGGAAGTTTACGTTTAATCATTTATCTATACTCTTGCAAGATTTTGAGAATGCCTGGAATGGTGCTGTTCAATGTTTCTTATGATTCTATGAATTTATTGCCGAGTGAGTGTCGAGTTCCACAAAAAAAAATGGCAGCATATCTACGGAGTGAATAATGGAGAGTGGGGCGAAGCATCCGTCCATCCATTGGTTCTTGCTTCCGTCCGTCCATGCGTCCGCCTGTGTGACCGTCCATGCGTGCGTTTGTTCGTGCGTCCGCACGTCCATCCGCGCGTCCGTCCCTGCGTTCATTCATGCATACGCCCCTGCGTCCGTCCATGCGCCCATCCGACCGTGCAGCCCTCCATGCGTCCGTCCGTGCATCTGCCTGTGTGTGCGTACGTGCATCTATTCAACACTCCAAGTACCACCATCTCGCATCTTTTCATCATATATTCCCCATATAGAAGCACCGCCATCCAGCGGACACTCCAATGACTAAACGAGATGTGGCACACGCACACTTTTTTACGGCTTGCGCTTCGTGTCTAATTACCACGTTTAACCACCTCGAGTTCATGGTATATGCTAGTTCACGGTATTCATGGCACTGCGGCCCAACGCTCGCTAAAACTTTCTAAAACCAAGAAGGTTACACCCATCGAGTATAACGTAGCAACCCTTTATTGTCAGATAGTGCTAAATATACATGCGAATGGGGAATGAGAGACAGGAGAATTCGGCTTTTAGTGAACGTGCACGCTGCGAATTTTTTTATTGTTCAACAACGCACAGGAGAAATCTCCCACCGGCACCACCTTGCAGGTCAAAACGTAAGACTGGTTACACACTACGCCTACGACTACTACGAGGGACGAACGGGTGCCGCTTTAAGAAGCTTCGCCTCTAGAAAAGCATATTTACGCAGAGAATGATGATCAGTGGGACGAAGCTTCGAAGAATTTCATCGGCGAAGCGTGAATTATTCTCTGGCCACGTCTGTCTGTCTGTCTGTCTGTCTGTCTGTCTGTCTGTCTGTCTGTCTGTCTGTCTGTCTGTCTGTCTGTCTGTCTGTCTGTCTGTCTATCTGTGTGTCTGTCTGTCGATCCGTCTGTCCACGTCTCCGTCTGTCTGTATATGTGTCAATCTATCATCCCATCCATGAATTGAACACTCCAAGTATCGCCATCTCGCATCTTTTCATCGTATATTCGATGAATGGATGGGTTGGATGGATTGATATGGCTGTACCCTTTAGATTGGGTGGTGGCTAACGCCACCAAGCCGTAATACTTAATGAATGATAAACTAGATTTACTTTTCTCCTTTAAATAGTGAGGTTGAGGACTGGTGCTTTGCAGAGAAGGGTTTAATTTTCACTCATGCTTTGACTTTAGCCACCAATCAGATAACCTCCTTCTAGTTAATTCTACCCGCCTAAACTTTATTTTGCCCTCCCTATTTCTAAACACCACTGCTTTGAAAAACTCTGCGCCATCATCCTGAACTATAAGGTGCAGCCCTTACAGAACATTATCAAGTGTTAGGAAGTTTCCTTCTCCTCTCCACACGCACTGCATATCGTGTCTACCCCTTCGTATTTGGCCCAATATGTCTTGGTTCGTAATACTCCCGTCCTCACCTCAAACAAGAGAGAACTACCCCGAGTATTATCATAGATACTTTCAGTGGCAATTTCCTGCTTAAAAGTTCGATAGATCTCAAGTGCGGACTTCTTGATCATGCCGATTCTCCACATATCTGTCTCAGCTTCCTTCACCTTCTTCTTAACAGGTAATTCTTTTTGGTTTGGCCTCCTGCTGTTTTCAAAGTATGTACCAGTCAATTTTCTGGTTCGCTTCGTCCGTTTTGTATCAACATTTTTCATGTACAAGTTGCTGAAAACCTTCCTAGCTCAACGCTGCTGCCAAATTCTCTCAATCACTTTTCAAATTTTATCTTGCTGCTAGCTTCCCTGCTCTTAAATGATGTCCATCCCATATCACCTTGTACTCCCGGATATGGTGTATTCCCGTGAGCTCCTAAGGCAAGCCTACCTATACCACGTTGCTTACTTTAAAATCTTGCTAGAACTTCTAATCTCATGCACAAGACTGCATTGCCGAACGTAAGACCAGGAACCATGCCCCTTTTCATATTACATTCACAACATCATACCTATTGTAATTCCACAGCGCCCTATTTTTCATCACTGCTGCATTCATGTTACCTTTAGTCCTCACGTATAGTTCGTGTTCCCTTAGGCACCCGGTCCCATTGCTTATCAATACAACCAGATATTTTGTATCTATCTGTTATCTCTAGCGTGACCTCCTGTATTCTAAGCTAACTACCTTACTTATCATTAAAAATCATGACTGCTGATTTTCCTTACTGAATCTGAAATCTAACCTATCTCCCTCATTACCGCAGATACCCACAAATCTCTGCAAATCTTCCTTGTTGTTGGCCATTAGCACTATAATTGCTGCGTACATCAATGCTGGTAGTGCCTGTGTCACAGAACGAGCGCTCAAAAAAGGGCGCGCCGCCAAATTCCCGCGACGAAACGCCGGAGTGACGCCGCGAGGTAAATGATAAAAGAAAAAGAAAAAGAAAACAAGCTCCCCGGGCACGCTCCCTCTCCCCTCGGAAGTGTAGGTTCGCCGACGAACCTCCTCACCCCATATCGGCGGCCGAGCAAGCACTCGAAATTTGTAGATGGAAAGCGGCGTGGTGATGCCGGGTTGAGTCATCCGTCGCGGACGGCCCTCGCATCGTCTCGACCTTTCCCCCAGCCTTCGCTGCGCATCGCGCCGACGAAATGATGAGAACTTTCTGGAATCTCGCGCGGAAGGTATTTAATCGAGCAGCCGAGACGAGAGATCAGGAGAAGACGGAAGTTAGCGCCCCAGCGCGTAGGGATTCCGCCGTGTAGTTGGCGAAGGTTTTGTCCGTAGAGACAAAGCAGGAGAAGAAGATGATTTCCACCTGAGGGGTGACGACTCGAGCTACAGGCAAGAGTGTGTGTTTACCGCTATCGAGCGAAGACGCGTGGCAACAGCTGCGTGTGTGAAGCCGACGTGTTTCCGGCGAAGAAGTTTGAAGCTTGGAAAGTGGCCAATTGAAGACGCGAGGTTTCCTGGAAGAGAAACTTCGGCGAGGTTTTCTGGAAGAGAAACTTCGGGGCAGCGGAAAGACAACAACGCTGGACTTTGAGTGATTCTCGGAAGAGTATCATCCAGACTTTGGTTACAAGAACTTTGGACTGAATAGGTTTTCTATCTCTTTAGTCTTTAAGTGTCTTGGTTGTTCAATGCATGCGACTGCATTGAAGTGCATATTGTTGTCTGTGTCCGTTGTTTCGAGTGAGGCTGATTGTACTGTGTAGTACGTTGTTTGATTGGTGATATATTGTACTCAACTATTGTGGAGTGTGCATACTTGTGTATTGTTTTTGATCTGCCATTTTTGAGAATATAATTTTTGTTTTGTTTATCAACTCTTGGCTCTGACTTGTTCTTTGGGCCACAGCCGGCGTCCGCTGGCACGCCAAAAAGGACCACTTCTGAATTGTCCACGCTTCCGTGGTGCGGTTCGGGGGGCCGATACTTCGGCCCTTGGAATTAGCCCGGCGATCGCCTCCCTAATTAACGGGACCTGTGACAAATAATCTGGCGTCCGCGACAGGACCTTTCGGTGCACAGTGTGTCCAAAGTAGTGAGAAAGAGCGTCGAGTTGTTGATAGTGCTATCGGAACAATTTTGTGTGTTGCTCAGTGTTCTCGTTAACAAGTGCAGGGGAGTGTTCCGATAGACTGATTTAGGCAGATACTTTTTGCACGCGGCAAGGTTTTATTTGCGAGACACAATGGATCTCGAAAAGTTAGTCGCTCTTGGTGAGAAGATGGGTCTTTCTGGCGCCGAGCTACGGAAGTGGGTCACCCAGAAGGAAAAAGAAGAAAAAGAGAGGGCCAAAGAAGAAAAGGCAGCTGAGCTGGAAAAAGAAAGGTTGGCGGTCGAAAGAGCCAAAGCGAAAAAAGAAGCTGAGTTGGAACGAGAGAGGATGGCAGCTGAGAGAGCCAAGCAAGAAAAAGCAGCTGAGTTGGAACGAGAGAGGTTGGCAGCTGAGAGGGCCAATGAAGAAAAAGCAGCTGAGTTGGAGAGAGAAAGGCTGGCCGCTGAAAGGGCGAAGGAAGAAAGAGAGCAACAATTGAAGTTGGAGTTGGAGAGAGAAAAGCTGGCAGCTGAAAGGGCGAAAGAAGAAAGAGAGGCAAAGGAGCGACAGCTGAAAGAAGAAAGAGAGCAGCAATTGAAGTTGGAGCTGGAGAGAGAAAGACTGGCAGCTGAGAGGGCGAAAGAAGAAAGAGAGGAAAGAGAATGGCAGCAGCAGCACGAGATGGAACTCGAGCGGCTCTGTTTGCAACAGCGAAGTGAAACTCCCGTCCAAGCTAGAGTTGAAAGCAGTGAACGGGAAGATCATGGCTTCCGCTTGAACCCAAGCAAGCTGCTCGTAGCGTTTGATGAAAGGAAGGACGACCTTGACGCGTACCTTCACCGATTTGAGACGATTGCAAGGAGCCAGAATTGGCCGGAACATCAATGGGCAACTGTTTTGAGTACTTGCTTGAGTGGTGAAGCGCTCAGTTTGTACGGTAGGCTGACGCCAACCGATGCAGCCAACTATGCAAAGGTGAAAGCTGCTTTGCTGAAGCGATTTAGATTTACTGTGGAAGGATTCCGGGACAGATTTCGGACAGGAAAGCCACCTGATGGTGAGACGGCTACGCAGTACGCCGCCCGACTTAGCCATTATTTCGACAGATGAATTGAACTTTCAGGGACAGCGCAGGAGTACGATGAGCTTAGAGAGCTCCTAATTAGAGAACAATTTCTTACTAGTTGCCACCCAAGCCTGTCGCTGTACTTGAAAGAGAGGAAGGCTATCACTTGAAGGAATGCTTGAATTGGCTGATCAATTCTTGGAAGCGCAAGGTGGAACTAATTTGGCTAAGGTCAAGAAGGAGTGTCCCGAAGATTCGAAAAATTTGGCACCCGAACAAAAGAAGCGTGCACCGGAGAGTGTTCCGCGATGTTTTCTGTGTAACCGAGTGGGTTATCGCGCGAGCAACTGTCGTACTAACTTTACGAGCCCTACGGTAGTAAAATGTTTTAAGTGTGGACAGACTGGGCACAAAGCAGACGCATGTCGAAACGGAGCGAGTCAAACTCACCAGGTATCCTGTGTGCAAGCGGCACCGAAATCCGGTAATAATGCCGTCACCGATGGATTCGTAGAGTTGAAAAATGGGGAGAAAATTCCTATCGTGGGTGCTGTAATGACAAAACAGCCAACCGGTGTTACGAAGGGGATGCCAACGCTGCCTGGAAAAGTTGCGGGCAAGAAGATTACGGTTCTAAGAGATACCGGTAGCTCCACGGTTATCGTGCGAAGAGATTTGGTACGGCAAAGTGAGGTAACAGGTGAAACGAAACCAGTCTGCCTAATATTCAGTACGGTTCGGATGCTTCCCGAAGCAGAGATTGAGGTTGAAACCTCGTACTTCAGCGGGAAGGTTACCGCTCTATGCATGACGGCCCCCCTGTACGACCTCGTCATCGGAAACATCGACGGGGCGCGAGGGCCGAATGATCCAGAACGATTGGGAGAAGACCCGAAGATGGAGCCCTCGCCAGCCCAGCGACCGCGAGATGCAGTGGAGGAGCATCCCGTGACGGATCTCACTCGAGCCCAAGGTGAAGCCGCGGTGCAAAAGACAGTGAATGAGAACATGATCGTATTGAAGGAGTTTACGTGCTGGGCAGCTAGACGTACGTCGGCACGACCTCAACCGACCGACAGTGTAAAGTGCCAACCACTGGCACGCGTACGCTCACGTTTACGCGTCAAAAGCGTCAAATGCGCCTCTCGGCGTCGACGTCGGAGGGGCATACGCGAGCAGGCGCGAGGGATCAAGCCGGGCTTGATATTTCGCCTCGCGTACGCTACGTCACCACGCGTACAGCGGCGCCAACCAACCAGAGGCCGCGTGCCAACCAACCAGAGGCCGCGATGACTCCGAATGCTGTGCCTAATGGCCGCCGCTTCGAAGGCACAGCCGAGTGCTGAAAGCAAGCATGAAAACTACTCCAAACGTTCCTGAATGACCGCTTCGTAATCTAGAACGACAACGAAACGACGAACGACTGCGAGTGCTACCAGCGTGACGCGGTTTTGTGCCGAGTTCGAGCGACGCCGAGAAATCCAGCGAATGCCGGCCGGCTATGCTAGCGCCGGTCCCGTGTGCGATCGTCGGCTGAGCGAAAGGAGCATGTTGGTGTTCTTGTGCTTTGATCTGTGACTTTCTGCGCTAAAAACGAGTGTAAACAGACTTCGGAGGTTTGAAGGTTTGAGCGTGAGCCCTCGCCTACCGCGGAGGCAATTCAGATCGGTGTCATCTGCATCCAGCGCAGGCCTCTACCATCTAGTTCGTATGAACCAGCACATGCGAGGCACATTGGCTGAAAAAACTCTACGATAGTTTCCGTCGCAACATAGACACCATATACGACGCCCGAAATAACGCGTAGTTCATACGGAGGAGTTTTTATCTGCACTGTGTTTGTTTTCAACATCGGTATTCATCATCGCTGAAAGCGAACCTCGCACTAGCCAAAACATTTCCGTGATGTGAAAACGTACGTACTTATATAAGTGTATTCGCGAATTGTACGACGCGGAAACATTCGTTAGCTTCGGTGCTGATCGTTTTCGTGTGTTGCCAATCTAATAACAAGCGTGCGCTGGTTGGTAGCAGTGAGATGTGAGTTCGTGTCGGGTACCAGCGACGCTGACACATTGAGCTGTCAGCGGTCTCATTTCCATTCACGTACAAGACAGAAACTCGAGCGTGCGTTGCTGTGGTGATCGAAAAAGAAAGTTGCACGATTAAGTGCTGCTGGTATTGCCTGCTATTTCACTTCTCGCTTCTTCTGCTTCTCTGCCACGCTCAGTAGCACATACGTTGTTTGGAGGCATTCTAACACACACATTCTTAATTTATAGTTCATTCTGATACTCGTAGGTATAGGCATACAATGGCGCTTCTCCATCGTTTTACAGTTTACTATAACGTAACGCGCGTTCTGTTTACAGCTGGACAGATAACTGAAAACCTTGTGAGAAGCACCTGATTTGAAATCAGCTGCACGATGACACGATTGTTGGAAAAGAAGATCACCACATATGCACAGAATGAATGAAGGTGCACTAGTATGGTACTGCACTTTGTATAGAAGAAATGCAAAAAAGTTCCTCGTGTGACTTATGAGATCTTTCAGAGCTGTGCATGTATTTATCTGTTCCTCCAGACTGTAATCAGCTGAAGCTATTCGTTGGTTCCGAACATTGAATATTTGTATGTGTTTCCAAGGAGTCCTTCATTTCTGTTCAGTTTTTTAGTATATGCATTAACTTGGATTATATATACGCATGCACTTAAGCATATTCAGTTTAGTTCTGTTGAAAAACTTGCCAAAACTTCTGTACGGTGCTCTGGTGCAATCCTTTGATTTGTATCTGTCCCATCAAAAATTTTTGGCATGCTTTATTGCATTATAGGGTATTTTGACAATTGATGACATGTGAAAGCCACAGTGCTTGACTGTAATCTCAAAACCAATGTCTGTCTCATCAAGAAGTGTCAGATGCATTTCGTAGATGTTAAAGGATATTTAAACTACCAGCAAAGTTCTGAAGTCTTCAACACAGCACTGATCCGCAATCACCACCCAGCTCAGAAGTCATTTGTAGAGCTCTCTAACACGTTCAAATAAAGTTATCAAACACTGGATTGATCTACTTGGTTTGATTCCTAATACCAGTGTGTCTGACTTTTTGGAGGCACTTGTATTATAATAATGTCCTATTTCTCTCATTTATTACAGGGGTGCACTCAAGGGTAGTGATATTTGTTTACCTTGGCACACCTAATGTGATATTACTGTTTAAATCCTTTCATTTTGTATATATGTACGCCACTTTTGCAGTAGCCTCACAGTGAACAGCCGTATTTGAAAATAAATAACTATACCATCCGAAAGTGTTCCATGCTGTGCTCGGTTCCAATCTGGTCACTAATATCTGTTGCATTATGATGCGTCGGGTGTGTTTTATTGCATTGGAGAACATTTTGGCTGCCTTCTATGAAGGGTTCAGTTCCAGTATTATGACCGATATCGGTGACTTTATGAAGAGTAGGGCGTCATTTGTCGTTTTAGAGAATACTTTGACTAAAGACAACGTCCAGAAGTCTCGCATACAGGCTTCAGTTCAAATATAATGACCGATATCTGTCACATCATGAAGTGTCAGGCACAGTTAGTTGCATTAGAGCACATTTAGACTATGGAAAATGCCCGAAGGCATTCTACGCAGTATTTGGTTCCTATTTTATGGCCAATATCAGTTCTATCAATAAGAACCAGGTGTGCTTTGTTGCATTAAAGGATATTTCGAACACACACATCAGCCGAAAGCCTGCTACTCTGGCCTCAATTGTAGTCTTATGAGTGGCTTACATCTGTCAGATCATGAAGTTGCAGGCGTGATTATTAAGTTGACTGATATAAAATATGTTGTGTAAATATACTGAAGGTACCAGCATATGCCACGCCTCTTTCACCGCAGAGAGTAGGGGGGGGGGAGAGCTCAATGTCAACTCTATATATTAACATAATAGGGAGGGGGTGCTAAGTCAGCCCTTGGGACGGGCACTGGGACAAACTTTTGCCCCCCCCCCCACCCTCCTTAAGGAGAACCCTGCACACGCCTATGATTGACGTACAGTATGCTAGACGCGAATGTTCATTCGCGGGAGCGGCGCACGCACCGATGTTGATTCTGTGGTGCATACCGCTGTAGTTACTTTGGGCACTGAAATGTCAATTACTTCTAAAATAGTCTAAACTGTGGTGGTTGAAGCACTATCAACTTGTTAACGTGTTCTCATATCCTCCAAAACATACATTCCCGCTCCAGTTGATAACGTGCCGTTCTGTGCTGAACTTGGACAGTTTTAAGCCAAAAGATCAAGCAACATTGTGCATCGGCCTTGGACGCGTGGGCGTCAACGTGGTCGACGCGTGCCAGTAGTTGCGCGCCCTTTTCCTCCGCAGGCGCGACTAGACGCTTCTGACGCGTAGGCGCATGCATACGCGTGCCAGTGGTTGGCACTTAAAGGTGACGGAGTCGGCCAGCCAGGCCCAATGTCGTGACATGAACAAGGGGGTGAATAACCGGACAGGATCGGTTGAGCGTCATGACCCGTTAGCAGTGTCGGAAGTGACAACGATGGCTGAGACGCCGCCTCAGATACCGTCGTTGGAAGGGGCTCGCCGGAACAAAACGAGGAAAAACAATACGAAGAGATCAAAAGGGCACCGCAAGAAAGGACGCAAGCGCCGCTTGAAGTATTTAGGATAGGTGCTGAGGTAGAATCGGAATGTGTTTGGCAGGGCTGAGTGCCATGTGTTGTGTTAATGTTCTTGTTATCCTGTGTCACAACTGTATGTCGAGCGAGTCAAAATGTTTGTTACGGTGATGTGATTGTGCAATTGTTGTAATGACAGAACTTTGTATATTTGTATTGTCTGGAATATGTGATGGAGTGTTGTACTCATGTACCTGTGGCTATATTATATGTGTTGTGAGATTGAATTGCAATGTACAATTGTATTGAGGGATCTATTGTGAATGTGACGTGTCATGAGCGACGGACTAGGTTACAGTCCTTTAGAGTATGGGGACGGTTCGCGCTCGTTTGTGTGGTTTTGAATATTATGAGATAATATTCTTAAAGTGAGGGGCAGTGTCACAGAACGAGCGCGAAAAAAGGGCGTGCCGCCGAATTCCCGCGACGAAACGCCGGAGTGACGCCGCGAGGTCAATGATAAAAGAAAAAGAAAAAAGAAAACAAGCTCCCCGGGAACGCTCCCTCTCCCCTCGGAAGTGTAGGTTCGCCGACGAACCTCCTCACCCCACATCGGCGGCCGAGCAAGCGCTCGAAATTTCAAGATGGAAAGGGGCGTGGTGATGCCGGGTTGAGTCATCCGTCGCGGACGGCCCTCGTATCGTCTCGACCTTTCCCCCAGCCTTCGCTGCGCATCGCGCCGACGAAATGATGAGAACTTTCTGGAATCTCGCGCGGAAGGTATTTAATCGAGCAGCCGAGACGAGAGATCAGGAGAAGACGGAAGTTAGCGCCACAGCGCAAAGGGATTCCGCCGTGTAGTCGGCGACGGTTTTGTCCGTAGAGACAAAGCAGGAGAAGAAGATGATTTCCACCTGAGGGGTCACGACTCGAGCTACAGGCAAGAGTGTGTGTTTACCACTATCGAGCGAAGACGCGTGGCAACAGCTGCGTTTGTGAAGCCGACGTGTTTCCGGCGAAGAAGTTTGAAGCTTGGAGAGTGGCCAATTGAAGACGCGAGGTTTCCTGGAAGAGAAACTTCGGGGCAGCGGAACGACAACAACGCTGGACTTTGAGTGAGTGATTCTCGGAAGAGTATCATCCAGACTTTGGTTACAAGAACTTTGGACTGAATAGGTTTTCTATCTCTTTAGTCTTTAAGTGTCTTGGTTGTTCAATGCATGCGACTGCATTGTAGTGCGTATTGTTGTCTGTGTCCGTTGTTTCGAGTGAGGCTGATTGTACTGTGTAGTACGTTGTTTGATTGGTGACATATTGTACTCAACTATTGTGGAGTGTGCATACTTGTGTATTGTTTTTGATCTGCCATTTTTGAGAATATAATTTTTGTTTTGTTTATCAACTCTCGGCTCTGACGTGTTCTTTGGGCCACAGCCGGCGTCCGCTGGCGCGCCAAAAAGGACCACTTCTAAATTGTCCACACTTTCGTGGTGCGGTTTGGGGGGCCGATACTTTGGCCCTTGGATTTAGCCCGGCGATTGCCTCCCTAATTAACGGGACCTGTGACAGCCTGTTCAATGAGTTTTCTTTGTTTGACGAAAGAGACGTTGAAGCCAAGTCCACTCTCTTCCAATTTGGCCTGTAATCCTTGTAGGTACATCACGAATAACAAGGGGGACAGAGGACACCCCCTGCCTAATACCCGTTTTACCTCTGTTGGCATGGATACCAGTTTTCCCCACTTTATAACTACCTTGTTATCTTTATAGATATCCGTTAAAAGATTAGGGACTTCATCTTCCATGCCTAGTGTGTCCATTATTCTCCACAAGTCCCCTTGAACTACGCTATCGTACGCTCCCTTGATATCCAAAAATGCTAGTCACAGGGGCCTGTGTTCCTTTTCTGCTGTTTCGATGCACTGCGTCAGTGAGAACAGATTGTCTTCCAACCTACTGTGTTTTTGAAGCCCATTGTGCAGTTCCCCCAGCACCCCCTCATCTTCTATTCACGCCTGCAGTCTTTCCTTTATAATCTGCATCGTCAGCTTGTACACCACTGATGTCACTGTTATAGGACGGTAGTTGTTTATGCCAGCTTTGTCCCCCTTTACTTTATATATCATGCTCATCCTGCGAAGTTTCCATCCATCTGGGCATTCACAATCGATTATTATTTTGCTCACCGCCTCTCTCAAAGTCTGTTTAGACTTCGGACCTAATGTCTTTATCGGCATAATTAGAATGCCATCTGGGCCTGTTGATGTACTACTTGGCACCCATTTCTCAGCCCTTTCCCACTCTCGTTGTGAAAATGGAGCCAATGTTCCACTTCATTCATCATTGTCTATTGTGGTGCATAAAGCACTTTTCAGTTGAAATTTTTCTGTCACCCTTGTTCTTATATATTCAATAGCTTCGTCCCATTCTAGCCTAGCACCTTGAGCTGTAGTTATAAGCCTCTGTTCTAAGCTCGTCTCATTTTTTAGGGAGTTTGGATGGTTCTAGAATTTCGCAGCTGCTTTTCTATCCTTTTTATGTACTTCTGCCAGCCACTGAGCCCCTTTCTTTTAATTTTTTCATTGATCAGAAGGGATGCTTCCCGTCTACAGCTTAGAAAGATGTCCCATTTTCTTTCAACATCATCTGTTGGTTCACCCCGCTGCTTAGCATGTATGTGTTGCCTAGTGGCTTCCTGACGTTTTGCTATGGCTCTCTTAACTTCCTTATCCTACCAACTCTTGGGTTTGTGGTCTTCTTTTCCGGGGTGACTTGCCACGTGCCTTAGCAAGCTCTAGCTCAAACAGTCAAATTAGATTCCTGTATGTCCACGCTGTTTCATTATCCTCTTTGATTACTTTCACAATTTGTTTAGTAGCTATTCCTATTTGACTTTCTGAATGAAATTTTCCTGTCGTTGCTCATTTTGTCTCCTTCCCACTTTCACTGCTCTTCCACAACTTAGCTTAATACTTTTGTCATCACTACCCAGACTTCTGGAGCCACCTTCATCTATGTGCATTCCCCTGAGCCTATCATGCATCATATGTGACATCAGTGCATAATCTATCGTCGACTGCAGGCTTCCTATCTCCCATGTTATTTATGTTATTTGCCCTTCACACTTTTCAGTACTGTTGCAAATAACCAAATCATGCCTTTCACACATATCCATAATCATTTTGCCTGTCGGGTCGGTATACCCATCTATATCTTCGATGTGTGCATTCATATCTCCTAGTATAATTATCTCTCACTCTCCTCCTCATTTCTCAATGTCCTTTGATATACACTCCACCATTGCCTGTTTTTACTCTCTGGCCTTTTCTCCCGTCCACAAGTACACCAAACCAAGGAATGTCATTTGCCCTGCCACTTCCCCTTTTAGCCATAAATGTCCCTTGCACTTCTGCTTGACCTTTGCCAGTCTGAACTTTTATGAATGAACGCCCCAATACCACCCCCCTTTCTGCTGCCTTCTGTTCTATTACAATATTCCCACGCGTAGTCAGAATTCTTTGGAGGTTGTTCCATGTCTCTAAGATGTGTTTCTATAAAACCGTATACCATCGGCCTCTCCTCCCTTAGCTGTTCTTCTATCTCTTCCCACTTCAGCTTGTTCCTGCCACCCTGCATATTAATATACCATATGCCTAAATTGCCTCGGCGCTCGTGGCTACGTCTATTTCTGCCCCGGACTCTACCTATCTTAGATACTTGTGCCACTTTGGAATCGTATCTGTCCATACCACATGTCGAAAATTCTCCCTGGTGTTTTTCCTCATTAATAGCTATCCTGCACCCTGAAGGGCCCGCGTGCCCTCCCAAAAAGCTGCTGCGCGTCCTGCAAGTCGCCAACCACCACATGACCTTGCCGCCCATCGAAGTGCATTCCGTCTCGTTGAAAACCACCCCACCTATGCACCTCTCTGTTTATTTTCGCCACCTCAATGGCTTTCTCTCGACTCATCCGCCATATATCTTGGTTTGCGTTGACAACCGCCCTTTGCAGGTTGCCGTCACGCACCGGTACCTCCGGTATAGTGCATATCACTACCTGTACCTGAGGAGAAGTGGCGCGCATATAATCGACCCCTTTCGCCAGTGTGGTCGCTAGTCCTTCCGCATCTTCATTTAAGACATCGTTTAAACCGCCTAAAATGATCACAAGGTTTCGTCCATCAGCTGTAGTTTTGAGTTTTGCGCTCGCTTGACTCAAGACGGCTTCCAGCTTGCGTCCTGGGAACATCCCTACTGCAACCCTCATGTCATATACCCTCCTGTCAACCCTCTTCATCATATACAAGGGCCGCCATCCAGCGGACATTCTAAGGACTGAAGCGAGAGGTGGCTACTACATACAGGAGACACGTACACGACCCACGCGTTAAGGAGCTTCGTCCCTAAAATAAAACACAGCATATCCACAGAGCAAATGATGATGAGTGGGGCGAAGCGTCCATACGTCCGTGTGTCCAGCTGTCCATGCATCCGTCCATGCGTCCATCTGTCCGCGCATGCTTCCATCCAACCGTACCTGTATCTGTCCGTGCTTATGTCCATGCATCGGTCTGTCCGCGCATGCTTCCGTCCATCCGTCACTGTATCTGCCCGTATGTGCTTCTGTCCATCCGTCATTGAGTTCGTCCATTCGCCCGTCCATCCGTGCTTCCATCCGTACGTCCATGCGTCCATCCCTCTGTCTGTCCGCGCACGCTTTCACCCATTCGTCTGTTCATCCATGCATCTGTCTTTTCGCCTGTCTACCCGTCCGTGCTTACATCCATCCGCGTGCTCATCCGCCTGTCTGTCCGTCCATGCTTCCATTCATTAGTGCGTCCGTGCATCTGTCCACGCGTCCATCAGTTCATCGTGCCTCTGTCGGTCTGTTTGTCTGTCCATCCGTCTGTCTGTGTGTCTCGACGTCTGTCTGTCTGTCACTCACACTACCGCCACCCGTTGAGTGAGTCATACAACTAGGCTGGTACGAACCAGTCACAAAGAGTTAGCGCCACCAGCAGCCATGGTGGCTGGTGGCACTGATTGACACTTTTACGTTTAATTCACATATACACCCAATAAAATGGATAGGGGATAGACGCCATGGTAGCTCATTTCGTAGGGCATTGAACGCGTTATTCGAAGGTCGCAGGCTCGGTTCCTGCCCACGGCAAGTTATCTTTTGATGCACTTTTTTTTCTTCATATTTACATTACAATTCTCCTTTACTTTGCAATATTGTCTGTTAGATTATATATATATATATATATATATATATATATATATATATATATATATATATATATATATATATATATATATATATATATATATATATATATATGAAGGAGCACACTTAGGAAGCTTGGATACTTCTTTACTCATTCACGTTTCGGCCATGGCACGGCCTTCGCCAGAATGAACAGAATTACGAGTGTGTGGCTGTGTCTGCTTTTATGGGCAGGCATGGACAAAAGACATGTGATCAACCTATGAGTGTTCCGAAATTTTCAAAACAACCGTTACAGCACTGGAAAAACATTAGAAAAAATTTTAAAAATGTAATACAGTAGACAAGATCATGGACATAAAAAAAATGCATTTGTTACACTGACCATTGACAATGGTAATTACGCATGAAGGGGGGAAATGTGATAACATTTAGGAAGTACAGAATACGTCATAGATGCTTCTTGAAAGATTTCGCAAAAATGCGGACGTGAGGGCATCGTAGAAAGGCATGACACCTTGCCTACGCATTCGTTCATGCCGGATGACACACTATTGATTTTATGAATCAAAGAAGGATTCTCAAATTTCGTGAACACGGTGCGATTTGAAGCCTGATTTTGATAGCATCACCATAATCTTGTCAGACCAATGACCTGCTAGATAGATGAACATGCTCGGACAATGGGGGATGTGGCAAGTTATTGACGTGTGATTTGTGGTTGCTGAAAAGGATACAAAAGGATGTTTCCGTTTGACCGATGTATTGTATGGGGCAGATTGAGCATTGAAGTAGGTGAATGATGTTGTTGGTATCGCATTTCAAGTCCTCATTAATCCAAATTGAAAAGTTGTATGCCGTGCTTTTAGCAGTAGTCACAGTGGTCATGTGTGCGCAAGCTTTACATCTGGGTTTATTACAGGGATGACAATTAGCAGAAGCAATTATTTAGTCTTGGAAGAACTTAGAATATCGCGCAGGTTTCTTGATATACGATAAACAACTCACAGTGATTCAGTGAAAATGCTTTTAAGCCAATAGCTCTGTGTCAATAGGCTGCAAAGCTTTCTGAGAAGATGCGACACGTTAGGAATAGGTGCAGGGTGTGTTTGAACGAGGTTGGTGCGTGAAGGTGGCGCTAACCATTACTAATGAGCTCTTCACAGTCGACACAATTGGCCCACTGGAGAGCGTCGTCAATTATTTGTGAAGGATATTGTTGTTCGGTTAATGTTTTACGGAGATGGTCACAATTGCGAGTGAATTCCCTGCTGTCTGAGCAAATTCGTTTAAAACGGATAGCTTGGCTTAAGGGGATACTCGTTTTGCAACGTTTAACATGGCTGATTTTGAAATGGAGATATCTTTGTCGGTGAGTGGGCTTCCTGTAAAGCTTCGTGATTAGTTACCATTGCTCAAAGGTACAGTGACGTCAGGGAAGTCTATGCTGACTGGTGAATAAGAGTGGGAAGATGAGATGGATGGTTCTGCATTGTTGAAGTCAACAATGAAAAAAAGTAATGCGGCTTCATCATGGTGGCAAATTAAGAAAAGGCCGGCAATGAAGCGTTTGTAATAAAGTGGTTTAAGGTCACGAGTTGCGAGGAAGTTAATTTCTATCATGCCCATAAAGATGGTCACATAATTGGGACCTATTTTTGTGCCAATCGAGGTTACGCTGGTTTGAACGTAATGTTCACCGTCCAATTCATTGTTAAGTATACGAGTATCAGTGGTAAAATAGTGCGCATACGGTAGAATCTTTGATGGATTTGTCATAAACTGAGTCATTGTATGATGCTTGGAATACAAGATCAATGAGAACAGGAGCAATAAAACTTATGCAATGAACAAAGGGACAGACAAGTGATTTTTTTCGAACCAGTTTTTTGCCGGTGCGACAGTAATCTTAGCCTTCGTGTAGTGTTCGTAGCTGCATTAGTTAATCGCAAAAGAACTTAACTTATAATATAGGCGGTATTTTTCGATCTAAAAGGCTTGGATCCGTGGTTATCCCTTTTCGTCCAGCAACGCTGAGAATCGATAGCGATGCCGGTAGTACTTTTAATGACTTGTGTATGCTGTCATTGTCCTGCTTTCGCGGGAGTTCCTGTAAATATGCTTAACCACGTTTATTCGGATTTTACAACTATTTTTTTTAAATAACAAGCCGTTACATTGCGACGACGTGGTTTTATACAGCTTGCCTGTATTTGGAACTCGTTGCGTGCGTCTGCGTTAAAGCTTGTTACGCATGGGTCATGACAGGCTTGTACCGTCGTCGTCACTCTCTCGACACACAGGCCAAGCGAGGGGACCCGAAAACATCACTGCGTATATGCACGGCCGTGCCGAGTAGCAGTACACGTCATTTATGAAGCAAAGCGTAGGCAGGAAAACCACGTCGCTACAAAATCTTAGCAACCTGAAAACTATGTGCATGGTTTTATGATAACGCAGAAAAGTTGCTAGAAACGCGCTGACGAGCATGGGATCATTACATCACGCGAAGGCAGCGCCACTTTAATGCGTACTACTAACGCAGGCCTACTTGTACATTTTAAGGAGTAATATGTCTTACTAGGCAGCTGCGAACAATATTTCAATATTAACAAACATTTTTGGTAGCGTACACTGATTTACAGTCACGTGACAGGGTACATCTAATATGTTAATTTTTTTTTTCCACGAGAGGATCCAGAGGCCATCTTTCACGATTTTCAATGAAGACATAAAAATATAACTGCAATTCTCAAGACAAAAACAGGGTTGGTTTGAGTAATCATGAGGCACAATTTTCTCGCATCCGCGCAGCCACCTCATTTCATGTTCTGGGCAGTTGTTAGTCTTTTTAATTATGGAGTTTCCATAATATACACTAGAGGGAAGTCTGGCGCTAGTGTCTACGGGAGCTGCAACGCATGGCGCTTCAGTGGGCATGGCAATGATGGGTAGTACACAGATTTGTCTAGTCTTTGTACTACTGGCCTGCTTCTGGCTCCGTGTGCGTTGGTGTGGCTAGCTCGCGTCATTTCTTTAAGTAACCGACGCCTGTCTTCGCTGCTAGGGTTCAGAGGCGTTCGTACCAGCCGTACTTGTTTTGGGGGCTGTGGCCATAGTTTGCGTGTTTGCCGCCAAATTTTATTCTTTTATTGTGTTTTTATAGCGCTATTGTCGATAAGTGCTTGTAAGTTCAGGCATGCCGTTTTCCTTACCCGGACCAGAGACTTTTTTCTGGTCCTCTTTGCTTTCAACGCAAGATACACCCGTGGACCTGTTCTTGCGTAATGGTATCTCTGCAGTTCTTGTGGCCCTGGTCCCAACAAATGAGGGTACCATAAGGATGAAGAATCCGAAAGTAATTCAAGCTCAGCTGCAAGCAGCCACAGCTCATTTCCAGAGTATCTCGGAGGTCCGACAGTTCGGCAAGGGTGGTATCCTCTGTTTCTCGTCAGACCAGATTTGTGTCCAAGACCTCCTGAAGTGTTCTGTGTTTGCCTCCAACCCGGTGAGCGCATTCATCCCTTATCACTTAGCATGCGTGAAAGGGTTTGTGCGATGCTTAGACATTAGTTTGACTCCATCGGAGGTATTGGAGATGTTTGCAGCAGCTGATGCGATGTCCGTTCATAGGTGTAGCCGTGTTGTTGATATGAACGAAGTTCCTACGAAGTCTGTGATTGTGACATTCGCTGGATCTAGCCGACCAATGGAAATAAAGGCGTGGCTTCTTATCTATCGGGTTGAACCGCTCTCACCTCGACCAATGCAGTGCGTAAAATGCTGGCGTTATGGCGACATGGTGATAGACTGTAGGTCTGCTCTTAGATGCCAGATGTGCGGGGAGCCTCACAACGCAAATGAATGTCTGAGCAAAGAAAAAAAATGTTGTCTTTGCAATGAAGCGCACAGTGCGGATAATTCAAATCGCTCTGGCAAGGCTCAAGAAATTCCAATTCTCGAAATCGTAGATCGCAGACGCTGCTCTCGAAAAGAGGCCTTAGCTGAAATTCAGGCTAGAAGTCAGGGTTACGCAAGGGTAGCAGCCGGTCATCCAACGTTATTGGATGCATCTTTGTCTCAATCCATAGCGGAAGTGATCGAAAGAACAATGGTAAAGAGTATGCAGTGCCTTGCTGCAAACATTTGTGAGACTCTATCTCGAAATTTGACCAACCAAATGGCTCACATATTTGGAACGCCAGTGACTCATTTAATCTCTCAGACTGCAGAGCTTCTACGACCGATTAATGAAGTAGAAACCGCAACCACGCCGTCTGACCTTGTCCACGCAGGACCCTCTCTAGATGACAACCAGAACCAAAGGAATGATGTAAATGATGAAACTGAGGAGTCTGATGATATGGAGCTGGATTCTGCATCTCCTCTATCAAAAAAATCCTCACCAAAGCATGCGAAAAACAAAAAATGCCTGAAGGACAAGATAAGCCTCTCAAAGATAGATTTCTTAAAAGAAACCACTCTGAATCAGGCAGTCGTGGAGGTAATTCTTTCAAAAAAATAGGGTCAATTAAGATTCTACATTGGAATTGCAGATCAATTCACTCTTCAACAACTGATCTAGTATATTTGTCTTCAAAATACATCCCAAATTTTATTGCATTGCAGGAGACATGGCTCTCCGTAGATAAACGATTTCATCTAATCAGTTACCATTCGTTTAGGCTAGACCTCACGTCCAGAAATCTAGCATTTTTCATCTTTTACAGAATCAGTTTAAAGGCGAAAATCTCGTATATGTCCCCAGAATGTGAACTTTTTGCGTTAGTCGTCACATTACCCGGTGGCCAACCTTTCTCCGTAGTTAATGTGTACTTTCCGGACGGTGTACAAGACAATAGACGATTGGATATGGCAATCGGATCATGGTGTAAGGATAAAATTGTAGTCGGCGATTTTAACTATTATCACACGTGTTGGGGTTTTAAAACAGATCAGTGTGGTAAAAGTCCCTGGGAGTGGGCAACAGATAATAATCTATCGTGCTTAAACACCAGAACCTCCACATTTATTTGTGATCGATATCGATCAGCCTTAGATTTAAGTTTCGTAAGTTCGAGTATTTCAAGCTCGTCCTGGGCAGCGCTGGACTGTGCCACAAGTAGTCATAATTTTTGTATAGGTTTTGAAATTTCTTGCCCGAGAACCCTTCCTCGCTCTCAAGTAAGAGTCTTTGTGAACTACCAAAAATTAGAGATAACCTAACATCATCTTTATAGACTTCCTCCGACGAGAGTATAGATTGTAAAGCGATGAAGTTGAACGCAATTATTAAACGAGCTGAATTTACGGTTGAGTCGGCCGAAAGGGCGCCCTCTAGTCCTTGGTGGAATGAAGATTGCACACGAGATCACCGCCGTCACCAGGCAGCTTGGAAGCAGCTTATTCACAATCAATCCCCTAAAAACTGGTCTGATTATAAATTTATAGCAGCTAATTTCGAACGCACCGTCGATAAAGCAAAAGAGGAATATGATCGTATACATTACGACTTCCTCTCAAAACCTAAAAATAAGAAAGCACTGTTTCGAAGCATGAAAAGAAGGGAGATCCTGCCATCACCAGTAAATTCGGAATATGAACTTTTATCATCCCAGCAAATGACTAAAGCACTAGATTCAATCGCTAAAGGCTTAGAGGGTATATTTACATCAACTGTACCTACCAGGTGGTCGATTCGTACAAACCAGGCTGATTTTGAGGAAGTTTCAATGTCGGAACTATCCTACGTGATAATGCAGTTACCCTTTTCAGAGCCCCATGCCCGGATAGAATTTCAGTACCTATGCTCCAAATATTATTTAAACATCTTCCTGTGAAATTATTAATGCTATAAATTATTCTCTAAAGCATGCACGGATTCCTTATGATTGAAAAATAGCGAAGGTAATTCGAACACCTAAGAAACAGGCATCAGGATTCAACACAGTAAATGTAAGACCTATATCCTTAACTTCTAACATGGTCAAACTCATAGAGAGGGTTCTGCACGGCAGAATCACCAGTTGGACAGAAGGCAAGCCGATACTAAAACCTCAACAAATTGGCTTTAGATTCGATTGTTCAATCTAGTGTGCTCATGAAGACTTAGAGAGCCGCATACAGCTTGTTAAAGAAAGAAGACGATACGCGACACTAGTGACTCTTGACATTGCAAAAGCCTATGATAGCGTTGAACATTCGATTTTGCTGAATAAACTGATGACTTTAAACTTCCCACAGTACATGACGGCGTACTGTGGGCAGTTTGACCTCACGGGAATTTTATTGTGTCAAAGATGGATGCTCGTCGTCTAGATACAAACAGAATCGCGAAGTTCCCCAAGGAGCAGTTCTTTCACCTCTTCTATTTAATATACTGATGAGTTCCATACCGAACTGCCAGGATATCTATGTATATGTATATGCTGATGATATAGCCTCCTTTCCTGCTAACAATGATATTTATGCTCTACAGCGAAACTTACAGATATACTTGAACATGCTTATACTTGCTTACAGATATACTTGAACAGTCAATTTCAATGGCTCTAAACGTAAAAAAAGAGTGCTCTCGTGGCGTTTCCCATAGCCGATTCCATGTCAATCGACATTGTATATAATCAGGAACCCATTTCGCAAGTAGACTCTCTTAAATATTTGGGTGGGTTGTACAATAAAAAACTAAACTGGAGTCCACATATAAAGTACATTGCGGCTAAGGCTCAATGGGCTTTAGGCTTACCGCAAAGAATGAGTAATCGCAAATTTGGCGTACGTAGAGACACCATGTTAATGGTATACAAAATGTATATGCGCCCAATATTAGAATTCGGGTGTGTATTGTTTTCAGGAGGACCTGTATACAAAACTAAGCCGCTGGTTCTCTTGGAGCGGGACGCTCTGCGCTTGTGTCGGGGGCTCCCTAGGTTTACAGCAATTGATGTTATTTATCAGAAAGCACGTCTTCCTACATTGCTCTGTCGATTACGCTTGTTAACAGTACAGACATTTTAAAGATTTTACAGCTTACCAGTGAGAAGAGCTGAATACGTTTTCATCAGTGACCCAGATTCGCTCTTTCTCGCTCATTGGCCTCGTTTTCATACACGGCAGATAATCTATGTACAAAAGAAACTGACAAGTGTAAATGTACACATTAGTGACGTAACTGCGTCTGATATCTCAAACCATATTCACATAGAATATGATGATATCTTTACTCCACAATCTAAATTTCAATCCCGCAAATTCTTAGAGAACACTGCAGGCTAGCAGATTTCCTACAGCATACACAGACCTGTAACATAATAGCCACAGATGCTTCCGTCAATGACGAAAAGGCAGGCGTAAGAATACTCTCACAATCACTTGGCTGGTCATTTGCTGTGAGGCTACCCGATTTCACTCCTGTTTTTGAGGCGGAGCTAATGGCAGTCAACATGGCACTGCGAAAACTTCCGAGGAATGAGAACAGAGCAATAAAAATTACTGATTCGCTCTCGCTATGCACAACTCTTACAAATTCTCATACCTCTCGTGCCATCACGACGTTACGATCTTTAGTTCCGTCTCAGTTGAAGCACCTGAAATTAGAATGGGTACCAGGTCACTGTGCGTTAACATTAAATGAAATGGCCGACGCCTTAGCCCGCTCATCGCTACATATCCCAATAGTTCGGGTTCTCCCGGTGGTAGAATACTTCACCGCAATCAGGTTTAGAATATCAGCTATCCACACAGATAGGATGGAAGCAATAACAACTTGGACGGAATATAATCACCTAAAATATCCATGGAAATCACAGTGGAGTCATTCGCGACAATCAGAAGTGATGATCACCAAATTTCGATGTTGTGTCTTCCCTATTAACTGCTACAAGGCTGGTACAAGGCTGGTCATACGATATCACCCCTCTTCCAATTTCGCGGAGAACTGGAGAATATTGCACAATATGTTTTTGTCATTTGCAAGATATTCTCGTATCAGAACTCGACTTCTAATTACTCCTTTTACAAAAATAGGCTTGACCTTATCGGAGGAAAATGTTTTAAGCTTCGGTGCCTCAGGTTTGAAATACTGTCACAAGGATGCATTTGATGCCGTGTGTAATTTCATTATAACTACTCAAGGAATACCATTTTATTCTGGTACTCCTTGATCATTTTAAAATTCTTAGCCGTTCCGTTAAGTTAAAACATAAGTTTTCAAAATTATTTCCGTCGGGGTATTACCGCAGTCTGGAATACAGGCTCAAAAGCATATTACAGGTATAGTTAAATTTAATATTTTACGCATTATTGCCATATAATTTCTTTATTTTTGGTTTTAAATTACATAGCTTAGTTAAAATAACATTTAACAGTATCTACGTTGGATTCTTGGCCGATCTCCCAAAGTGAGTACGTGCAATTTATCTAGGATAGCAAAGCAAAGCAAGGCAAGGGGTCTCATCCTTCACAATGGCGATGTCGATGAAGAAGTCTTACGTCCCGGCTTCGTCATCCAGGACAGCAGCCAACGTGCACTACGACTGCCACCACCGTTCGGGGACGGCGTCAAGACCTCCTCGGCGGCTCCAGTACACGTAACCGGTACCATTTCACAACAAGGGACGCCGTCCACGCGTCCTTGGCCATAGATTCTGCCGTTAGCACAGGTCGAAAAGAGAACCCTGCGGATCAAGCCACCTGTCCATACCCTTGTAGGTCATCGGCAGCATGGTTCTCTCATCCTAGGAACGCGGTTCACGCTTCTTTGAACATGGTGTTCACGACCCAATGGCTGCTGCACGAAGACCACTTAAACTAATTTACGTGGTGTTGGCTGCACCTAGCCACCGAATGAACCGCGGACGGCGTCCATGCCTCCTCGGTGGTTCCAGGGTACCACTTGACAAACGACAGGCTACCACCTTCATCTAAGAATGCGCACTGTGGGCTGCTCTCATCTGAGAACGTCGCGCACGCTTTCCGTGGCCTGAAGCCCGTGCCCGGTTCTCTTACAACGGGTGAACATCCAAGGCAATAATAGCGAAAGTTGGGCTAGTTGGTGGTTCATACTTGTGAAGTAAAAACAGCGCAACAATATAGACAACGACAGAGGAAGAGACACCGCGCTGACTCGCAACTAAACTTTATTGGAAGACACACGCACATATATCAAGCATTCGACCCGGTCACGTGGAAAACCAAAGGCGTCTATATATATATATATATATATATATATATATATATATATATATATATATATATATATATATATATATATATATATATATATATTACTGCATCAAATGCGTTTCTGTGGAACTGTGCCAAACCGGAGGCACCGAAACAGACAACATTACCAGTAGTTGAATTGAAACCTACTCTACTGCAGAAACCGGAATAACTAGAAGTGTTTTTTTTTTCTAATTAGTAGTTCCAGCATGATATAAAGTAATGCTCAATGGCTACTGTTTCTTCGCAGAATGGGCACAGAAAAGAGATTGCCAGACCATCTCCGTGTAAATAAAAGTTCGATGGGGAACACGGCATGAAAATTTGGCCAAAATAATTTATAACTTTCTAGATTCACTCTACTGAGGTTTTCAGGGACATATGAGGTGGTGATAATCTGTCCACTTAGTAATACTCTCCATCACATCTGTACAAACAGGTAATTTTCTACATCCAATCGATACTGGGTATTCTATTTCTTGGACTACCGAATTCATATCAAGCGAAGCTCGGGCGAAAGAGTCAGCCAGTTCGTTTAACTCTATGTGACAGTGGCCTGGGACCCACACTAACTTCAGGGGTTTCAGTTGAAGCGGAACTAATGCGCGCGAAGTCAATAGAACTCTTGATTGTTCCGAAGGTGTGAGAGCTGGGCACACACAAGGAGAATCTGTATTGATGATTGCATTGGCCTTGTTTGAAGGCAGTTTTCGAAGCATCAAAATAATAGTATAAGCTCAGCTTCAAAATCAGGAGTGAAGTCCGGCAGCCTCACTGAGTATGACCAGCCGAGGTAATCGGAGGAGAATGCGTGGTCTGGAACGTGCTTGTTCTTCGTCGTCATCAGTGTAATTGTCATCGTAATCAACGAACGACAGTGGACATGGCTCGATCCAGCGCGCTGCTCGACCGTTATACTCATCATTGATCGTCATCATTGATCATTGATAGTCATCGTTGAACGTAGCTTCATTACGAAAGACTTTCTCGTAATAAGCCTACTTGCCCTACCGTAATTCAAAATTTAATTAGTTCCAAGAAGTACTGAAGTCCTTCAAATGTATCCAACATCGCAACCCCGAAAAGGAATTATAGGGGACTTTCTTGCATGCGGTCATTTCCATGTGTTGTTTATTTATTCTTGGCTTCCTTGCTTGAGATCGTAGCAGGCTTAAGAACAACATCATTCGGGGCATTTTCATAATCATGCAGGCGTTTGGTTAAACAAAGTAATGGGAACATAACTGCGTTCTTCCTCTACTTGTTATTCGTGGGGTTATGCGTAAAGCTATAAAGATGGGCAGCGCCACCCTTCAAGACAACCAGATCGAGTACGTTGGCTTTACAGAATTAATAAAGCTAGGTGTGACACAGATATTTCGGTTGTATTAGTGGCTGTTGTCATGCCTCTCTTCTGCGTAAAAAATCTTAGGGGGCCTCATCAAGTGTGAGGCCCATGGGCCGGCTTTATGCTCTCCCGTAGTATAGTACCAAGAACTCCAAATCGTTAACAACTTTTTTTCTAAACACACTTCCTATGGGTAGTCGATGGACGTGCTCGGTTAGTTTTCAACCTGGCCTGGTTACGGTAGCCAGGTAGTCTGCATGTGTTTTAATATCTATGTGTTTGTGTATTCCCCGTCTGCGGGTGGACGCTTGTACATGATTGTTCAACGAACGGGGAGCGCGGGAAAAACACACACACGAAGCAAAGAGGAGGCACACAGCACGAGCGGTCGTGATGTGTGCCTCCTCTTTGCTTCGTGTGTGTTGCTCCCGCGCTCCCAGTTCGCTGAAGAATTATGAATTACCAACTAGCCCACCTTTCTATCCTGTTGCTCTTGCACATATGCACTCTATTCTAACAATGTACACGCATCTTGATAACTGTTGCACACCTTTACTAACGTTTTCACCAAGTCTTGTGAATTCCGTACTTATATCATCGTATAGATTTTGCATATTGTGATTATTGTATCTATGTTAGTCATTATTAACATGTGTTAGGGGCACGCTACGGACTTGGACACTTTCGCTTAGAAGTGTCATGTGTGTTGTGCTTAGTCATTTGTTTGTTATTAGAGAGTTTGTAATTAGGGGACCCAAAAAGCTTGCGACACGCCAGGGAGCATGCGCAGAACACAAACCAATCTTGAGCTCTTGCGTTGGTGCTGAACCAAAGCCCAAAACTTTTTAGTCCATTACTACCAAAGCTACGGGTTATAAGAAATCCACACAGTTGGGCAGAAAAACATAGTCCCAGATATATTAGATGCCCTAAAATTGACCAGGTTGACTGAAATTGGTGTTTGGTGTGTGTTGTGCCACATCATTGTGTGATACAATTACTGTTCGCATTTAGTTCACATGCATGAACAACGAGATCCCAAAGCACTATCAATTAGGCCGTAGGTCCTTTCCGTTGCCACAGGAAAAGTTGTCTAGGCCACAGGCGATCTCTCCTCGCATGCATCAGACGGGAACACACCCTAGCCTCGTAACCTATGGTTATTACTCCGACATTTCAGAGCATTGTCCGGACTTCCACAATCGCAGTGATTTTAACCACATGATCTGGAGGTGACCCTCTTTACAAAGAAAAAATCAAGAATTTTCTGAAAATGCATTTCATTTAATGCTCACGAGTCCGGTCCTCATACAACAACTCAAGGCTGTCCAGAAGGCCCGCAATGTGGCGGTGAGGCTAGGCCTCCCCGTCCCTACGTGGGAGCGGCCCGCGAACGTACCCCTATAAAACGGGGGTGGAATCCTTCAGCACCCCAATAAAGTTTTTCATCCATCCATCTTACCTCCGGTAACTGCGTTTGCAAATCAACATGGCAGCATCCATGCAGAAGCGACCGCCCGCTTCGATCCGAATTTGCTCTTGCTACAAGCCCACTGCGCTGACAACAACAAATGAATGCTGAAATCCACCATCGATTTGTTTCATATTACTCTCAGGATAAAACATCATGTACGTGCTGTCGTTATTAGCGAGATATTGTCACGATGAATCACAAGTACTGGGGGTTTATTAAACCACCGAGTAGCTAGCTCTGGGACGATGCGTCAGTCGTGGCTGGCTCTCGAGTAGAGAAGAAGCACGCGATCTTCATTTTTTCCCTCCAGATTGAGAGCCGCTCTTGCAGTCGACCGACTTCGTGTGGGTGGCATTATCCCCCCTTTCGAAAAGAAAAAAAAAAGTCCCAAAAGAGGGAAAGAAAAGCCCGTAGCACCACTCCGATGTTACGACATAGGCACGTGAAAAAAAGGAATTGGAAATTCGGATAAAGTAAAAGTAGAAATTAAAGAGCGTGTCAATATAGAAAAAATAAATGAACGAAGAAGCAAGTTCACAAAAATAAATAAATAACACAAAGAACAGTGTACGGCAAGGAAAAAGTTATGAACAACGCGCAATAAATGGTTTCATGCGCAACACATGAACGACGTTCGCCCTCGGTCGTGTCCTGCTCCGTGCCTGCGATGTTGAGTCCGGAACCACTTCGTAGTTCACGTCACTGACGCGGCGTAACACTTTATATGAGCCAAAGTACCGGCTCAGTAACTTTTCACTAAAGCCACGGCGGCGGACGGGCGTTCACACCCAAACTTGGTCTCCGGGGTTGTAAAACACTTCTCTGTGGCGGGTGTTATAGCGCCGTGCGTCTGCCTGCTGGCCGATGTGTAGTCGCGCGAGCTGCCGGGCTTCCTCAGCACGCTCTGCGAATTCTTCGGCGTCAGTTTCCAACTCGTCTTCGTCTTGACACGGTAGCATAGAGTCCAGCATGGTCTGCACTTCGCGGCCGTAGAGAAGCCGGAATGGCGTGAATCGCGTGGTCTCTTGCATGGCGCTATTATACGCGAAGGTCACGTAAGGTAAGATCCGGTCCCATGTTTTGTGCTGTACGTCGATGTACATTGAGATCATGTCTGCGATGGTCTTATTCAGTCACTCGGTAAGTCCATTGGTTTGCGGGTGGTACGCAGTTGTCCTTCAGTGTCTGGTGTTGCTCAGTTTGAAAACTTCGTCCGTAAGCTGCGCCGTGAATGCCGTCCCTTTGTCCGTTATTATACTGGAAGGAGCACCGTGTCGTAACACGATGTAGCGCATGAAAAATTGTGCTACCTCAGAAGCTGTGTCTCGTGGTATCGCCTGCGTCTCAGCGTAGCGTGTCAAACAGTCGGTCGCGACGATCACCCATTTGTTGCTGTCCGCAGACAGGGGAAATGGCCCGAGAATGTCCATGCCAACTTGGTCGAACGGCGTTAAGGTGCTTCAACGGGCTGAGGCAAACTAGCTGGCTTAATACATGGTTGCTTCCGACGCTGACATTCCCGACAGCTCTTGACGTACTTCTTGACGCTTGCCGCAAGTACTGGCCAATAGTACCTCTCGCTCACTCTGGCAAGTGTCTGTGAGTAGCCCAGATGACCGGATGTGGGTTCGTCATGGCAAGCGATGAGGACGTTGTCTCGCATATCTCGAGGAACCACCAGGAGGTAGGCACGGTTGTTCGAACAAGCGTTCTTCTTGTACAGCACACTGTCTCGAAGGCAGAACGACGTCAACGAGCGGAATAAATGACGTGGTATGATTGTGCCCTGGCCTACTAAATGATCGATGATCGGACGAATCTCTTCGTCATCTCGCTGCGGTTCGCTCAAGTCTTATGAGCTAATGGCGCACAGGAAGCCTTCGTCTTCCTCTGCTTCCTGACTGACTACGTGAAGGGGTGCGCGTGACAGTGGATCAGCGTCTTCATGCTTATGGCCGCACTTATGGATGACAGTGACGTCAAATTCCTGCAGCCGCAAGCTCCACCGTGCTAGCCGTCCTAAAGGGTCGCGCAGGCTTGCCAACTAACAGAGGGCGTGGTGGTCCGTCACTATCTTGAAGGGACGACCATAAAGGTACGGGCGAAACTTGGTGATTGCCCACACGACTGCGAGGCACTCTTTCTCCGTAGTGGAATAATTTGCCTCGGCACGGGATAGAGAGCGGCTGGCGTAGGCTATCACTCTTTCTATGTCCTCTTGACGCTGAACGAGCACTGCACCGAGCCCAACGTTACTAGTGTCAGTATCTACCTCCGTGTCAGCATCATCGTCGGAATGAGCGAGAACGGGCGCTGATTGCATGCGCTGTCTCAGTTCATCAAAAGCTGCCTGTTGCTCATTTTCCCCGACAAACGGCGTGTTGTCCCTTGTGAGACGAGTCAGAGGTACTGATATCTGTGAAAAGCCATGAATGAACCAGCGATAATAGGCGCACAAACCAAGGAAGCGCAGGGCGGCTTTCTTATCGACAGGAGCTGGTAATTCGGCAACAGCGGCAAGCTTGTCTGGATCGGGCCGGACTCCTTCGGCGCTAACTACATGTCCAAAAAATTTTAGTTCTTCATAACCGAAGTGGCACTTCTGTGGCTTTAGTGTGAGGTCCGCCGATTGGATAGCCTCCAGCACGCTGCGCAGGCGGTGAAGGCGCTGCTCGAACGTGGCAGAGAAGACCACCACATCATCAAGGTAGACAAGTCTGCCACTTGAGCCCTGTGAGGACAGTGTACATCATTCGCTGGAAAGTTGCCGGCGCTGAACACAAGACGAAAGGGAGTACTCGAAATTGGTATAGGCCGTCTGGAGTCACGAAGGCTGTCTTCTCGCGGTCTCGCTGATCTACCTCGATTTGCCAGTACCCGCTTTTGAGATTGAGAGAAGCAAAATAATGGGCACCACGAAGCCTATCCAGCGGATAGTCGATACGCGGCAGCGGTTACAGATCCTTCTTGGTCACCTTGTTAAGCTTTCGGTAGTCGACGCAGAAGCGTAGCGACCCGTCCTTCTTTTTGACAAGCATGACTGGAGATGACCACGGGCTGTTGGATGGTTCGATAACGCCATCGTCAAGCATCTCGCGGACTTGCGTACGTATCGCTTCACGTTCTTTAGCCGACACGCGGTAGGGGTGCTGGTGCATTAGGCGTGCGTCCTCGTACGTGATGATCCTGTGTTGAGTGATGGACGTCTGGCGGATCTTTGAGAAACTTGCGAAGCAAGACCTGAACTCGAACAAGAGCGCTCGCAGCACAGTCTGGTTATCGGTGGACAGATCAGGATTTATGTGAACATTGCTCATTGACGTGTCTGCGTTATTCACTAGTTCTGACGTGAGACAGTTGGTTACGTTTGCTACTTCGTGGGCTAACGCTATCGAAGTGCCACGGAAAAGGTGTCGATGCTCGTTGCTAAAGTTGGTAATGAGCAATTCAGATCGGCCCTTACGAACGTGTATTACATTTATAGCTACACAGATGCATTGCTGCAGGAGGCGTTCTTAATTTGTTTCGGCCACCACATCGCCATCGCTCAAACCACAGCATGTTACGTCGAATAGAACACTTGCTCGGGGAGGAAGCGTCACGCTCTGTTCAGAAATACGGAGTACGTCGACAAGCCTTCCGTCATCCTGCACGTTGATTGCTCGCGGGGCTGAGAACGTGACGCGGCGCTCTTGTAGATCAATGATAGCTCCATTTCCCTGTAGAAAGTCAACTTCCAGAATGACGTCATGGGAGAATTCACGTAGAACAAGGCAGCTTGCTACAAATGTATACCCTTGAATCTGTACTCCAGTTGTGCAGGCGCCCAGTGGAGTAATGACATGGCCACCAGCTGTCCGAATCTGCGAGTTATGCCACGGCGTGATTACTTTCTTCAGCTGCGTTGTCAGTTTCCCGCTCAGCATGGAATAGTCTGCGCCGGTGTCCACTAACGCATTAACTACACAACCATCAATTGTCACTGCTATGTCGAGTGAAAGCCGGCTATCCTTTGCAGCAGCAGGTGATGTCGGACCAGTTTCTGTACGGTTCTGCGTCAATAGGAGGTCTTCAGCGCTACGACGTTCAGCGACCCCGCCCCCAGAGGTCGCTTCGGCTAGTTTTCCTGGTGGGGGCTGGGAGATCGTGCGGTAGAATACCGCTGGGGCGTTGATGAAAATCGCCTCGGTGATGGCGAGCGCGACTGGCGCCCAGCAGACGGAGGTGCATGCTGCTGGGAGAGGTAGTTTTCGATGTGGCGTGGTCTCTGGCCGTAACGGGGTGGTGGCGAGTACGCAGAGAAGCCGCGAAGCCTAAGACAGTGATATGGGCACTGGCGGTACAAGTCATCAGCTTCTCCGCAGTGAAAGCATAGAGGTCGGTGATCGGGTGTGCGCATCAGACTTCGCAGGAGACGTGGGCCGATCGTCAAAGTACTGGACCGGTTGCACCGAACGTTGGGCGACAGAAGCGCCACGGACAAAGGGCAGGGGTGGTGGCGTGTACGTGCCTTCGTAGTATGGTATGCGCTGCGCTGACTCGAGTGAAACAGCAGGGACAGGATGAACGAACAATGGCGGCGATGCAGCAGGGCGTTTCAAGGTTTCCGCGTAGGTTGTCCTATGGCGGTATTCAGCTGGAGCTGGCGCAGCTGTATCAGGAGGCAAGGTGTCCCGGAGGGCCTGGTGCAGCTCATCCTTGATCACAGTTGCAATAAAGCTAACCGTAGAATGAGGTGTTACACCAGCCTTTTGCAACTCTTCACGTACAATATTATGGATGAGTTCACGTAGGGAGTCATTGCTGGTCCCAGCGGCGGTGAAAATGTCAGCAGTGGACATGCCACTGACTTTCCTGTCGTATTGGTTGTAACGCTGCTGCGGCATTTTTTCCATTGTCACGGCTTCGGACAAGAACTCCGTGACCGTCTTCGGAGGGCTTCGCACGAGGCCAGCAAAAAGCTGGTTCTTGACACCGCACATCAAGTGACGCAACTTCTTGTCTTCCGTCATTCTTGAATCGGCCCGCCGGAAGAGGCGCGTCATGTCTTCGACGCACGTGGTCACAGTTTAGTTTGGCGACTGGACGCGGGCCAGAATAGCTCGTTCAGCTCTTTCTTGGCGATCAGCGCTGGCATATGTCTGCAGAAGTCTACGAGGGAATTCGGGCCACGTCATCAGCTGCTCCTCTCGATTTTGATACCACGTACGTGCCCCGTCTTCGAGATAAAAGTAGACACGACCCAGTTTCGCCGCGTCGTCCCACTGATTCAAGGTGGCTACGCGCTCGAAGTGCGCCAACCAGTCCTCAACGTCCTCGCCCCCTGTACCATGGAACGTCGCCGGTGCCCGTGGGCTTTCCAACGTATAGCGGTTAGACGTCGTGCTTCCCGTGCCGGATGGCGAGGTTTGCACCGAAGTGCTGGTCATGTTTGTTGACTTAGTAGGAGCAGTATCGTCGACTTCCGAAGGCAATCCCCTGATTCGGCGGCTAGTCCGATGCACGGGTGTATCGACTGGCACTGGACTCGTATTATGGCTTCCTGGGGGGTCTGCGGCATCCGTGAGACTACCCAGCAACTTCCACCAATTTGTCACGATTAATCACAAGTACTGGGGGTTTATTAAACCACCAAGTAGCTAGCTCTGGAACGATGTGTCAGTCGTGGCTGGCTCTCGAGTTGAGAAGAAGCACGGGATCTTCTTTTTTTTTCCCTACAGATTAAGAGCCGCTCTTGCAGTCGACCCACTTCGTGAGGGTGGCAATATGCTGCTTGCTTAGCCGCACGTGCTAAGACTAACGCACCGAGGAAGGGCTTGGAGTGCGTTGCCAGACTAAGAACGCTGCATCTTCAAACGTCGGACATGCAACATGGCACAGCGTTTCGTACGCGTTGGGTCCTTCTTCGATGGAAATGAAAAAAAATGGCAGCATATCCACGGAGTGAATGATGAATAGTGGGGCGAAGCATCTATCCATCCATTCGTTCTTGCTTCCGTCCATCAATGCGTGCGTCTGTGTGGCCGCCCGTTCGTCCATCCGCCCGTCCGTGCGTACGTCTGTTCGTGCGTCCGCAAGTTCATATGTGCGTCCGTCCCTGCTTTCGTCCATGCATCCGCTCCTGCGTCCATCCATGCGTCCATCCATGCATCTGTCTGTGTGTCCGTTCGTCCATCTATTCAACACTCCAAGTACCACCATCTCGCATCTTTTCATCATATATTCCCCATATAGAAGCACCGCCATCCAGCGGACATTCCAAGGACTAAACGAGAGGTGGCACACGCACACTTTCTTACAGCTTACTCTTCGGGTCTACTTCCCACCTTTAACCACCTCAAGTTCATGATATATACTAGCTCATTGTATTCATGGCACTGCGGCTCAACGCTCGCAAAACCTTTCTAAAACTAAGCGGGTTACACCCAGCGGGTATAACGTAGGAACCCTTTCTTGTCAGATGGTGCTCAATGTACATGCCAATGGCTGCTAATGGGGATCACAGCGTGCGCGTTAACTAAAAGCCGAATGCTCCTGTCTCTCATTCCCCATCAGCAGCCATTGACATGTACATTGAACATTATTTTTTATTGTTCAACAACGCAGAGAAGAAATATTTCACCGTCACCACCTCGGAGGTCAAAACGTTATACTTGTTACATACTACAACGGCTACGAGGGACAAACGGGTGCCGCTATAAAGAGCTTGGCCCCTAAAATGCTGGATGGTGGTGGTGGTAAAAAACATTTATTTCGGAAAAAGTATACTAGAGAGTGCCGACGTGGCCCATCGGCGTGCTAGAGTGGCAAGACCCTATTCCGGGACGCCAGTGGAGCTGGAAGCTGCCCGTGCGCGCTCCACCAAGGAGCGTTGTGCAGCCAAGGTAGAGCAGCCGAGCAGGTGCTCCTCCCAAGCCTCTCTAGTTGGGATAGGAAAAGGGGGTGAGAAAGGGACGGGATTAACTGGGCACGATGCTACGACGTGATATGTGTCGGCGAGGACATGACAGGTCGAGCAGGTGCCATTGATTTCCGGCAAAAAGTGCCTGGCGACCGCCGGACTGATAAAGGTGTTTGTCTGCAGGCGGCGTAGCAGTCGTTCGTCCGCTTTCTCCAAACCGCGTGCGGGGTCCGGGTAGAGGCGGCGCGAAGCCCGGTAATAAGCCAAAATTTCGCGAAAGCGCGTCAGGTTGGTATTGCCAGATTCCGTCTCGGGACATGGAGGGGCAACGGCCCGGACAGGAGAAGCGCGGGCAGCGGCATTTGCCGCCTCGTTGCCGGGCAGGCCCGAGTGGCCTGGGGTCCAGACTATACGAATGGGATGAGGGTTAAAGCGCCAAGAGGCTGCCTGTAGCAGGCTAGCCGCCAGCGGGGCAATGGAACCCTGAAGGTACTGAGAACAGGCCGAGCGCGAGTCCGTCAGGATGGTGCGTGAGGCAGGGTGAGAGGCGGCCAAAGCTATGGCAACCTCTTCAGCGTGCGTTACTGTGTCTGCTCGAAAGGAGAGGCCATCTACGTGTTTGCCCTCTGTAATCACGGCAGCCGTGAAGTGACCCGAGGGGGAGGGACCCGAGACGTCCACGTAGAAAACACCAGGACGATCGGAGTGTCGCGTATGAAGGGCCGCGGCGCGTGCTAGTCTACGGCCAGGATGGAGGTCGGGGTTCATATTACGGGGTAGAGGTTCCACCCATAGCTTTTGACGCCAGAGCTCTGGTACAGGCTGCAGAGGGTCTTGGTCAGATATCGGGTTAAGGCCAAGTCTGTGTAGAAGACGGCGCCCTGAAGGCGTCTGCGACAGTCGATTGATTTGGTTAACGCGATGAGCTTCGCGCATCTCTGCAAAGGTGTTGTGTACCCCCAGAGCCACGAATCGGCTGTTGGAAGTTGCAATAGGTAGGTCCAGAGCGCGTTTGTATACTGAACGAAGAAGGACGTCCAGCTGGTGCTCGTGTCGACGACGCAGGCGAAGGTAAGGCAAGGCGTAGAGGACGCGACTGGTCACAAACGCGTGGGCCAATCGGAGGGACTGAGACCCGCGGAGGCCGCCGCGCTTGGTAGAAACTCGCCGTATCATGCGGCTCACCTGTTCGCTGGTGCGTCTGAGGCCTGCTATTGTGCCCTTTGGATCCAAGGACGATGTGATGTGAAGGCCAAGAACCCGAATGTTTTGCACTGACGGGACGGGCCCGGACGGAAGAAAAATTTGAGGCGGCGGTAGCGGAGAGACTGAAAGAAGAGCCGATTTAGCTGGAGAGCACTCCAGGCCGCATGAACCTGCGTAGGTGTTCACCAGAAGGGCAGCCTTTTGCAGGCGTTCTTCGATTTGCGCTAAGGAGCCGGTGTTGGTCCAGATTGTGATATCGTCCGCATATAGTGCGTGTTGTATTCCCTCGACCTCGCTTAGAAGAGAGGGGAGGTTCATCATCGCCAGGTTAAAAAGCAGAGGAGACAGGACTGCCCCTTGAGGTGTACCCCGCGTGCCTAATAAGTACGGGCCGTGTTCGGTAGAATTAAGGCGAATGTAGGCGGTGCGATGTGATAGAAAGGCGCGAATGTAGTTGAAAGTCTTCTGCCCGCAGTTTGTGGTAGACAGGTTAGTGAGTATAGTGCTGTGTTTAACGTTGTCGAACGCCCCGCGGAGATCGAGAGCGAGCACGGCTTTATCGTTATGGCGCATAGTAGTCGGCTCTATGATATCGTGTTGAAGCTGGAGCAGGACGTCCTGCGCCGACAGATGGGGGCGAAAGCCAAACATCGTGTCGGCAAAGGTCCTCCTGGCCTCCAAGTAGGTGGAAAGGCGTTCGCGAACCATGGTTTCCATGAGTTTGCCTGCGCAAGACGTAAGTGAGATGGGCCTCAGTGCCTCAATACTAACGGACTTTGCCGATTTGGGAATGAATGTCACGACCGATGTGGTCCATTCCGTTGGAAGCGGAGAGCCGTCCCATATCGAATTTATAAGGTGGAGTAGTAAGAGGTGTGCTTGGTCGGGAAGATTTGCCAGGAGCGATACTGTGATTCCGTCGCGTCCAGGGGCCGTGCCCCGTCGCATTTTCGTGAGTGCAAATCGTAAATCAGAAAGCGTGTATGGGGCGTCGAGGTCGGTGTTAGGGGCGCCGGAATACGTATACGCTGGGCCTGCGGGATCATTTGTGCAGCAGATGTAGCGGTCACAAAGTTCTCGCGCGAGTTCATCCGTAGTGCCCTGAAAGGCATGCAGAACACGGTGGAGCTGGCGTTGCGTTTCTCCCCTGGTGGTGGAGGGATCGAGAAGGCTTCTAAAGAGTCGCCACGCACTCTTAGAGCTCATCTGGTTTGCAGCCTTCGAACAGGTGTCTGCCCAGTTAGCATCGGAAAGTTGTGCGGAGTATGCGGCCGCCTCTGCAGTGAGCGCCTCAATGCGAGCGCGAAGTTTCCGATTAGGTTTGTTGCGTTTCCAGCGCCTTATGAGCCCGCGGCGAGCGTGCCAAAGATGTAGGAGGTGTGGATCGATTGCAGGAGTCAAATTAGAGGTTGCAAGGGTGCGAGTGTTCGCTTGTTTCATATGGAGAGCGTATGATGCCCACGCTGCATATTCGGTCGAGGAGAGGCTGGCGGGGAATGGTTGCATTCTGAACTGAGTCCAATCGGTGAGACGGGCTTGGCCCCAGTGTTGGCGCATTTTCTGCCGCGGTGTGAACGAAATGCGGAGTAAAAAGTGATCGCTGCCTAGGTTTTCGCCTAAATTCTCCCATGTAGCATCGCGGATGTGACGGGTGAGGGAGAGGTCGGGGCATGTGTCTCGCGTGACCGAGTTGCCGGAACGTGTGGGTTGTGCCGGATCGGTAAGAAGCGTCAGGCTCAGCGAGGAAATGAGCTCCTTGAGCTCTCTGCCCCGGGCCTTCTCGTAGTGGTAACCCCAGTGAGGGCTGGGGGCATTAAAGTCCCCGACAATCACCAGTGGTTGTCGGGCCGCTATACGCAGCGCCCGATGGAAGAGATGCGCAAACGAAGCCCTTGCAAGGCGAGGGGGGCAGTACACGTTTAAGATATGTATTGATGGTTGGCCCCTCCGCTGAGACAGCACTGATATCATGCAGTAGTCGTAAGGAAGATCCAGATCGAGGTCAATCTGTACCGCCGTGTAAGCTTTATGCACGAGGAGGCATGTGGTGGTGCCGCCTACATAGGAGCAGTATCCAGAAAGGGATGGAGCAGGGCCAGATTCTTGGAGCGCCAAGACGGCCGGCTGAGAGCCAAGTGAGCTGAGGAAAAGGGAAAGATGTGAACGCTTTCGCCTGTTCCCGAAGCCTCCAGGGTTCCACTGTATGATCTCGAATTTAGACGCAATATTTGAACGGGACGTACGATTGGTAGCCATCGTGACTGTCTTAGGTTTTATATTTGGTCCTCCATGTCCCGCTCGGATTCCTCAGAGGCAGGGAGGGGCACGGAGGCCGGATTGTCCGACGGCGGGGTGGTGGTAGCCACCTTACGACGACGCCGTGGAGCTGTACCCTCACTGCTCACCGAGCAGGAGCGGGAACGCGATGCCTTGGGTTGAAACTGGGTGATTGCCCAGGCTTGAATAGCCTGGGTAACCTCTACTACTATGCGTTGGACCGAGAAGCTGGTGAGGAGGTGATTAATCGAAGCTTCGACGCGCGTGAGGCGTTCCTCTACGCGCGGGGTGCGCTCTTCGCTAGGGAGAGTTTGGTTAGCGGGCAAGATAACCTGAGGTGCCCCAGGAGCCTCAAGAGCTTCTGGAGTAGATGTGGCACCGGTTCCGAGTGCTGGAGTACAAATGGTTGCTTGAACCGGCGGTTTAATGGGAGTGGACTTAGCGCGAGGACTAAGCTTGGACGTAGCTGGCGTAGCCGCCTGGACAGAGGAGGCAATACCGGATGGCCTTGCAGTACACTGTTGTTGGGGTTGAAGTCGCTTATTTAAGAGTTCGAGTTGTTTAGTTAAAAGAGAATTTTGCTTTTGAAGTGCCGCAACTTGCTGGCGAAGGGCCGCAAGTTCGGGAGAAGGAGGATCGACAGAAGGGGGTGAGAGAGGCTTAGAAGCAGCTTTCCCTGCCCAACTGCTCACCTGAGGTACCGCCGCTGGTGCTTCGAGCGGTGGGAATGCCTGAGTGTCGGCGTGGAGTGGTGGAGCCGACTGATGCAGGTTGATGCCGCTGTCTGGCTGTGACGAACGTGAGGTGGTCCCTCGAGGAGATGTTGAGGGCTGCTTGCGTTTCCGATATTTTCGATATTTTGCCGTGCAGCCACTGGTCCCAGTCTCATGGGCGCCGTGGCAGAGGAGGCACTTGGGGTGGCAGTCGTGGGCATTGAGACCTGCAGGTGCGGGGGTTCCACATTTGGCACACTGCGTTGGAGCGGGGTGAGGACACTGAGGTGGTCGATGGCCGATGGTACCGCACTTGGTGCAAACCGGGACCGTTTTCTTGTAGGCGCGGATGTACGTCGCCACGCAGTGGTAGAAGAGGAAGCGGGGTAACTTCGTGCCCTCGAAAGTCACCACCGCCGCCGCGGAATCTCCGAGTTTGCGGACCGCAAGGATAGTACCTCGAGGCCAATACAGTTCAGACTTTATCTTTTCCGGGCTTTCAGCAGGGTTTACGTTGATGACGCCCCTGCATGTATCCCCTGGTGCCTTGGCGTGGCCTCGAACGGGTAGCTGCTGGTCCCCCACTTGCAGCTGAAAGTCCCCGAGGAGTCGCTGTGCCATAGGCAAAATGGTGGTGCTGCAGACTAAGATGTTCTGTTCCCAGATTGGCCACACTTGAATTTGCGTGGTAGTCCGGTCGCCAAGGTAGCTGCGGATGGCGTCGCCCGCGCGATCGGCCGGGACAAATGTGCGTAACTCGCAGGGAACGCGAGGTTTCACTACCACGATGTAGTCGTCGCGAGAGAGGCGAGGAGTTTGACACGGACGCCACTTGCGTTGCTTCGCTGGCTGCGAGGACGGAGCAGAGGTAGGCACACCACCGGAGGGATGGCGCGCCGGCGTTCCTTGCAAGGCTGGGGAATGGTGGCCCGCTGTGGCGTCTCGTTGTTGTTGAGACGCAGGCTTCGATTTCGCTTGCTTGCGTTGCCACAGTCTCACCATGTCGTCAAGGTATTCATCTTCTGATGGCATAGTGTTTTCGGAGGATGAAATCTCCATGGACAGCATTTGGCTTGAGGTAGGATCATAGCCCGTAACCACGTTAGCGGCCGCCATCGCCGGGCTGAGAGCCCTTAGCGAGGCGGCGTTGTAGCCGGGAGTGAAGGACGTCCCTCAAGTTGTCAAAACTGGACCCACCTGGACGAAGGTGTTGTCTAGGCGAAGCGGAGAACTTGGCGGTGACGATAAATCCAAGTTTCAGGGGTACCAAGGTGGATGTCCGCAGAAATAGCAGGAAATCTACGGAGGCGATGTGGAGTGCGTCCGTCACCATCGAGCGCTCGCAGCGCCCCCCAAAAATGCTGGAGTGGAAGCTCCCTCAATGCTTTGCCAGCAGTAGTGAAGCCAGCTTTCGCCCTCCAAAGATCTCAGAAGTGTGCTATTTTCTGGTGGTGCCAACTTGTACATCAAGTGATATTGATTTGTTTGTTTAAAGGCTACGTTATTCATACAATAAAAGGTAGTTGTTTCCGAAGAAATAATCCACAGAGACTAGTCTCGGTGACTTAATCTACAATGTAATTTGCCTTGAATTCGAGGCTTCCTAAAAATCTAGTAACACAAGGACGCACTTTGAGCACTATCTAACCCTAAAAAGTTGCCACGTTAAACTTCTTGGGCGTGCGAAGAAAACGCTCCTCCTCAATCGCGCCAACAGCTCATCATGTCCCTAGTAAGAAGGCTGCCACAGCCGCCATCTTACGGTTGGCACGGCTTCACTCGTGGGCAACAATTTAAACTCCAGCAATCTTTTTTAAACCTCCTTGTTTTGACCCAGTTCTCAAACTCTTCTGATCCGGTGAACGCAAGAGCAACCTACGTAACAAAGCTTGGAAGGGACCCAGTGTCTTGCGCCTCCCATTTTTCAAACTCTCTAATTTTTATGTTGCATAAACACTGGTTCCATGGGTTTGTGGCATCCCACGATAGAAAAATTTTTGTGAACACAGTTCATCTATGCCCCGTATGCATTTGAGTTCTTGTATATATGCGCTCCATTCTAACACTATTCGTTATTTTAATAACGCACATTATGACATCTCTTGCACATATTTGCCGACATTTTCACCAAGTCTTGTATATTCTAAGTATGTAACATGTACATTGTGTATACTGTGATAAGCGTGTGCATGTTAGACATTAGTAGCCTTTGTTAGGGACACCCTGCGGACTTGGACCTTTTTTTTTAAAGTGCCATGTATATTGTGCCAATTCATTTGTTTATGTAATTGGGCTTGTTGCATAGACACTGTTTCCATGTGTTTGTACGTCCTACGATGGAAGAATTTTTTTCGAAACAGTACGTCCTGTGCATGTTCTCTACAGCGCTCCTGCCGTCGTTTCGCGAGCAAAGCACCATCACGAACTCGTTCGCGGCGTAATTTTTGTCAACGAGGCCTCTTCAATTGTGAGGCCCAAGGAACGGCTTCGTGCTTTCCCATAGTGGAGTACCAAGTACTCTAAATTGTTAACTATACTTTCTCTAAACGTATATCTTCGAAAAATATCATGTTTATTGTTCTGCAATTTCTTAGTGTGAGCGAAATTACGTCTGGTGTTTGTGTACAAGCAGCCTGTAAATAGCGTATAAGTGCCCATAGTGTTTGCGCATACTGGTTCTATAACCTTTCCCTTGTGGACCCTTTCAGATTTCTCAGGGGGACCCTCAAAGAAGGGAGCATTGGTAATAGTACACGTGAAGACGTGATAGCGAAAACGAGGGACGTGATAAATAGTGCTTTGCTAAAAATTGGGGGACGCTTAAGCTTCGCCTTCAAGATTTGAACGAGATAGCGTAATTCGGCCCCTAGTGCACCCTTCAACCGCTAAGGGCATACTTATTAATATGTTTTGTTAAACACACACACACACACGCACACACACATGCACACACACACGCGCGCGCGCGCACGCACGCACACACACACACATGCACACACACGCGCGCGCGCGCACGCACGCACACACACACACACACATGCACACACGCGCATGCACACGCACGCACACACACACACGCAGAGATACACACGCACACACACACGCAGACAGACAGACACACACACACACGCACACGCACACAACACACGCACACACACGTACACACACACACACGCAGACAGACGCGCACACACACACGCACGCACGCACACACGCACTCACACGCACACGCGCACACACACACGCGCGCGCGCACACACACACGCACACATACACACCCGCTTTGTCTGACGCGCGGTGCTCCAAGTTGGCCGGGATAGGCGAGGTGGTGCGGTGCCGCCTAGCCTACAAGCGTTGGAATGAAGTAATGTGTCATGACAATTACAAGCATCCGTAGAGAACGATTCACCACCATTTTAGTATGCATGTTCTTCCACGTAAATATGATTGACGATTGTTAGTGTAAACGCATGTGTTTTCTTATACCATCCTTTAGCGCGTCTCCCAGTACGTTTTACACTGTGAATAACATCGCCAAAGGTTTGAAGCGTCCACGTCTGGCTGCCACGGCTTACCTTTCAAATAGGTCCCAAGATGGCATCCGAAGAGAAAGTGCGACTGTCTCTCCTTACTCAGCGCATGGATGGTGCAAGCTTCGCTGTAGGTGAAGGCTGTCTTCGGCTCATGACACCACTTAGATCTGCTCTTGACTCACGAGAAATGGTCCACCACGGACGGAGTGTTTCTTGATGCCGGCTTACCTGCTAATCCTGAACTTCTCTCGAACCTCGTGAGCGTATAATTAGGGAGAAGGTTGCTTTATTGTGGCGACACTAAAAAGCATGATTCTTTATTCGTCTACAGATATGTAATGACTTCTTTAGAAGTGAATGATTCTTGTTGTCCTTTTAATTTGTTCCGTGTCCTGCCATGTTCGGGCACTTTCACGGCATATATACTCTATGTTTCTCTTCTTCAAAACTTATGTTGTCATTACAATCAGCCTTCTCAATTCAGTATTGTTCTTGCATGAAGAAAAAAAACGACGAAATTTAAAAATACATAAAACGCTGATTTTCGAACAGCGTAGAGCAATACCTTGACCATTTAAATACGAACGTTCCGTGTTTGTCCATGATATACCTATTCCGTATTTGTTCACAGCGGTAGGCGCCGTCGACATACTGACGTGTTCGTAGCGATGTCGCGGCACTCAAGCTCCCCACTGCCTTCTATGATCACGTGACGAGTGGTAGAGCAGCTGCAAAGCTACCTGCAAGGCTGGGCGGAGCCCGCATCCAACGCTATTGTGAGAATGATTGTTGTAAACTTGCTAGAACTGACGTAGATGGCTTTCTCGAACTTTTATTTGCAGTCGACGTTCATCGCGAAATACGACAAGTGCTGACAACTGGGCAAGCTGGTATGAATTCATACCACTGAAAAGGACGCTGAATGCACTTCGTGTCCCTTTCTCGTGCTTTCGTCTTACCTTTTGGCGCCGTTTCAGTAGTCCAAACGACAAGTGGTACATTCAAAAAAAGGGCGTGTGCATTGGGTCATGTTTAGCTCCAGTCCTCAGAGATGTTTTATGAGCTCGTTATGACAAGCGCATACAAGCGAGGCTTGCAGAGACAAATACCATTAAAGTGTTCCGCTAGCTTGGTAATTTTTTTTCACTCGTTCATAGAGCAAAAAAGTGTAACACACGGTAGAATGCCGATGAGATTTTTAGCAATTTTTTTCTAAGAACATGACTAATCGACAGCTGACGACGGAATTCTCTGAGAATAACCATCTTATACTTATAGATCCGGAGCATATGTGTGCTGCCAGTACCCTCTCAGAGAGCCCTGCTACCTTGCAGCTTGGTGTACACTCCAAGCTTGTTAAGCGAGGCATTGCGAAAGCATGTATGATGGCATCATTGCCAAGGTCGTGCCACCACCAGGTTCAGAGGAGTTTTGGCAACCAAGTTAACACGCTTAACAATTAAAGCAGGCTTCCCTGATCAATTGCTCTCGGACATAGCAGAGTCGCTTCTGAATGAACTGAAGCAGGGAAAAAAATATAAAGCACGCAACTCAGGGAGAGCCAAAGCCTAAAATTTCTGACAAACCTTATGTGCACAATTTCTCGCACTGCTTAAAAATAATTGTTGAATGAATAGGTCTGAAGGCTGTTTTCACGGCAAGAAACAAGCTAGGGTCCCTATGCAAAATACCCAACTCCGAGACACCTTCAAGTGTTGGGTGTAATAAGAAGCTTGTAAAAATTTTCGTACAATGTAATTAGGCATCGTGTATCACATTTCTTTATCATGTTTTCGATACTACATCGGTCAGACGGGGCGTTGTCTCAATGATCACCTTATATAAGGAGCACGCAAATCGCATCCGCGGATCAGCTGGCAGCCGCTTGGCAACTCACTGTGCCAATTGTGGGTGCAACTCGATGTATGATGAACATCAAGAAATGGCAAGATATAGGAACAAGAGGGCATGGGAAAGACATGAAGCGTTTTTGATTCACAAGGCAGTGATTGAGCGTGTAAGTGCCCCATCTGTTAACTTCAATGAGTACAAGTGTCTTTTCAGTTAAAATGTGTTATCAAGTTCCCAAAAAGACATTTTGCGCATGCGCAATCATTCTCCCTCTCCCTATGTGGTGTGTCATATCCTCGCTCCCTTGATTGTATGTATATTTCCGCCATCTGAGCAATAAATTGCTGCTAAGTGTACACTCTGCTTCTTTCCGAAACGTTCTGCGCATTAAGAAATTATATATATATATATATATATATATATATATATTTATATATATAACAATGTCTCAGTATTTTGGTGGCGCCTACCACTGTGAGGGAACATGGAATAGGTCCATAAGGGGACAAACAACTCCTAAAATACCAATTTGACAATTTGAAATCCAATAGGCTGAACGACGCATTTATTCTGGCAAAAAATGACGCATAACAGATCCATGGCTTAGAATAAATTCTCCTCACCATAACATCCGAGATAACGGGACTCTTAATCTCTTAATTTTTAGTTACTTTAACGATTTAATTTATTGTTCATTATTATCTATTGTTTATTGGTTTCTGTGGCAGCTTTTTGTCTGCGCTTACGTCACAGCAACGGCCACCATCTACTCTGCCCCGTGTACACCGAGATTTAAAGCTTGCCAAACGAGAAACCACACCATCACCAGCTATACGACATCGCCGAAAATGCTGCAAGAGAGGGACTTAGTCAAATCGAAGTTTTGGTGACAGTTGGTATTGAACTGCAGCAATATTTCCCAGAAACTGGCGTCCCTTGCGGCAGATACAACAAGCGTTCCTACGAAAGCACAGAAATCGACAGCCAACTTACAAAGAACGAGAAAGAAAGACAAGAGTCAGTGAATTTCCTTGTAGTAGTTTTTCTCACATTTTATTTACCAAAAATAGATTCCATCTGATTGGCAGACCGTGTATGGACAATGCTGAGCGCAGCGCCATTTCTTCGTACACAGCACTCGTCAGAGTCTCCCACACATTTTACGTTTTGACCACGACAGTGACAACAACGATTTAAGTTCTTTCTTTTTTTTTTCACCATTTATTCGCATTGGCGTCACTGCGGGGTCTCCGAGTCAATTATTGAAATGTAGAAAAACAATTGAAAAAATTTGACCGAACGTGTGCGCCAGACGCGCGTGCTCATGAGCGAGACACACGCGAACACATTTGCAAGTTTACTTCGACGAACAATAAGTAGACACATTTTCGCCACATTCTCTTTTCTTCACGTTTTCACGCGTCACATATGTGTGTTCATTCGAGGAAGATTGAAAGAATGCACACTTTTTCAAAACTTGCCAAGCCTGCCAGCCGCAGAAACAACAGGGGCAGTCAAGTACAGAATCATAAGAGTGGTAAAAGTACTAACAATAAGCAATGCTCGACATTGAATTCTTGTAGCTGCCGTAAAAAAAAAAAGAAAACAGCCGACTTCCGAGTCAGTTGTTAACATTTGCTTATGGTGCATCATACAAGTGATTAGCGTTACAACACGTGGGTGCGTCAAAACCAGACATAACGACATCGCCGAGTCGTAGTTACATTTCAAGCATAAAAAAGTACGCGCTTTCAAAGGTGTGTGCTTCAAACTAAACTCGTTACGTGCCAAAACAGCACCTAAAGCGCTTATTGCGCCTACCAAAACTACAGGATACTCCCAGACAACAAGCCCATTCACCGTGAAAATTGTATGATTTACATTTTTATGCCACCTTCAAGAAGCAAAAAGAAGAAGAAAATGGCGCTTTCTCACTTTACAAAAGTAAGAGCCGCCGACTGCCTACGCAGTCGGGTCGGCGACAATGTTGACCTCACGGGCGAATGTCAGTAGTGAACACGCGATCCATTTCAACTTTCACTCCATCTTGAAAGAACCGTGACAACGATCAGGCACTTTCGAGTTGTCTAAACCCCCAACCTACCTTGGCCCACGCAAGCAGGCCGGTGTTTACAGGTTACTGCCACGCCGGTGACAATTTTGGCACGGAGCCCAAATGAGCATATCAGTGTACGGTTTTACTCGCAAAACCGACGAACATGGTACAATGTGCTGTGCGTGTGACCATGGGAAGGAAGCGATTCGCATGGCTCCGCTCAGACAGCGAGGCGAATCAAGTTTCACTGCGCAAGGCGCTCTACGTAAAAGAGTCCCCCAGGATTTGCGAAAAATTCGGACGGCATGGGTGGTAAATCAGTGTACAGCAAGTATGTGAGGATCACCGAACAAAGGGGTATGAATCCTAGTGTAACCGTTGTTCGAGGGTCCATACATAGCGAGCGAAGAAACGCAAAATCATCTGTGGCGTAGCATTTCGCACAGACTGATAGATAGCTCTTCAAGACTACCACTACCTTTAGAGACGAAACACAAACCTAAGCAAATACGCTACAGAAGAGAAGTGCAAGTATGAGACATCGACCTAAAGAACAGTAGCTTTTCAGCGACTAACAGCGTTCGAGTTATCTCGTCAAACGGCCGGAAACTGAAACTGAAACTTGCGCCAAGGCGACCGTTATTCGACTTCGCCTCACTAGATGGCGCAGCCTGACGAGCCTAATCGTGAGCGGCGCGTCATTTAAAGGATTGGTGCATGACTTCATCTTACTGGGTCAGCGCTAGACGTGAACTACGATGAACAGGACAGAACGGTATCAAAATTTGTTTAACTTTTTGAGCGCCAGCAAAGAAATGTTTGTACAGCATGTGTTCACGTCACTTTGTGTGTGTTTGGGGCGGGAGGCATACACAGTGCGTGGTAAGACTGCCTTTCCGTTCGGCAGGCCAGACAGAAATTTTACAACGTCACTCTTTCATAATAAAATTTCATAAATTTAAGCCCAAAAATGTAGAGTTCTCGCGTTGACTAACGCATGTCAAGAAATCATTCCTACCCTGTCCACCGGCATTTATCATTTGCTGTCATTTCAAGAGGGCGAAAAAAAAAATAACGCTGTCGGACGAAGCACTTACAATGCACGGACATACGTTTCTCATTGTCGGTATTTTACCGTTTTCAGCAAAGTTTCGTTTCTTGTAACGCAATCGTAGCGTTAACTTCGTTAGCTGTGTATGTATTTTGTGAGAACGGTGAGCTTAGACGGCGCTCAATGCTTTCGGTAGATGCTGAGGTGCCCGGTCACCCCGCGCATCCCGTATTAAAGATCGATGATGGCATTCTAATTGGTCAATAGCGTCTGTAGGTTGACATTTATAACAAAAAAGCTCGCAGCGTTACGCGAGAGATTCGGCGACTTCAGCATCCTTACACCAAGTTTTGTACAGTTTAGTCGTTTGTAAATGTCAACGTGGGGAAAAAAATGCGCAGAGAACATGGGATAAGACGTGTATTTAGGTACGACGATCGGCTCGGAACACTCTGCGAACTCCCAACAGACACTCCATACTTGGTCACGTGACCATTCCGAACTCACCTACGTACCGATAATACGTCTTCCAATGAATCTGCTTTGATAGCTACAGCGCTTCTTACCGGTCCCTTCGACTCTACGGTCATCGTGTGCATGGGTCGTCGAAGTTTGTAGCGTTAGCGTACGACGTCATCACACGGTGCGACTGCTGACCGCTTAATACCAAACGCTTCATAGAAAAGCACGTCACGACCTTCTTACGCTTTCGCGCGATCCGTTAACCAGCGCTCGATAACAAGACATTGCCACAAACACGCATCTCCGCACCAGTTCATGGCTACACACCTTGCGCACTCCTCTCCCCTTGAGGGAGCATGCAACAGCTCACGCCATTCGCCAGACGTCGAAGAGACCAACCTCGGACTGTTTTCGTGCTTATCCTATGTACGACGCTTATCCAGAACACAACTGCTACGCTAGTCGAGAGGATGCAAGCGGGTTGACACTTAGGCTGACAAGGTTGCGGCAGTGATCAAATTGATCTCGTATAGATTCGTTTTCAGCATTCAGTTGCGACTGAACTCTCATCAAGCAGCCGATGCCGTTCTGGGCCGGTCAAAGGCACGAAGCACGGATTCCTTCAACGTGGTCAACATAAGTCCGCGAGAAACAAGGCGGTTGCATCGCCTTGCGGCTGCATTATTGAGAAATATAGCATTCCGGAGGTATGATGAAAACGAGAGTGCTAAGTTTAGTCCAGTTCGGCATAGCACTTGCCCAACGTGTCGTTGGAAGTGCCTCTCAGTAAATAATCAGCGCGTAGTTGTGCTCTGGACTTGGGCAACAATCGACCTCGGCCTTGACCCGAACGAGGCGCCGTCTTACGCGGGCACGTACCACTCTATATACTTTCCGTGCTACGACGAACGATGCTTACAGGTGGGACCGTCGGTCGCGTTACTCGCATAAGAACGACAGGCCCCCACCCGTGGGTCTTGGATGGACGGCTCGCTTCGCGAAGCCTGCCTCTCCGAGAGCTCCGTTCACGTTAAGGGTGGGGACTTGATTCGGCGGGCATCCACAGCAACAGTTTAGCGCGCAAAGGACGCACTAGAAGCAGCGATACCGCAACAGCGTTGTGTTTCAATGTCATTACTCGTGGTCCGTGCACAGGACGGCGTACAACGTCTTTGGTGCGCCTAAATGTTGCTACAGATTACCAACAGGCTCGAGCACATGGTTTTCAATGTACATTCACTGCACAGCACATGCGGTTGTGAAAAGTCGACAACGGTTTCTTACAAAAGGATAAAAAAAAACGGTTCGAAACAAACAAAAACATGGAACGTCGGCGCGCGGAGTTGCGGTCGCAGCGGCCCCGCCCTCCTAGAGCAGTGAGGAGGCGCCGTGCTGCATACGACTGGTGGACGCGGTGTCGTCCACGTTGTTCGGCGTGTGCCTGCTGCCGCCGGTCGAGGTCGCCGGTTCGGGGCAGAAGAGTCCTTCCTCGAGGAAGACGTCGTCCTCGTCTCCCGGCGCGTGGCAGCGGATGTGCTGCAGGAAGACGGCGCGTCGCCGCTTCTCCAGGATCTCGTCCATGGCCAGCCGCCGGTCCAGCGTCGCCAGGGTGTGCATGTAGTCGGTCGTGTTGAGCCGGTCGCGCGAGAAGAGGCGGGACCGGGCAGCGCCGTTCAGCGCCAGGGCCGACGACGACGACGCCTGCTGGGCGATGCTCCCGCCTGGGTCAGCGAGACAAAAAATAGAAACGAAAACGTTGTCATGTATGCTCGAAGCACAAAAGATATAAAGACAAAAACAAAAACAGCGACGACGACAGCAACATCAACAACAATAAGATATCGTCGATAATATTCTTAATAATCAATCTATATAACACAGATAACACGTTTCTTTCCTTTTTCTTTGGCACAAGAGGCACGTATTTCGATATACGCCAAAATAATCTTGTGTTTACGAAACATTGGAATAAATACGATGATTTGACAGGGTGTTTAAAACTAGTGGCTTCCCACTTCCAATGTGCAAGCTCGAATGACCAATGTTGCAACTAACTCATGTAGAACGTGTTACGCGTTGACCAGCAGTTGTGTAGATTCTGGGACAGTTGCGCGGAGAAACCACTTGGTTACTAAGAAAACAAAAAACAATGAAGCCCGGCTTGTCTATCTCGTTGCTTTTGCGCTCAAAATATTCCCATTAGCTATGCACCATCTCGCCAAAATTCAAGTTTTCTGAGTCCACAGAAGGGGCGCATTGGTTTGTCATTCTTCGATGAGGTGTATACTAAATGTATATATTGATGCGCTCACCAGAAACAGCATCAATCATCACGCAATCGCCATCTCTCTCGTTTGACCCTCGACGGTAGCGCAAACAAAACGACGCCCACAGCGGAGGGAAACCGAGAGCAGAAACAATGAAAGGAAACTTTTACTTCTCAACTGTCACGCACCTCTCGCTAATAAACGTCACGAAATCACATTCGGATATATAGTACGTTTCTATATATTACAAATGGCCATGAAGCTTCGCGTCAACCGCACTTGCATAGGCATTTCACTCCTCGACGCACTCTTTATACGCGCTCAAACAATAGGATATTCATACACATGTTCACACAGCCCTGACAAAGCATCTGCTTCTTCGTTCCGCTTGCGGTGGGCCTTCAGTCGTACTTCTACACCCCCCAAACTTACAGGAACTAAAACGACAGTCTATATGGGTAGCTGTGTTACCCGAAGGATATAGTGGTTGAGACGCGTTATCGAAATGCACACCACGAAGGGCTCATCCCGGAACCACAGAAAATCTATTTTCTAAAGCATACTGCAGCACGCTCTAAATCATTGTCTCGTATCGCAACTGCAAACTGAAACTCAAAACTAAGGCCGCTTTTAAACACCGACGAACCAGGAACCAAACTAAACGACAAGGTTTTCACGCACCAGTGAAATCTCCGTGCGTCTCGTGACCGCGAGACCGCGAAGCAGTAAAAAAAAAAAAAAAAAAACAGCGAGAAGAGAAAAAAAAAGTAAGTAAATAGCGAAGTACGGGAAGGTACGCGGCGTGTCCTGAAGCGACGCCACCGAAATTTGCTCGGAACAAAAGGCGCCCCCGACGTCTTCCACGCTATATTTTTAGGCTTCTGTCTTCCCCGAGTGCCGGCTCCTCCGCACTGCGCCACTGCTAGGCGGTTGGCGTGTGTTTATGTAGGACTTCTCTAGCAGCTACAGCGTCGGCGCAGGTATACGTAGAGCGCGCCGTGTCGTCACGCTGGTTGGGCGGCCGAGGCAAGAAACTGCGGTCACAGGCAACCAGGAGTATATAGACTCGGCTCGTCTTCGGTCGACTGCGCGAACCACCTGCACATATTCGCGGCCGAGAGCACCACGAGAATGCGCTGCACTGACCGACAGAATCACCTTGCCTGTGCATCTACGGCATGCGCATTTTTCCACAGGCTGAAAGCGCGAGCATCCCCCGCAAGTGCGGCGCGCACGCGTTTTCGTCGGACACGCCTGGCCGATCAGGTCCTCTCCGCGGTTCGGAAAACGGAGCTAAGCAGAAGTAAAGAAGGGATGCACATGCCTCGCCAATGCCGCTTTGCATTTTCACGGGAAGAATCTGGGAACGGATAAAAAAAGAACGCGCTGGAGATAAGGAACAGTCAACGGGCCGCCGACGCAGCTCTGGGTAGGGAATGTATTTGTGCCACCAGGAAAGGAGTTCACCGCCTGTGTACAGCCTCCCTCGCACTTAACCTCCCCCGTCCCTCGCACACACGCACAGACACACTCAAGCGCGGCTCCTTTAGATGATTCCTCTTATAGAGAAAAAAAAAAAACGCGTTCACTTCCTGAATTTTCGATCTTGTTCATCGCGATACCGCAACATGGTATAAGATCACGCCTGCGTGCTCAGGAAACCACGCGAATTCCACGAAGGACCCCCACGATAGCACAGAGGTCGGCACTTTTCAAACGTGACGCTGACGCTAATGCCGGGCGTTTCTCCATGCCATACAGAAGGGCTTGCAAAGTATGGTAGCTCGGCGAAGGCAAAACCAAATAAAGTATAATTTAATACTTTAATAGAAATGCGCTCGAAGTAGTGTGTAAATAAATAAGAAGCGAGTTATCGAGGTACCCGGAACCTGAGAGTCTTTCTCCTTTTTTTTTTCACCCTATATTTTCGCTAACCAGTCAGGCGGCCTCTTTTCCGCTGATCTGTCGGAGATCGCATGTGACTCTCAGCGGGATATGGCGGAAGCCTTTCAGCATAGAAATCGTGCAGACATTTTCGCTTGCTGTGATAGCTAGTACTACAATAGCTAACCAAATCAAAACCAGGCGAACCATAAAAGCTCGCGTTGTATCAGACGAGCATCTCCGTCAAGTTTCTACGGGGAGATATTGAAACAAGAGGTTAACTTAGACTGTATGTTACACTACGCCAGCAAGCGGAGCCACAACAGCAATGTAGACCGGAAGACACTTCTTTCTCTTCTTGGTCTGCTAGACCTAGACAAAACGTGGTGCTTATCCGCTCGCAAGGCACGTTCAACCGGCATGTTCGAATTCAGAGCAGTTGTTACGTCTAAGTAAGACGGCTTAGCACATTCGGTGGGCCCAATTACCATATTCGCTTTAATAACACAGTGCGCTCAAGCGGAGTACACCGGCAACACCACTGTTCTTCATCTGAGCCCGTTCTGCGAATGACCTCGAAAATTTGCGATAAGCTCTTCACTGTAAACATATTTCATTCTTGCTCCCGCACAATAAAATTCCACACACCCCTGGTGGACGCATGCTTAGCTTCAGTGGATTTTTAGCTCTCCTTGCACACTTATGTCTTTCACTCTCTCTCTATATATATTATTATACATGAAAATAGAGAAAGGGCAAAGAGAGAGACACTGTACCATAGCGCAGTGCCAACGCCCAACACCACTTTTCCAAAGTGCACTCCCTGATAAGACGATCTCAAGACGGGGCGTCTTCCGCCTGGACAAGGCACATCCACATATATATATTTTTTTTTTGAGCTTGGCACGCAAGCACGCACAATAGCGAGCGCATGCACCCCACGCATAAACGAGCAGGTAATGCGGCACGCCGCTTCCGGCGCGGCGCTCGCGAGACCACTCGGCGCACGTGGTTTATGACGGTGTATACTGCACGTACACCGCTTATCAGCACTGGCCTCGATACCGCAGGAGAAGGTGGCTCTACAAGACGCAAAGAAACGACGATGCACAGGTATGCGTTACTGTTGTTTGCACTGCGCTCGGAAGAAAGAGAATGCGCATAATTCTTCGTCGTCTCCGCGGAAGTGAGTTGCGTTATAAGGACGAGGCGTCGGCGAGGGCTATGAAATAGCTTAAGAAGATAAAGGCGGTCAGAGATGCGCGGTACATACTTCCGGGTCTTACTTCTTGCACAACTCATAAATGCATTACCTGAGTATTACTTCCCCACCTCTTCTCTACATCGCCTTTTTTTTTCATCGTGCAGTTGCTTTCGGAACTTGAGGCGGCAGTGAATAAAACCAGAACAGCGGTCCGCAGTCAATAAAACCCTCGCGACGCTGTCACTCAGCAACGGGCATACAGGCCAAGTGGACCTGCATCAGGTCCTCAATCTGCGCGCACGATTCCGGGCTTCTGATTGTGACATCGACTCGGCAAACAAACGCATACAGATATGGCTTTTCTGCAGTATTCCTGTTCACGACAAATGCTTTCTTTCTTTCTTTCTTTCTTTCTTTTTTTCTTTCTTTTCAGTCGAAATTCTCCCCAGCGGCATCTCAGCAGCACGAGTAGCATTAAAAAAAAAAAATCAAAGCAGCTACGTAACATTCCTCTCCGAGACAGTTCACCACGCACAGCCATTTTCGCGTGCCTCTTACAAGCCGCGATTTTCCTTAATCGGTCCCCACCGCGCTGTCTGGGCTTTTCCCCATATTCGCCACACTTCTGATTTTCATCTTTTCCGTTCACTTATAGAAGCAGAGATTGGGCCCACTAGCACGTACGCTTTGCCGCAATTCATATAGAGCTTCTCACATCGCGTTGCTTCATCGCATCGTGGCGCCGTTGTTTGCTTCAGCACAAATAAACGAGAGAAACATCGAGAGACAGACAGACAAAGAACTTTAATGATGTTCTCAGGAGATTCATTTTCCTTCCTCAACCTGTCCCGAGGCTACTGCTTCAGAGCGACGCGATGAAGTGTACGAGCGGTAGCGATTCAGGTTTTGTAGTACTTCATTTAGTTTCATTTTTTTTTTCTTTAGCAACCCACCCTCCCCCACACCGGAACGTGCCGTCCTATATAAGTGGACGGAACTACTTTCCTGTTGTTAGCCCCGGTCGTTCATTTCGGCAACGCACGCATGAATCTGTCTGCTGGAAAAGATTCAGCTGCGCGTAATCACAGGCGTCGCGCCTTGATTGCTTTTCGTAAATGTGCAGCCGGTGCTAAAACATCATTATTAGTCATTCTTTGTATTATTATTTCTTGAACTCTTGATTTCATTGTGTACTCGTGCGAATGTTGCCATTCGTCAGAGTTACATGATAAGTTTAGACTTGCATTCTTCGAAAACTTCTTCCTTTTAAACAAAAATTTAAAATGGTCGATTACCAGAAAATAAATAACAAGTCCCCGAATTAAAAAAAAATGAAGTGACAGCTCGCACGCTACCCGTGGGACAAATGCATCGTAACTACGTCACTGACCGTAACTTTGTTACTCTTAAACATACTTTTCGAGACGAGTTCTCTCAAGTATCTTTTAGATAATCAAACTGTTTTTCCGCGAACACAAAACTCTAAGAAACAAAAAAAAAGGGGGGGGGGAGGCGGTGACGCGGCGGAACCAAGGAGGTTATCCTCCTTGGGCGGGACGAGGCACTGACGGGACAGACAAGGCGCACAATAACGAAACAAGGTTCTATTGCGTTTAGACGTCGATATAACGACGGAAGTAGAAGTATTGCAATACGAAACAAACACCGGAGACGAGATGTATGACCACAATGTCAGCAAGATTTTCTTATTTGCAGTCTAACCGTCCGTAAAACTGGCAAAAAAGTGGAAGCCTATCGTTACGCCTCTGTACTGAATACTTGTTCAATGACGTTACGCAACACTGTTTACAATCATATATCTCACTTATATTTGTTACGTCGTACTGTTTATACCTCAAGCGTTATATCAGCTTCTAAACGCAATAACACTCGGTTGTTCAATGCAGTCCTTGTTTCCTCTTGTCATCGTCATATCTTTCTTCTTTCGTTTTAAGATATGACTGGATGGACAAAATTTCCGGAACCCTCCAATACAGCCCCCCCCCCCCCTAAACATATCGTGGGTTCGACAAATAATCCACACAAATCATGCAAGTGATTGCAGCGCCAAGTAACAACGTCAAGAAAGTAAAAATATAGGAGAGATGTGCCTTTTTCCTGTATTCTTACTTTCATTGCGTGAAAGCTTACGCACTACGCAAATATTCGACTGTCTCTTTATTTTTACGGTTCGCCCCACCCAACCGAAATGTGGCGGCTGCTGCCAGGAATCGAGCCCACGTCTTCAACCCTACAGCAGCAACCACACTATGACCTCTAAGCTACACCACGGCGAGCTGCCATTTCAAACCCTACATCCATCTATAGATGCGTCGCCTATATAGTTGATGATTAGTACAACTCGCCATCCTCGCCACCTCGTTTCAGCTATAACACGGTGTCAGAGACGGGTCAGTAGGCCGGCGCTTGTGCACGCAATATAACGGCTTGCATAACCTAATTTCTTAATCAGCAGCGCGGCAGGCTCGTCCGGTTGCGTCAGTATATGCACTTACACAAGCCGCGTAAAACGGGAGTAATTAGAACGGAAGGGAGCCCGTCAGACACGGCACCCTTCGTGCGACCGCGGCAGAAAAGATATCGCGGTGTAAGACGACGTAATGCGACGGGAAAGGAAGTTATGATAATACGCACCTGAGCGATCACACCTATAACCGGATCGGCATTTGCCCGCGGCTCTCTCTTCCCACGGACGTGGTCACGCAAAGTATACAGTTACCGTGTTTCGAGTACACGGGAAGGTTCGGAATACACTCCGCGAACATGGGTCGCCAGTCGAAGCGATTATTCGTGTCGAAGCGAGTGAAACGGGAGGAAGCGAGAATCGGGGATATCTCCGATCTGTCGATCGCTCGGCGTTTATCCACGACACTATTGGCTGACCGCATTCGGGGATGCAGCGAAGGCGTTCAAGCGCAAACGAACAAACAAACACAATACGCAAGCAAATGCGTTTCAATATTGAGGAAGCAGCGCACAAGGTGCCCATAAAGTCTGGTACCTACATATATAGAAACCGAAGATTATAGCTGCTTGAGACGCTCGATCGAGGTTATCGGCTCATCTTCGAACGGCCGTACGAAAGATAGGTATGGGGAAACAACGGTCAGCTGAACAGAGAGAGATAGAATAGCCCGGCACCATGCAATTTTTGTAAGAAAAAAGAACGAATAAAAATAACAGCTAGGAATGCAGATTGAGGATGTAGACGTTGTGCTAAGCGCATGTAGGAAAAGGGTAAAAGCTTACCACGTTCGAAACTTACACATGCAGTTAATCAAACTCCTACGTGGAGTTAGTGTGGTTACATCACAAGTTCAGGGACCTTATGTAGATATTCTGCTTATAGGAAGGTTTGCCTGCTGTGCTTACTTGACACAAGTACTGAAAATGTTACAGCTGCCTGTCTACGATTCTTTTCAGTGCAATCCGGGAGGCATATATCATTGCCCCGGTCCATCAGATGTTAATACGGGTTTATCCAAGTATCTCCAGCGCAAATAAATAACACGTTCTTTTTGTTTGCTCGCGTTCTACGAGCTCGAAAAAAGGTCAGAACTAAATTGTCGATCCCCCCGCTCGATGGGAGGTCAAGAAAAGTTGAGAGCGGCATGCGTGCGTATCTGCAGTCATACAACTCTTAATTACTGGCTTAGAGTACTTAATATTGAGGAGGCTTAAAAAGAAGACGTCCTCGCGCAACAATTCTAAATACTACTGTATACAACACTCTTAAAAAGACGGGAACCGGTCGTAGCAGTAGAGATGACATAACCGCAACTAGATCTAACAGACACTCATGCCAACGAAAGCGTATAAGACGTTATTAGAAGCATTTGTAATGAGCATCGGACGCGTTCTTCGAAGGTCGCGTGTTGGTTTTGGTTCACTTTTTTGGTTCACTTTTCTTTCTTCACGTTTAAATGATAATTACTTCTAATAACATCACGTATACACTGTCCTTGACATGAATGTATGTTGGATATCATTAATATTGTGTCTAACAAAAAAAAAACGAGCCCTTAATTGTGCACTTCCCCTCACAGCAGTCAACGTTACGACAGAAAAACTGGGATACGACTTGAATAGCTTTACGAAAACACCAAATGTATAGCAGCATGGGTCCTCGTATAAGCGGCACGCTGAGACGGATTGAATCTACTCGGCACGGCTTCGTGAATATTCTCCGCCGCAATGGTTCCCACACAACTCGGGGGGGAGGGGGGGAGCCGGAGCTTCACGCGCGGCAGCGCGTATACGGGCCGAAATAGGGCCCCCGTGATGACCCGTGCGCTGTTATCACGGAGGCCAAGCACGACCAAGGTTCTGACATTGGGCCGGTATTGAGGACGAACACTCGGGTCACGGGCATCCGCGGAGAGAGTAGAAAGACAGAATGCATTCACGAGTGAATAGCAAAAAAGAAGGTTGAGGCTAAGCTTTGGGAGGCGGAAACAGCTGCGCCACGCTACGGGGGGGGGGGGGGGGGGGGAGAAGGGACACTGCCAGGTGTGGCAAAAATCGGCTCCGACCTCTTTGGCGGCCGTTCTCGTACAACGATCAGCCTTCCCCAGACGCGTAAAGCCGATATCTCACAAGAAACACAGACGTGAGATCCGCAAAAAACTAAGTGGTCCGGCATTTCTATGCAAGTTCCTGCCTTTGTCTCGGTGTTTCGATATACGTTAACCGCCGGCGTCTTCCAGTACCCCAGAGAAGGTGGAGCCAGATCTATAAAGAACTCGCAAACAAGCAGGTCCCGCCAACCACACAAACCGGGTGTTCAAAGTTAAGCTTTTGGTTTTCTTCATTCAGCACTGGGAAAAGCGTAAAAAAAACCCAGAAAAATGGCTAGTTGGGCAAGTTAGTAGTGATCCATAAGTGTACTGCGCAAAAAACGGACGGAAACACAAAGTGTACTGCGCTTGTCTGTCCTTTTTCTCTACTTCGTGTTGCCGTCCGTTTTTTTTTTTTTTTGCGCAGTACAGATATGGACCTATAAAAAACATCCTATGTCAACAACTTATGTATCCAGGGGCACACAAAGTGCGACGATAATTACGGCTGTCAGTAGCCCAACTAACAAAATGTTAATAATTGACTTTGCAGAGACTGCAGCAAGCGGGCAAATTTGTATTGAAAAGTTAGAGAGAGTCGCGTTTCTTCTCAGTTACACTTGGAATAATTCTTCCGAGATATCCCACCGCAAAGTCTAATTGTGGTTTGCATAGTTATGCATGCAAGGCGGTGAAGATCAGTGCAATGTTCTTCTCCGATGTGACAAACAGTCATAGCTTGCTTGCTATCGCCAGCCGGTAGTAAAGGGGTAACCGTTATCATCTCTGTCTATGTCTTCGACACGTCGTCAGAATAAACTACGCACGCAACTGCCCATCAGGGAGGTAATGGCGGTGGAAAACATTTATTAATATACTTATACTGAGAGGCATGGACAAGGCGAGTCTGAAGGGTTCACCTTTCACAAATCGGAAAACCGTCTTGCGTGCTGACCGTCTTGCATTCGAAATCATGCAAACCAGAATTAAACTTCGCAGCAGAATATCTCACAGCGCAGACATGCTAGAAGAATTCTTCCAAGCATGACTGTGTAGGAACGCGGCTGCCTCCAACTTTTCAATGCAAATCAGTACCCGCTTGCTGCAGTCACTTAGGAGGAGGGAAGAATTGCATTCAAAGTCCGGCGAGTAGGTGGGGCCCGCCAATGACCCCGCCTAGGTTACGGCCGAGAGTCCTTGGATCCTGGCGGCTATCTCGAACGACTAGGCGACCCACATCTGACCTTCGAGGGCGGGACTGAGCAGGGCGGCTTCCCAGCGCGCGCGAAGGCTTTCACTAGAGGCCACCTACTCGTTATGGGCACTAATCCCTCGGCATTCCACTGGCATATGCTCCAAAGTGGCTCTATAGGAGTCACAACGCTCGCACTTGTCGGTTGCGTAGATATGGGGATGTACGAGAGTGCGGGATGCGGATACGTCCTAGTTTGTAACCACCGCGATTTGACAGACTGCGGTTTTGTTAATTTTGGGTGAGACGACCGGAATATGTTCCTCTGCAATGTTTTGTGTAATGTCATTGTATCTGGGTCATTCTGTTTTCTCACTCCCACTAGTGTACCACGCCGTCATCACCGGAGAATGCAGCTCTGTCGGTAAGCCTTCGAGCTGCGTCATGTAACAGCCCCGTCGTTGCTGTCCTCCGCGAAGGCGTGAGCGGGTGTCTGTTTTAAGTCATACTTGATTGGGTGACTGACAGCCATATCTATTGTCGCACTATGTGTCCGCTGTATAGATGTTATCTACAAAAGTGGTTTGTCTGTTCTTCACAGTGGTGAATTTTAGGAAAACCATAAAGGTTAACTTTCAACACCCAGTATATCATAGTTGTATTTGTTGTTCTTTTCTTACTTCGTTGTTTTTTATTTTCACGTGTCAACCGACTGCTGCCACAGGACACAAACGAAATAACTGAGTCAACAGCAGCGTCTGCAAGTTATGCGCCCTGAATGCAACAGATATGCGACATGATAGAAAGTAGGCAAACTTTGTGCATACGTTGCTGACGAGAACCATGTCCAGTATTTCGAGAGGCTACAGCTGGCCTGCCTACGCTATCAAGGCGCCGCGAACTGGCAACGGTGCCATAGGAAGAACATGTCCTTATTTGCAGTAGAGGTGACAATACATCAGGATGAACCCCACATCACGAGACCTTGTCGAAGAATTTATAGTTACCGATAAAACGAGTACAACAAGACCCTCGACAAGAGACACTGCGCAAAGAAGAGGCGACCAAGAGAAAACGTTTCGTAAGTGACAACTGATTGATCGAATAAATGATGTTACAGGGCCCAAAATAAGACAGATAAGGTACTTCTCTAGGGAACAAGCTGATAGTAGCATTTATTTATTTATTTATTTTATATTATTTTTTTACTGTCGGGTTTCTTTCAAACGGGAGTGTAGCATCCGTTTTCGCAACCGGAACACATCACCAGGCACACATTACCGTAAGCGCAGTGTTCGATTAGTAAACGCGCGGCAAATCGATATGGATGTGATCAGCGACGCTCACATTAAGAGAAACGCAAAATCAATTGTCACACGAGCACGCTTCGACGGACGAGAAAATGCCTCCACGCTATTATCACTAGACCCATTACAGATCCGCGCATTCTAAAAATGACAAAATCTGGGAAAGTAAGGGGGATCGCCGACCGCAGGGACTGCTTCATACACACTGTAAACAAGGACTCGTTAGTAATATGCTCATTCCAGTGCGCACGCGGCATACCATTGCGCGAAAGAAATTGTTGTCCCAACCATACAAGCACGCGCTGCTGTCTACTAAACGCTCGCGTACAAGTCAGCAGGAATGAAGATGGCCTTGGTTCGTGGTGAAGCCCCATAGCTGTTGCAGAACAGCCTTCGTTCGTCTTCGCCGCGACACTCGCTAAACCAGACGCGCGCGCGTCACTCGATGTCGACTCTCGCAGATAAAAGAAAGATTCGTTCCACTTGCTTCGCTGAGGCCCATCGTTGATGTGGCTCGGCACGCAGACAGGCGCACTCGGCGTCCTTCATTTAGTCGAAGGAAAATAACCAAGATTGTTTTTCCGGAGCGGGGCGAGGGCTCCTGCGTTGAGGCGCGCCGACGCTCGAACGTCACGGTCGCACGCGAAGAGCGCCAGTGAGCTCAAGAGCACGTCGCTCAGCTGGACGCGGTGTGGCGCATAAAAGATGACTGTTAACGCATGCGAGTATTTTTAATAATTATTTCAAGAAATTGAGTCAGTTTTTTTCTATCTCTCTCTCTCTTTTTCTTTGCACTAGCGATCCTCGGTCTTGTAGCGTGTTGTTTACTTGGGCTTGACAACCTCGTGAATTAGAACAAAACGCATCAACTAATTGCGACAGCCCGAAAGGTGCTTTCTATTATATAGAACTATGTGCGAGAAATCAAGAAGAAATGAACATGGGCAGAGCACATAGCGCGTAGGCAGGATAACCGCTGGTCATCAAGGGTGACTGACTCGAGTCCAAAGACAAATAAATGCGTGCGAGGGAGGCTGAAAATTAGGTGGGCGGATGAGATTAAGAAGTTTGCAGCCATAAAGTGGCAGTAGAAAGCACAGGACCGGGTTGATTGGAGGAACATGGAACGCGCAATGCCAAATCATGACATGTAGATTACCGCTATCCCTCAAGAGGAAGCTGCATTTTGCCGATACTTAGCTACGGAGCAGAAACCTGGAGACTTAGAGGATTCAGCTTAAACGGAGGACCACGCAGCAAGCAATGAAAACGAAAATGGTAGGTGTAACCTTAAGAGACAAGAAGAGCAGAGTGGATTAGGGAACAAACCGGGGTAAATGATATCATAGTTGAAATCTAGAAGAGGAAATGAACATGGGCTAGGCATGTAGCACGTAGACAGGTGTGATGAGTGAAGAAAACGACAACGACGGAAGTACGGGGCAAGGCGCGTGTAATGTGCGCGTGAGTGTCAGCGAATCAGCTGATGACCTGTGGTAGCCCATAGAGATGGCGTGCCACGATTGAGCCACGGGCGACCATCACGTGGCAGTGGGCTTTGTGGCTGGGGACGAGCCGAAGCAGCGGCAGACGGGAGACAGCGGGCCGAAGCGTCGGACGCAGGCGATCCAGGTTCCGGCCAGGGAACGCGGCCGTCCACGCTACTGCCGTCCAACTACCAGCTGGGGCGGCGTTGCCGGCACGAGTACTGCATCTCGGGGCGAGGCCTGGCCTGCTGTTCTCTTCCTTGCCGAGGGCATCGCGGATCTCGGCGAGGCGTCTCCACGGTCAGCCGTTCGACACAGCGACGAACGTGGCCTGGCTAATGGTCACGGTTGCGTCGAGCATCGCGTCTCGGCGCACGCTCTTCGCTGGATGGGCTGGCCATGCCCCACATGGAGCATCGCGTCTCCGATGCGGGTTGACTGCTCCGTGGCCGCACCCATGCCATCAAGCGCCGGTGTCACCAGAGCGTCGCACATCGGCAAGGGACGAGCGAGACGTTCTGCCGGGCGAGACGCGGGAGTGCGCACAGAGGAGCCCGGAACCGGGCGAGGTCCAGGGTGGCCGAGGATCCAGGTGCCAGGGAAGTTGCTGGCTGAATCTAGGATCGCCGAGCGGTGCCGAGCGACGCGCCAGACTCGGACGTGGGCTACGAGCTCATGAGCTGCAGGGTGCACCCGATGGTACCTGGCGGTGCCGTGGCCAAGAAGAAGGAACGTGCGGAAAAGAGAGCTCGAGGGTTGAGGCCACGAAGGCAGAGGAAGCGGTGCGCCGCTCGAGAGGACGAGTTCCTGGCAGCGTTCCTGAGCCGGACGTGAGACCCGTACGTGTCGGCCAGGTCGAGCTCCGGTATGTCTGTTCAAGGTCCAAGGCCGAGACCTGCTGAACGGCTCCTGCCTGGGTGCAGTGGCCGCGAGCAGGTTCGTGGGCGAGGCCTACCGGGTGTGGTCGTCGTGAGCCGTGGCCTGATCCTGGACCTCCGGAGTTGCGACCCTGACTGCTGAGTTGGCCGCGACGTCCGACTCAACGGCGCTGCACACGGTAGCGTATCCGTGCGCCGCCAGCCGTTCCACCCATGCCATGAAATAAAAAGTTCATGTTAATCCTTCCTCGTCCGCTATCAACAAACATAGTGACGAACGTCCGTTAACCATGACAACAGGATAACCGCTGGTCATTTAGGATAACTAACTGGATTCCCAAAGAAGGCACGCGGGTTAGGAAGAGACAGAAGGTTAGGCGGGCAGATGACATTAAGACGTTTGCGGGAATAAATTGGCATGAGCAAGCACAGAATCGAGTTGACTGGCGGAAACTGGGAGAGGTCTTTGTCCTGCAGTGGACGCAGTCAGGCTGATGATGATGATGATCGCTACCATGCGCAGATTTGAGAGCTAAAGAAACGAATGTAAACCTTGACAGCTCGTGAGGTTCCTTAAAGTGAACCGAAATCCAAGTATATCAACGTTCTTGCACTGCATGCGACCCAACCGAACTGGTGCCGCTGTAGCCAGCAATCGAATACGTCTCCCTGAGCATCGTTACGCAGCGTCCCAGCAACAGACATGTCAGCAAATTGCGCACCCGTTTTTCACTGACCCCAAGGGAATTCCTCGACATCCCCCAAAACATTTATGGTTTCCCACACAAGAAGCGAGGCCAACCGGACGCGTTCGGCGAAAGTAGGCGCAGGGGCTGGTGCCACTACGCTTCTATCAAAAATGCTGCCACCGCACCAGGATTCAATCCCACGACCTTCGAATCAAGCACCATAAGCACTAGACAAATTGTGGCACGTGGCGATATGCAAAGGCATCCGTGAATTTTTATAGACATAGGTGCACGTCAAGGAAACCCTAGGAAAGCAAAATTATACGTGCCTGGTTGAGTCCGCCCCCGCCCCCTCTACAGCGCACCTCACCACGCTTGTGGCACAGAATATCCCAAAATTCATTTCAATATGTTAAACCAGCACCATGGCCACGTCCCATATCGCAGTGCTCAACGCTTTCGAAAGAACAATACAAGGCTAACCAAAGACGGACAGTCCAAGCCGGAGCTTTCCCAATGAAAGTGTTAAGCGACAAAAGTTCCTCGTTGGACGCCTTTCGAGGCACCAGACGGCGGACCAGTCCCGGCCAGTCTGGGAACACTTCGGCGCCATGCAGAGGCGGCCAACGCCCTTGGCCAGTGTGTATATGTGCACGACGCGGAGGCCGCCACCCCACCCGCTTCGCACGTCCGGCCACCGCCTTCGCCTTCGCGTTAATTGGCATGCACGTCGGTGTGCAATAACACAGGCACCGAAGGACGACCGTGGACGACGATCTGCTGCAACTTACGCATGTACGTACCTACCCCACAGCCATATAGATGGTGGGTGGTAGTGGTTGTAAGGAAGAGGAAAAAGGCACCTAATTTCTGTCTGCCTTCAGGCGACACGGCGCAGTGCCTTATAGGGGTGGGGGGAAGGAGGGATAAAAAGAATAGAAGGAAAATAGATGAAGAAATAGACAGGCAAGCAGCGGAAAAAAGAAGTAGATAGGAAAGTGGGGATCCGGTCGAAGCAGTCCAAGGACGGGGCGCCACAATGCGAGAGCTGCACGGCGGCAGGAGACCGCGGAGGGCGAACCAGTCGGCGGGAGCTACGCTGGCGTCGGAGATCGCGAGAGCACAACCGTCCTGCTTGAAATCCTGCGAGCGAATCCCTAGATGCCAAAAGACAGCAGCGCTCCTAGATCATGTGAGTGTGTGAGCGTCTGTGGCGAAGGGACTGAGGCAGAGAGGCCTGGCGGTGTTCCATGCAAAGCAGCTGCCGTTCCGCTCAGCACAACATGGAAATGACGCGCGTCGTGCTTATGGGAAACCCGACCACTTGAGTGGCGTCGCGGAGACGAAGAAATACGAGCCACGCAGTTAGTGTCTTGCGGTGACCGCTGGCTCCCTTCCAGTCTGTTAATGGCGTTGACATCAAAGTCGGGTGATGGTATCCGGCGTGAATCGGGGCGGCAGCTCCGCAAACAACCAAATTAATGACTATGCACCACGCTATCAGGCTTTATACTGGCTGCAGCTGTATGATGCGCAAATTCCTGTATAGACTTTTACTATCGTTGGCCAACAGGGTGTCTATACAGGCTGTTTCCGACATCAACATTATATCATCAGTCTGACTACGCCCTCTGCAGGGCAAAGACCTTTTCCGTGTTCCACCAATGAATCACCCGGTCTTGTGCTTTCTGCTGCCACGTTAACCTGTAAACTTTTTAATCTCATCGGTCAACCTAAATTTCTGTTTACCCCTCGCGCGCTTGCCTTCTTTGGGAATCCGGTCAGTTACCATTAATTACCAGCGGTTATCCTGCATACGCGCTACGTTCCCTGCCTTATGTTCGTTTCTTCTTGATTTCGACTATGATATCCTTAACCCCGGTTTGTTACCTGACCCACTCTGCTCTCTTCTTGTCTCATAAGGTTACACCTATATATTTTTCCTTTCCATGACTCGCTGCATCGTCCTTAATTTAGGTTGAACCCTCTTTGCAAGCCTCCAACTTTCTGCTCCGCATGTAAGTACCGGCAAGATGCAGCTGTGATATGCCTTCGTCTTGAGGGATAAGGTAGACTACCAATCATGATTTCAGAATGCTTGCCTGCTTTGCTTGACCCCATCCTTATTCTTCTTTAGTAACTTCACTCTCACGGTTCGGCTACGCGGTTTCTATCTGTCCTAAGTAGACAAAATCCTTTACAACTTTCAGCGTCTCGCCACTTATTATTGCGAAGTGCTGTTTTCTCCCGAGACTGTTGCACATGACTTTAGTTTTGTGCATATCAATATTATGACGTATACTCTTCTGCTTTCCTTATGCAGTCCAGTAATAATGAGCTGTAATTCGTCTCCTGAGTTACTCATCAAGACAATGTCATCATTGAATCGCAGGTTACTAATATACTCTCCATTAACCCTTATCCCAACTCTTCTCAATCAGGGACCTGAAAACCTTGTGTAAACACGCTTTCAATAGCATTGGAGAGATCGTGTCTCCCAGTGTTACAACCTTCTTTATTGGGATTCTATTGCTTTCATTATGGAGCCGCTGTGGATTAATTCCAGTACGTCGATGTCCTGACTGCGTAGCTTCTTCACTGCTGATGTCTCGATTGAGTCAAACGCCATGTCGTAATCCATTAATTAAGGTTATGTATAGGGCAAGATGGAAAACTGGGCTAGTTGGTGAGCATTCATCGTGGTTAACAGCGCGAAACACCCGGACAGGAGCGATAGAAGGACACGGTACAGCGCTGACTTTCAACTGAAATTTTTATTGAAAACACGAGAATATATATATAGACAGAACAAAAGACCTCGTGACCAAACCAGCCCCCTCAATCGATAAAATTATACACGGCGACAAGGCTTTGTCATGTGCACGCAATCTTGCCACAAAAATAACACAAACTTCAAACTATAAGATTCCAATGTCGCCAAGAAAACCGGGCATGAGCAGACGAATGAACTTTAGCCACTATCTAACAAAGACAATTCATTACCAAGTAAGGCGATAGACGGCTGGCTAACGTATTGAGACCCTTTCTTATTTATAAAAAATGCCTCCATAATTTCTCTTGAAAGCTTGTCTGGGTGCTTGAAAAGTACTTTTGTTCTTTCAAAAAGTGGGTGGCATCCACATTCGCGGCAATGCAAAGACAAATGTGAATGCGCAAATCCTTTCAAGGAACTGTGGTGTTCCCTTAGCCGTATATTGACACAACGCCCGGTCTGACCAATGTACTCTCGCCCGCATGAAAATGGGGTTGAGTACACGACATTCTGCATGCACGGGAGAAACTTCATAGTATGTTTGATACTACACTGCTGATAAATTCCAGTCTTCCTGCCTTCTATGCGAGTGTTTACTGCCTGGCAAAGTCCCTTAAGCTTCGTTCTGCTTGAAAACCCAACGTTTAATCTGAACTTAGATGCTACTTTCTTTAATCTGTGCGAAAAAGAATGAACATATGGAATGTAGACAGAACGGCTAAAATCTTTTTCTTTCACTCGGGAGGACTGCCCCTTGACCTCACGCAGCAGCTTATCGCAAGTCGTAGAAATGATAGAGTGAGGAAAGCCTGCATCACGCAGCCTCGCCACCTGATAGTTAACGCTGTCAAGCATACGATGGGGACAACTCTTATTGAGGGCGGACCTTATAGCGGAAGTGGCTATACCTCGTTTAATCAATTTCGAGTGCCCTGATCTGAAATCAAGAAGAGACTTCTTTGACCTCGGTTGATAGGTCCAACACACATGTTCCGCTTTGAAAGACAGTCTAAGGTCTAAGAACTGCAACTCCTCCTTTTCAGGAACCTCAAAAGTAAACCTAAGACCTTGTCCCTGTTCATTAAACAACTTTACGACGTCCACAATCGATCTTTGGAAATTTAGCCTATTGACGAAAACCAAATAGTCATCCACAAAGCGGAAAATTCTCAAAGCTAATTCACCTAGGTTATCATTTATTTTGCGGTCAACGAAACTTAAAAAGATGCTGCTTAGTACTGGCGCTACGCAGGAACCTATGCACACTCCTGCCCTTTGGATAACTGTCCTTCCTTGCCACTGAACGATCGTGGACTTCAAGTAAAACTCCAAAAGCTCTAGGAAGCTAGCAACCGGTATTTTGCAACTTTCGACGAAGCCTAACTCATTCATTTGTCCCTCGATGGTCTGTTGCACGAATTTCAATAACTGTACATGAGGCAGGGAATAATAAAGATCTTCTATGTCTATGCTGAATCCAAAGCAACCGCCAGGGTTATTATTCTGCAGAACTTGAACTACGCAGTTAGAACTGGCGACTTCGAAAGGGTCCTCCAGCTTAAGCTGTGCGAGATTAGTCTGCAAGTACCCTGAAATAACATTTAACCATGACCTTCTTTCCGAGACGATGGTCCTGAAAGGATAGTTCTGCTTATGCGTCTTTACACTGAAGAAGGCCTGCAGAAGGAGCCCTTTTTCTCGCTTGACTTCGTTTGCTACTTTCGTTAATCCAACCTCATTCATCAAAGCCCAAGCACGTGATTTAATCTTAGAGGGATCAACGGAAACTTCGCGAAAATTCTTATCCATTGCTGTGGTTGCTTTTTCCAAATACAAGTTTTCCGGAATAATAACAAAATGTCCTTCTTTGTCAGACTCTAGAATGCGCAAATTACTATTCGCACAGAAATCAATCAGAGGTCCTAACCTTCTCGAACACCTAGAATCCTTCGACGGTTTCAACAACACATCGACGCACTCAGACACACACCTTAGTCTGTCCTCCTCCTCAGCTCGGTGAGCCACTGTCCTGGCTAAGACGACCTTATCCAGCTGTTTCAGACGCGGCTCGAGACAGAATTTGGGCCCTAGTTGAAGGACCTGTAGAAACTTGTCTGGTACTACTTGGTCCCCGATAATGGTCACATTCCCTGTTCCTTTCACTTCTTTCTTCTTAGGTTAAACCTTTAGTTCGGTTAAACCCTTAGGTAAACCTAAAGGTTTAACCGTAACAAGTTCATTCGTCTGCTCATGCCCGGTTTTCTTGGCGACATTGGAATCTTATAGTTTGAAGTTTGTGTTATTTTTGTGGCAAGATTGCGTGCACATGACAAAGCCTTGTCGCCGTGTATAATTTTATCGATTGAGGGGGCTGGTTTGGTCACGAGGTCTTTTGTTCTGTCTATATATATATTCTCGTGTTTTCAATAAAAATTTCAGTTGAAAGTCAGCGCTGTACCGTGTCCTTCTATCGCTCCTGTCCGGGTGTTTCGCGCTGTTAACCACGATGAATGCTCACCAACTAGCCCAGTTTTCCATCTTGCTCAACGTTATTTCTAGTACAAAGGGCTCTTTTCCATGTTCTAATGACTTCTTGACTAATCCCGGCTTTTTGACGTCGATGATAGCCGTTTACGTGTGCAAAGCAAGAGTAGCGTCTTGGTATGCCAGGAAGTCGCTATGCCCTCCCGACCTGCAGTCTTTGTGTGGGTGGATGACTCCGTCTGAGGGACACGCTCGGAGGATGTGCCGCATTTTACGCGCGGAGTGGTGGCAACACGTGAGGGTGTACAAGGATCTTTTGCGTTTAGCCTGTGCGAAAGAGGCTTCCGAAGCGCGAAGACGGCTTCTCCTGAAGGAGTGGACTAAAGTGTCCTACCACGCTACGGAGTTCTTATGGAGTCAAGTTCGACCTTCGCTACCTAAGAAGAAAGAAGTGAAAGGAACAGGGAATGTGACCATTATCGGGGACCAAGTAGTACCAGACAAGTTTCTACAGGTCCTTCAACTAGGGCCCAAATTCTGTCTCGAGCCGCGTCTGAAACAGCTGGATAAGGTCGTCTTAGCCAGGACAGTGGCTCACCGAGCTGAGGAGGAGGACAGACTAAGGTGTGTGTCTGAGTGCGTCGATGTGTTGTTGAAACCGTCGAAGGATTCTAGGTGTTCGAGAAGGTTAGGACCTCTGATTGATTTCTGTGCGAATAGTAATTTGCGCATTCTAGAGTCTGACAAAGAAGGACATTTTGTTATTATTCCGGAAAACTTGTATTTGGAAAAAGCAACCACAGCAATGGATAAGAATTTTCGCGAAGTTTCCGTTGATCCCTCTAAGATTAAATCACGTGCTTGGGCTTTGATGAATGAGGTTGGATTAACGAAAGTAGCAAACGAAGTCAAGCGAGAAAAAGGGCTCCTTCTGCAGGCCTTCTTCAGTGTAAAGACGCATAAGCAGAACTATCCTTTCAGGACCATCGTCTCGGAAAGAAGGTCATGGTTAAATGTTATTTCAGGGTACTTGCAGACTAATCTCGCACAGCTTAAGCTGGAGGACCCTTTCGAAGTCGCCAGTTCTAACTGCGTAGTTCAAGTTCTGCAGAATAATAACCCTGGCGGTTGCTTTGGATTCAGCATAGACATAGAAGATCTTTATTATTCCCTGCCTCATGTACAGTTATTGAAATTCGTGCAACAGACCATCGAGGGACAAATGAATGAGTTAGGCTTCGTCGAAAGTTGCAAAATACCGGTTGCTAGCTTCCTAGAGCTTTTGGAGTTTTACTTGAAGTCCACGATCGTTCAGTGGCAAGGAAGGACAGTTATCCAAAGGGCAGGAGTGTGCATAGGTTCCTGCGTAGCGCCAGTACTAAGCAGCATCTTTTTAAGTTTCGTTGACCGCAAAATAAATGATAACCTAGGTGAATTAGCTTTGAGAATTTTCCGCTTTGTGGATGACTATTTGGTTTTCGTCAATAGGCTAAATTTCCAAAGATCGATTGTGGACGTCGTAAAGTTGTTTAATGAACAGGGACAAGGTCTTAGGTTTACTTTTGAGGTTCCTGAAAAGGAGGAGTTGCAGTTCTTAGACCTTAGACTGTCTTTCAAAGCGGAACATGTGTGTTGGACCTATCAACCGAGGTCAAAGAAGTCTCTTCTTGATTTCAGATCAGGGCACTCGAAATTGATTAAACGAGGTATAGCCACTTCCGCTATAAGGTCCGCCCTCAATAAGAGTTGTCCCCATCGTATGCTTGACAGCGTTAACTATCAGGTGGCGAGGCTGCGTGATGCAGGCTTTCCTCACTCTATCATTTCTACGACTTGCGATAAGCTGCTGCGTGAGGTCAAGGGGCAGTCCTCCCGAGTGAAAGAAAAAGATTTTAGCCGTTCTGTCTACATTCCATATGTTCATTCTTTTTCGCACAGATTAAAGAAAGTAGCATCTAAGTTCAGATTAAACGTTGGGTTTTCAAGCAGAACGAAGCTTAAGGGACTTTGCCAGGCAGTAAACACTCGCATAGAAGGCAGGAAGACTGGAATTTATCAGCAGTGTAGTATCAAACATACTATGAAGTTTCTCCCGTGCATGCAGAATGTCGTGTACTCAACCCCATTTTCATGCGGGCGAGAGTACATTGGTCAGACCGGGCGTTGTGTCAATATACGGCTAAGGGAACACCACAGTTCCTTGAAAGGATTTGCGCATTCACATTTGTCTTTGCATTGCCGCGAATGTGGATGCCACCCACTTTTTGAAAGAACAAAAGTACTTTTCAAGCACCCAGACAAGCTTTCAAGAGAAATTATGGAGGCATTTTTTATAAATAAGAAAGGGTCTCAATGCGTTAGCCAGCCGTCTATCGCCTTACTTGGTAATGAATTGTCTTTGTTAGATAGTGGCTAAAGTTCATTCGTCTGCTCATGCCCGGTTTTCTTGGCGACATTGGAATCTTATAGTTTGAAGTTTGTGTTATTTTTGTGGCAAGATTGCGTGCACATGACAAAGCCTTGTCGCCGTGTATAATTTTATCGATTGAGGGGGCTGGTTTGGTCACGAGGTCTTTTGTTCTGTCTATATATATATTCTCGTGTTTTCAATAAAAATTTCAGTTGAAAGTCAGCGCTGTACCGTGTCCTTCTATCGCTCCTGTCCGGGTGTTTCGCGCTGTTAACCACGATGAATGCTCACCAACTAGCCCAGTTTTCCATCTTGCTCAACGTTATTTCTAGTACAAAGGGCTCTTTTCCATGTTCTAATGACTTCTTGACTAATCCCGGCTTTTTGACGTCGATGATAGCCGTTTACGTGTGCAAAGCAAGAGTAGCGTCTTGGTATGCCAGGAAGTCGCTATGCCCTCCCGACCTGCAGTCTTTGTGTGGGTGGATGACTCCGTCTGAGGGACACGCTCGGAGGATGTGCCGCATTTTACGCGCGGAGTGGTGGCAACACGTGAGGGTGTACAAGGATCTTTTGCGTTTAGCCTGTGCGAAAGAGGCTTCCGAAGCGCGAAGACGGCTTCTCCTGAAGGAGTGGACTAAAGTGTCCTACCACGCTACGGAGTTCTTATGGAGTCAAGTTCGACCTTCGCTACCTAAGAAGAAAGAAGTGAAAGGAACAGGGAATGTGACCATTATCGGGGACCAAGTAGTACCAGACAAGTTTCTACAGGTCCTTCAACTAGGGCCCAAATTCTGTCTCGAGCCGCGTCTGAAACAGCTGGATAAGGTCGTCTTAGCCAGGACAGTGGCTCACCGAGCTGAGGAGGAGGACAGACTAAGGTGTGTGTCTGAGTGCGTCGATGTGTTGTTGAAACCGTCGAAGGATTCTAGGTGTTCGAGAAGGTTAGGACCTCTGATTGATTTCTGTGCGAATAGTAATTTGCGCATTCTAGAGTCTGACAAAGAAGGACATTTTGTTATTATTCCGGAAAACTTGTATTTGGAAAAAGCAACCACAGCAATGGATAAGAATTTTCGCGAAGTTTCCGTTGATCCCTCTAAGATTAAATCACGTGCTTGGGCTTTGATGAATGAGGTTGGATTAACGAAAGTAGCAAACGAAGTCAAGCGAGAAAAAGGGCTCCTTCTGCAGGCCTTCTTCAGTGTAAAGACGCATAAGCAGAACTATCCTTTCAGGACCATCGTCTCGGAAAGAAGGTCATGGTTAAATGTTATTTCAGGGTACTTGCAGACTAATCTCGCACAGCTTAAGCTGGAGGACCCTTTCGAAGTCGCCAGTTCTAACTGCGTAGTTCAAGTTCTGCAGAATAATAACCCTGGCGGTTGCTTTGGATTCAGCATAGACATAGAAGATCTTTATTATTCCCTGCCTCATGTACAGTTATTGAAATTCGTGCAACAGACCATCGAGGGACAAATGAATGAGTTAGGCTTCGTCGAAAGTTGCAAAATACCGGTTGCTAGCTTCCTAGAGCTTTTGGAGTTTTACTTGAAGTCCACGATCGTTCAGTGGCAAGGAAGGACAGTTATCCAAAGGGCAGGAGTGTGCATAGGTTCCTGCGTAGCGCCAGTACTAAGCAGCATCTTTTTAAGTTTCGTTGACCGCAAAATAAATGATAACCTAGGTGAATTAGCTTTGAGAATTTTCCGCTTTGTGGATGACTATTTGGTTTTCGTCAATAGGCTAAATTTCCAAAGATCGATTGTGGACGTCGTAAAGTTGTTTAATGAACAGGGACAAGGTCTTAGGTTTACTTTTGAGGTTCCTGAAAAGGAGGAGTTGCAGTTCTTAGACCTTAGACTGTCTTTCAAAGCGGAACATGTGTGTTGGACCTATCAACCGAGGTCAAAGAAGTCTCTTCTTGATTTCAGATCAGGGCACTCGAAATTGATTAAACGAGGTATAGCCACTTCCGCTATAAGGTCCGCCCTCAATAAGAGTTGTCCCCATCGTATGCTTGACAGCGTTAACTATCAGGTGGCGAGGCTGCGTGATGCAGGCTTTCCTCACTCTATCATTTCTACGACTTGCGATAAGCTGCTGCGTGAGGTCAAGGGGCAGTCCTCCCGAGTGAAAGAAAAAGATTTTAGCCGTTCTGTCTACATTCCATATGTTCATTCTTTTTCGCACAGATTAAAGAAAGTAGCATCTAAGTTCAGATTAAACGTTGGGTTTTCAAGCAGAACGAAGCTTAAGGGACTTTGCCAGGCAGTAAACACTCGCATAGAAGGCAGGAAGACTGGAATTTATCAGCAGTGTAGTATCAAACATACTATGAAGTTTCTCCCGTGCATGCAGAATGTCGTGTACTCAACCCCATTTTCATGCGGGCGAGAGTACATTGGTCAGACCGGGCGTTGTGTCAATATACGGCTAAGGGAACACCACAGTTCCTTGAAAGGATTTGCGCATTCACATTTGTCTTTGCATTGCCGCGAATGTGGATGCCACCCACTTTTTGAAAGAACAAAAGTACTTTTCAAGCACCCAGACAAGCTTTCAAGAGAAATTATGGAGGCATTTTTTATAAATAAGAAAGGGTCTCAATGCGTTAGCCAGCCGTCTATCGCCTTACTTGGTAATGAATTGTCTTTGTTAGATAGTGGCTAAAGTTCATTCGTCTGCTCATGCCCGGTTTTCTTGGCGACATTGGAATCTTATAGTTTGAAGTTTGTGTTATTTTTGTGGCAAGATTGCGTGCACATGACAAAGCCTTGTCGCCGTGTATAATTTTATCGATTGAGGGGGCTGGTTTGGTCACGAGGTCTTTTGTTCTGTCTATATATATATTCTCGTGTTTTCAATAAAAATTTCAGTTGAAAGTCAGCGCTGTACCGTGTCCTTCTATCGCTCCTGTCCGGGTGTTTCGCGCTGTTAACCACGATGTATGTATAGGGGTTGGATTTCGCGCACTTCTCTATCACGTTACAGATAGTATGAATATGGTCTATTGTGGAATAGCCTGTACAAAATTCTGCCTGGTTCTTCGGTTGACTGAACTTCAATGTCGTCCTCATTCTATTAGCTATTATTTTCGTAACTAGCTTGTAGAGAACGGACCGTAAGCTGATCAGCCTGTATACATTTTCAAGTCCTTAACGTCCCCTTTCTTATAAATTTTGATGATGTTGGCATTCTTCGAGGCTTCCGGTACTATTCCCGTCAAGACACTTCGTAAACAAGGTGGCTAGTTTTTCTAACATAATCACTCCGCCATCTTTCAACAGGTGTGTTGTTACAGCTGATTTGCCTCCTTGCATTCCTTAAAAGGCTTTCTCTACTTATCCTGTCATTACTGGTATGATGTAAGATTACTCTGTACTATTATTGTTTCTCACGATATCATCCTGGTTGTTTTGGCTTCTGTACAGCTCTATGTAGAACTCCTCTGCCACCTCGACTATCCTATCCATATTGGTTATTACATTGCCTTCCTTATTCCTTATTGCACAATTCCGATTTCTGCCTAAGCACAAGTCTGCATTCACAGCTTTTAGGCTTCTGCCACTTTTTACAGCCTTCTCAATTCTCTCCATGTTATGCTTTCTGACGTCGGCTACCTTACGCCTATTGATTAACTTTGAAATCTCCACTAGCCCTATAGTGCCGTTGCATTTAAGGTTTTCATGGTATGTCATCTCTTAATGAGATATTTAGACTTCTGGGATAGTTTGCCAGTGTCCCGTCTAATGGCTGTACCTCTGATTTTCATTACACACTCTTAGATGATGGTCAGATTATCGTTAACTGTGTCAGGGTTAACATCGGTTATCTCGTTTAAAACCGCGAATCTATTCTGAAGGGAAACTCTGAATTCCTGTGCTCTCCCCCTCAACACTAGCACATCAATTGGCTTCTTGCGTATCAGTTTCTCCGTTGATTTTTAATCTATAGGTGAATTCAAGCTCTTACCAGTCTATATGGTCACTGTGTCGAATCCTGCCAACTATTTCCACATCCTGTACAATGCCGGGGTGAGCACACAGAATGTAGTCTATCTAACCTTTAGTTTCGTCATTAGGACTCCGCCACATCCACTTACGGTTAGCCCGCTTTTCTGCAAAAGGTATTCAAAATCCGTACATTATTATCACATTCTGAGAACTCTGCTAATAACTCCCCTCTAGAATTTCTAGAGCCGATGCCATATTATGCTTCCCCAGTGTATGGTCTCCGGGCTGCTTCTTGCCTACTTTGGCACCGAGTCGCCCATCAGTATAGTATAGTGAGTCTTTGCCTCATGAATTGCTCAACGTCTCCATAGAGGCGTCCAATCAAATGATCATCATGACAGGACTGCAGTACTCCAGTACTACAGGACTGCAGGACTCTAGTACTAGCTCGGCCTTCCTGTTGGGTAGTCGGCAGCGTGGCCGAGGCCACGGCATCTACGGGTGACTCCAGACGCGTTATATATTGGATGTAGGGGCGTCGGCCTGAACAACCTCCATCCTGTGCCTTTTGTTGAACTTACCACTCTCACTAATGCTATAGTATTCGTCTATGTTGCCAGTGATACTTTTGTGGAGAAGGAACCCCACCGCTAGTTCTGTCAACTAATCCTCGATAGCACAGGACGTGTCCGTTCTTGAGCACTGTATATGTGTCCTCTCAACCTCACTGAGCCCTATTACATTCCATTTAACACCCTATATTTCCTCGAATAGCACAGCGAGATTCGCCTTATTTGATAGCGCTCTAGCGTTGAACGTAGCCAAGTTGAGATTCCAATGACGGCCTGACCAGGCCCAGAGATTCTCAACACCCTGCGCTGCGTCGCATGTCTGACCACCACCTTCGTCATTTACTTCGTAGCCGCCGGAGACTGAGGGTTGAGGTTTAATTGGTGTGTTCGTGTGCTAGTCTTGCAACACTTTTGCGTCCAGTTACTGTGTCGAAAGTCGAAAGCACGGCCTGGTGCTTATACATCGTCAAAAAAAAAAAAAAAAGAAGCGAAAGACGAATACTTCGGGTGAATATCGAAAGGTAAAGACTTCCCGAAAGGCAACCTTCCGAGAATTTTGATCGGGGAATAACGCAGGTATTCATACACTTGTAAAGCTTTTCATTCTTTTATTTAGGTTTCTGATTTATTCTTAAAGCAACAGCAATGCCGAGAAAAACAAACCATTCGACGGTGCACCCGTAAACATCGTTGTAGCCTGGATTCAAGCTGACATCGCGATTGCGCCTCAACATTTCTCTCCCTGAACGCCCCCACCGCGGCGTGCTCATATACAGGACACAAGCAAGACGAACGAAGCAAATATGAAGTCTATAAGCAAATGCAAACAGCTGCAGCGGGACACCCACGGACGAGGTCGTTCCACCGCGATCGAAGCTTCGCGTATATGCGACGCAGCGCTGAATGAGGCAATTACGAGGCGAGCGTATTAAGGCCAAGACCGATGACGTATGAAGCGACCACCCATTGTTCCCTTCCATCGCGCCGAGCAAGCGTCACAATAAGTGGACCCCCTCCATATTACTATATACCCATTTTGCTCTCGTTCATCACCGAGATGGGAAGAGAGACAGCGACTGTTTACAGCGCTCAACACGAGGACCTTGTCCATCAGCCTTATCGTCATGATCAATAAGACAATAGTTTCCGTTGCAATACAAAAGCTTATGGGCACAATTAGGCGTAATGGGTCATTTCCCTCGCCTATATTTCCCCTGCGATTAAAGACCCCCTGATGCAATGACTAAAAAACAGGAAGCTTCAATTTTTTGCTACATTTTTTGTGGGTTAACTTGATGTTTTTCTTCTTTTCTTTTCGCCTCAATTTGTTCCTCACTCGGCCCAATAGCAACACATGAGTACAGCGTAGTGTGATGATTTTTTCGCTGCTTTGTTTAAGTGGCTGCAAGTCCATGCCTTTGTGCAGACCACTTTGAAGCCAGTTTTTCCACCTTCCCTAACATCGTTCAAAGTTTCATTTTCTTGAAGCTAGTACTGCTAATATTGTGATCGTTTCGCTAATTCTCACGTAGGCCCCGCGCTTCACTCCCACCACCAGTGCCTTGCTGGCCCGATGGCAAAATACATATAGCATAAAGCATTCCCTTGTTCAGCCTCTTATTATACTTCCCCTTAAAAAAACACTTCGATTGAAATCGGTCTGGCTATTGCATTTGCACACAACAGCTGTTCTTTCACACCGGTTGTTTTTTATCCACGTCTGAACGCTGACGCAGCCAATGAAACTGGCGTGTTCAACAGCGACAGTGCAGATTGGCTACTCCATCTGTTTCGCGATGACTCTGCAGCGTGTGCTGTTTGCGAAGAATAATTATCCCTTTACCTTCGCTACAGAAACTTGTCGCGATCTCTTGTGTACTAAAATCATCCAACCAATAAATAAATAAATAAAATTATAGCACTTAGTGACTACTAAAATTTGGTTGCTTAAACGTGGCTCCACAAACGGTCTCGGGAAAATTTACTCACTCCGCTCTCCCAAAGCCACAATCCGCCAGAATGTACTGCCATATACGTACAGATTGGCGTTCGACGCCGCGTACCCGCTTGGGCTTCCCTGGAATCCACTCTGTTTCGCTTTGTTTACTTGCATATCCCGCGTACCGTAAACGTTCGTGGCCAGCTTGCACGTATCCGCATGCACCGACAGTTCTGTTCATCAAAACAAACTCGCGATCATCGATCCACGCGGTCCCAAGGGTCAAATCCCTCCCGCGCAAGAATGTCAGGGTCAACGACTGCTGCGCTCCCCCGTATACAAACAAGAGCAAACACTAGTGGCGGCATGTTTCTATACATGCGTATAGCATTCGGCATACACAAGCCACCGTCAGCTCGACTGGAGAGCGAAGACAAAGCACCGACGCCCTGCACCAATTCCCGAGGCCGACTGCGGCGAGGCGCACGCCCCGAGCAGCTGGGCGCGTCAAGGAGGCAGCGCGAGATGGAAGAAGCCGGCGCGGCTTGCCCCGCTGCTGCTATCCGGCTGGCGTCGAGCCAAGGTGATCCGGTTCCTTGGGCAGCACTCCTTGCCAGCCACACTCACATCGCCATACATAATACACGCGAACCATGTGCCAAGCGCCCTTCGGGCTCGGATCGCCAGGCCCGGGGCCCCGGAAACGGTGGGATCGATGTCGGCCTACAGCCCCCTGCAGTTGTTAATACAAATACAGGAATGCGCCGTCGATTTCTCTTTCGAATCCAACGAAATTTGTCAGTTGCGTGTTAGGCGCGGACTCTGTTCACGTCATATATATAAGAGCAAGGTCACTGTGCAAGGGAGGCTCCAGTATTCAGAGCGCTATAACTCCTATATCTCTTCAAGTTTTGTCTACAGGAAGGGCAACTTAACTTGGCTGCCACACGCGACCTTAATGTAAGCAAAGCAGAACCATACTAAATGGTTTATAGTCGGTTCTTCCTACAAAATAAAGATATCCAATGCCACTGCTTGCTTGCAAAATGCTTCGAATCAATAACTTAGAAATTATTTTAATGGAGAACCGTCTTGTATGTAGCACATTTACTCCCCGCTCACCTCTGATAAACAACTCGATTATTTCATTAGTAACAAGCAGCTCGAGGCATCGTAAGCCGACCGACCACATACGAACAAAGCCGCCGCCGACTGGCATCGCTCATTACCGACGAGCCGTCTTCGAGAGAGCACTGCATAGTTCATTCCACGGCGGTGCACCACGGTTTCCTTTGGCAAACCGTATACTATATACAGCACACATGAAACAAACTGCACGAAAGGGCAAAGAACGCGGCAGAGTTCTTTAAAAGAGACAGGCCCTTCCTATACCGCCACCTATCACCGCAAATGACGGCCGCAGGGCTCAAAGACAACAAAGGCGGCGCAATGGACTCCGTCATCCGCAGAACGATTCACGCCCCGCTACACACACGCGTTATAAAGAGTGCTCGGTCTCTGCAATGCGCCCCATCTTGAAGTGGTTGAGTTAATGACACACTCTGGAGAGAGTCTTCTTGCGCTCCAGACCAGCTGCCATCGGTGCGCGCGCCGATGGCAGCTGGTGTGGCTTTGTGCGGGAACCCTTGCCATACAAATCTGCAGAAGCCATGAAGGACAGAGCAGGATCCTTTCCATGCGTGACGAACTCGACAAATAAAGACTATCATGAAAGTGCAACGTACTGTGTATTAACTACCAGAGTTTCCTAATTCGTGACGATTAACTATATGGTCAAAGTCGTTTTTTTTCTTTTCTCTCTTCTTTTTACAAAAGTTCCTATGCGAAACCCTGTCGATGACGGGTCACGTGCCCTGTTATAGGCTTTGCTATCAGCGACGGCATACATCCTCCGAAAATGGAAACTCTGACAACTTAGGCATGCTTACATATTTTTTATTTCTTATCGGTATCTAACGATCACTTTCTCATTTAATCGCATTGGCTTCCTTTACGTCATAATTCGGTGTAAAGAGCGCTAATGCGAGACTCAAGATAATGCAGGGCCTGCGGCAACGTTACCAGTTATTTATACACCACCAGTGACCGAGCTACACGTGTAACATATGCGACGCTGCCAAAGCTACATAACTATAACCGCTTTCAGCGTAACAACACAATTACAGCGTATGAGAAATTTTGTAAAGGTTGGTCAAGACATGGCTCCCTCCGCGTTTCGTCAGATGTAGTGAAGACGAAGCCTCAGTAATGAGGTGGGAACATTTTCTACAATATATACTTAAAGCTTTTTATTTCTGCTATTTACTCGCTTGTTTTCTGTTTTTGTAACACGTATACTATCCTATACGCGAAACATACCCCCGTCCACTTAAGCCGAACGACGATGGTTTATAGCATTATTGCCTTGTAGGCATGTACCATGCAGTTACTATTTAGAGTAATTTAAAACCGATTCATCCTTCATGCAACATTGGTGATAGTATTGCACGTTTGAGGCATATTCCTTAGCGTATATCCTTCCACCCTTAATAATAATAATAATAATAATAATAATAATAATAATAATAATAATAATAATAATAATAATAATAATACTATTATTATTATTATTATTATTATTATTATTATTATTATTATTATTATTATTATTATTATTATTATTATTATTATTATTATTCAAACACAGCAAATACACGCATTCTCCATCTGTAGTCTTTTCCTTTCTCTCATCATTTTGGTTTTTCTTGGCACTCAAAACGCATCACCATTCAGACTTCAGACTTCTAGCCTTTACATACACCATACAACATCAACGTCTGCACAATATCCTCCGCTTAGACGAACGAAATGGCACAATTTATTTGTAAGCGTGAAAACAAAAATAAACAGTAGCAGCTGTACGTGGTGCAATCTTTCCCGCAGCATGCATTACGAGGACGAAGCCAACGGGTGAATGCAGAAAAACGCGACGCCGCGGTGCTTGGAACAACAAAGCGCCATGTGGCAGCGGGCCAGGCCAAGTTGTAAAGAATGCGGTGTGTGCACTATGCCGCAACAAGAAGTTCGAACGTTCCCAAATACAAAACTTTCAGAAGAAAGAAAAGGCAGAGAAGCTCAAGGCGAAGGAGGCTGTGCACTCAACTACGTAACCATCACACATACGCTAACGCTCACGAACTAACAAGAAAGCGAACACTGCTACAGCACAGGCAGCCGTACGCTTGAACACAGATGGGCTAACAAACAACAAACAAACAGAAGATGTATTGCCAAAGCGTGTAATAATTGTCATGTTTGTTCTGCTTTCAGGGGCGGGGAAGGTCAGATCGAGACAAGGATGCGACCCGCGCTCCATGGCCTCGCCGGTCAGCGCGCAAGACGATCTCTGACCCACATGACCTATGCCGGCTGTCTCGTAGGAACCGTGCGTTTCGAAGGAAAACAAAAGACAGAAGTCCGCACTGCGTAAGTCCTACCGCCAAGCGGCCCCCGCCTGCTTCGCCGTGCCGCGGCTGAATGGACGCGACGGAGCAGAACGAGCTGCCAAACTCCCATCGCTTTTCTTCTTTTTTTTTCTGTACCACGTTGTGCGCTTGTAACAGCGCGTGATTGATGGCGCCAGCGCGCACGTATAAAGGCGTTTATAGCTTTTGAAGGTCGACGCTCTGCGAAACGTACGCAGTGCGACGCAGAATGCGAGACGAAATCCTCCTGGAATGGCACGGGACGCGAAGAAGCCCCGGATCTAACAGCGGAATGTCGACAAACAACTACGCATAGAGCATACTAGGACATGAATGTAGTCTCGGGATGGCGTGCAGCAGCTTGCATGACCGTTTGTAACAATCGGTCATCTGTGCGTATGTGGATCCCTACAAAGTGTGAACACGCTTCCTCGCCCTCACCTCCTCTTTCCCAGTGCAGAGTGGCAAACAGGGCTCAGCCTGGTTAAGGTGCCTTTGCCTCATGACCCTCCCCCTCTCTCTCCAGATGGCGAGTGACAGAAAAGCCTGCACAACCTGGATACGACGATGGAAGGATGATGTCCTCATCAAAAAAAAAAAAGTTTTCACGTTAATGAATCTACAAGCCTGGCGTTTACCGTTTATGGTTTTTCTTCCTTTCCCTACTTCCCTGGTTTTTGAGCGGCTGCCACGCGTTCTGCCTCTCGCTGAGTAATCAGAGCCGATCTCCGAGGCAGTGCACAGGCAAACTATGCTGATTTCGAACACTGTGCCACAAAAGGTGGCGGCACTGGCATGGAGGGAGAAATGACGCGTGCCAGCCCCGACAGGTGTCACTCACCAGAAGTGAACTTCCCGGTAGTTCGCAATGCCAGTCCCACCTACATTCCATGTTAGTAGTCGCTTCGCTATAGCGTATGGACCTCAAGTACAGTGCTGTCCACACTTGGTACAAACACGGCGACACGTGGCTGCGCTCCGCGGGGCGCCAGTGCACCCGGTGCGGCCGCGCATCTAAGCTCATCGGCGCAGGCCCACAGGCATTGTCTCATCTCTTGTGGCGCGCCGGTGCGCCATGTTTGCTTTGCCGTGAAGCACGGCTAACGATGAGCACGCGAGCAGTGCTTGAGCACGCCGCCAGCCGTTGCGCGAAAGCGCATTTCGTTCACTGCAGCTTGACGTGAGTCGCTCACAACGTGATGTGCGTCGTCTACAGCAGTGCGCGCTTACTGCAGCTTTATGCGTAAAGAAAGAGTGCCAAACATGCGGCGAACGGGCCGAATGCGACCCGGCGACGTTTCGCTGACGGCCCGCAGCCTGCTCCAGAATAAAATGTTTGTGACGTGGCTAAATAGCGCTCGCATTACTTACCCGCTTATTGTGATCAATAACGCATTGTTCGGGTAAGCTACAAAGACGGGACTGATTTCAAGCAATTGTTTCGTGAGGCAGTCTGTGCGGTAATCATTCATTGGAACGTAAGCGCGCAACACAATCTAGTGTATTTTAGAATCTATTTCCCGAATCTGTTACTACGCAGATCTGTATGTTTATCGAATCCTGGCGCCAAGTTCATTTCAAAAAGGATCCGCATATGAGCTATGGCAAATGCGTTCTGTAAAGTAGTAGTGTTAGGTTTCATTTTGTTTCGTCCTATTGTTCACTGTCACCACCCTTGCGGGACGAATTAATTTCGCGACTTCGGGCTGCTAGCTGAAGCGAGTCACATCTCAGCTAGCAGCCCGAAGACTCCTAACCTGTTTCTGTTTTCACTAACACAACTTTTGTTGTTTTCGTGCACTTTTGAAAACATCTCGGCATTCATTTGCTTCAACGAATTTAACATCGGAAAGCCACTTGACACATATAAGAGACGTTATAGAAAATGTGCCCGGATAATTTCGACTAACGTCCTGCATATGCTGCAGTAGCATATACGGTAACACGAATTTGGATCACCCGTGCTGTTTCAACCTTGCGACACCATTATTACTCTTTTACGAAATAATATGCAATGATATTGAAACATACATAGCAGTCAGCACGGCGCACCAGCGTGTGACAAAAGCTCACTTAATGCCTGTGCACCAGCGCCGATTAGCTTCGATGCGCGGCCGCACCGCGTGCGCTGGCGCCACGGGGAGCGCGGGCATACGCGGCCACGCTGCGCCGTGTTCGTACCAAGAGTGGACGGCACTGTACAGGCACGGCCACGTCTGTGTAGAGCACGCGGACTGCCGATTTTTGCTCTGCGCTGCTAAACCTTGGGGCAGTATCAGGCTCTGACGTGGTCAGCCTGACAACTAGGCCGTGCATGCTCTTGACACGCCACTTAAGAGCCCGAAACTGCCTCAAGGTTTCGGCCCGCAGAGCAAAAACCGGCTGCTCGAGCGCTCTAGAGAGACGTTGCCGCGGCTGTACATCTGGTTGTATACATACAGAACGAAGACGTAAGGCCTTAGCGGTTGTTCGTCTACAAAACGTTAGCCCGGCTAAACGAATACATAAAGGTGATGTGAAGTCCTAGGCATCACGTGCATCTTTACATAACTGATTTCCATTAAGTCGACATTGCTGCGATCTGGTGGTAAACGCGTCACACCTTGCACCGATTCAACTGTGCTCGCAGCAACGATTACGTCCGCCAAGAGCGCCGCCGCGTGTGTATACCGCAGCTCCTTCATAGGTGAGCAGGCACGTTTAGTGAGTTCCAGGTCAGCTGGAATTAGTTGAGAGAGGAGCTGCGCCATTGCTTTTTCGTCGGTTTATTAACTGCGCGAGCTGCTCGAAAGGCGAAGGCCGCCGAATCACCGCCAAGAAAGGACGACAAGAATCGCTACAGCGTCCACGTACACAGCGAGTCTTACGGAGCGATACCTAAGAAACGAAGGGGTTGCAAAGCGGGACGACGAATGCCTAAATCTGGCCATAGCCATGCCGTGATCAAACCCGCGACCTCCGGCACAGCAATGGAGCACCGTGACCACCAATTCACCAAGGCGCGCTGTTCGTAGGTGCCGTACACAACGAGTGCTGCGCGCGATACACAAGAAACGATGCAGCTGCAAAAGCGGGACAACAAAGACCTAAATATGGCCACAGCTGCACTGCTGACGGCGATAAACGGACTGTCTCGCGTGCCCTACGCGCCAAGAGCCACCGCCCCGAGGACAGTTCCGCGATACATGCGTTCCATGAAAGGATGACACAAGATAAGAATAGGGCGCTCCCTCCGCGGGATCGAAGAGGTTGTGGGTTCAGCGCGGCTAAGCTTATCGCAATGCTGCAGCGACGCCAAGCGGCGCGCAGAGCGCCTTCTTCACCGTGCCGCGTGTGTGGCTTCAACGCGGAAGCCGAGACCGCGCGACGCGATCGACCGTGGGGGCTACGGGGCAGCGTGACGCGACCGCGTTTCATCGGCTCGCTGCCGCTCGGCGTAGAATGCCAGTATCGGTTCGTACGCTAGTGTCCTCGATCCTATTTGGCGTCTAAGGGTACGCGCATCCTTCCCGGCGAGCATCCGCGTAAGCGCTGGAGAGTCGGCCGCCGAACGATGCGCATAGGTATGCGCATAGTGCATCCGACCGATGCATCCTTCCCCAAATGGCGGCGAGCCTATTAAGAGCCCAGCGGGGCTGGTATGTTACAGTGTACGCCAGGAAAGCGCAATGCATACAAGCTAGGATCTGGACGTGTAGAGATTCGATACGGTTTTAAACAGTGCTAAGCCTTCACTAGGCAGTGGAGAAAACGATTTAGGCACCAGCAGGTCACGCTGATATAACCGATTTACAGTCGCAGTTCACTCGATATATTCTCCAACGCCACATGCTCCCACATGAGAGTATAGAGCCAGGTCTCTGAATCGAGGAACAAGCCCACCACAGCGCACCTCCTTCCATCGCGACTCTCACACTGAGGCGACCAGAGCATCAGAAGATCTTCTTGTTCGAGCAGACCCTGAGAACCTTCCATGGCATCCGAAAAGATTAATATGTTTGAGTGAGACAAACGCCTAGATATACACGCGTACGAAGCAACGTTAAAAAAAGCGTATGTTGGTTGTTTATGTGCGTTCACATGCATCGCCACCTGTTTTTGTAGTCACGTGTGTCGCCGCCTCTTGCCTGGACGACGGGCCCATATATCTCTGTCCTTGGGTCTTACACAAATGAATGTAAGACCAAATTGGCTTTGCGAAGAGACATGTCACGGTTTCGCTACAGGCGCTTCAGAGCGAATGCGAACTCTTTTAGGACCCCACCCACGAATTCTCTCACGCGGGGACGGCCATGTCTACTCCAGTACTAGCTCGGCCTCTGCCTGTTGGGCAGACGGCAGCGTGGCCGAGGCCACAGCATCTACGGGTGACTCCAGACGCGTTATATATATACACCAGAGCAGATCTTTTCTTCCGCGTTTGCCGATGCATATATATGCATATTACGACCTCGCGATTACACGTACCGGCAGCACAGAGCTTAGTGGCGGCGGCAGCCTTCGCCCCGACTGCCTGCTGCCGCACCGAGGGTATCGATCATTGGCGCGGCCTAGCAGCAGCCGCCTCGGCTATTACAGCACCGGAGGACGAGGAACTGGTTATCCGTAATAAGAAGGTGCGGGCAAGAGGACGCTCGCCTAACTTCCGCTGTTTGAGACCTGCACATAAGAAAAAACTGAGGAAGATGGAATAGCCCGGTCAAGCTGAGCCATAACACGGCTGCCCTCATGCTTGCCATTCGACACTAATACAGGTAGGCAGGTAGGCTTACAGGTAGGCAGTGCGGCTGAAAAATATTAATAAAAAAGTAGAAACAAAAAACTCAAGCATCTTTTTCTTAAAAAAGAGGGGCAGGCGAAGCTTGGCGTGTGCATTTATTTACTTATTGATTTATTTATTTTTATTTATTTTAATACCATTGTTTTATACTCCCTCCTAACTGTTTTCTTCCTCCTCGCCGGGAACTGGACCTTCATCCACTTGTTTAGCAGCGCAACAATTACGGTCATGCTTTCATAGCAACGAACCAATGATATGTTGCGACGTGAAAAGACAATTCACGCCGGTAGAAGATCAGATGCCATGCTAGAAACGGCCGATTGCCGACAAGCGCACGATTGAAGGAGCACCACTTGCTGGAAAACGGCCGATACAAATAGGCGTGTGACCGGGGCCGGCTTCGAGGGCCAAATTTTGTGTAAATATAGAGCCAGCGCAGGGTAGTTTTTTTTTTCGTATGACGCCAGCGAATTCTGTGCGTCATAAAAACTTCCCCTTGAATAACGAGGAGGATCAGCAGAAGCACACGTGCTTCTCCTGATCGTCCTGCAGAACGAACGCCCTATTCGCGGCAATGTCGTTATATATAGAAACCCTGAAAGTGACCTCTTGCGAGAAACAAGTGGAGAACAGACACTGCGCAAATATACACTGGATGACGTTTTTCAGGCTTTTAAAGCTTCGGCTTCACAGGTTCCGTCGCTACGACCATTCACAACGTACGTTCCCGCGATGCCTTGTCCGTCGCAATCTTACTTCGAGTGTTCCTTCACGCGTGCCTGCGCACACCGTCCTTTTGACGTTGCTGCCGCTGCCGTGCGGCTGACCTCTCCTTTCATTAGATACGCGGCGGTTTCCGCTTCTTTCGTCTTGCATTCGTGCATGCATGCTACTCCACGCATCGCCTGCAAGGAATTCCATGTCCGACACAGCACCACATACGTGCCTTCCACGCAACGCCACGAGCGCGCTTCCTTCTGCGCGGTGAACGTGAGAGACAATTGAAGTGAGAGACAACGATGTTTCTTGACGCCATCTTTATCTACATTCAGCACCGTGGGGCTTCCCAGAACTATATATAGGCTATTGTTCATGGGGTTTGGTCGAAGTCCCGAAAACCAGGATATGATTGTGAGAGACGCCATGTGAAGGGCTCCGGAAATTTCGAGCTTCTGTAACGAGCAAACAAACTTAGGCACACGGGCGAGCGTGACCTCGGCCCTTTCACCTCTTTCGAAAATGCGGCCGTCAGGGCCGCGACTTAATCCCGAGGAGGCGTGCGGGGCAGCAGTCGAGCATCATAACCATTGAAGCCCCTTGATCTCCAACATCAAGGGGCTTTAATATAATATAGAGCTTCGGCCGGGTTTGTCATTTGCATCGGACGTTTGCTGCTCGCGGAAGAACATAAAAGCCGCTGCATATTTGGAAATTTTAGGATGAAAAAGGCAAAATGCATGTAGGAAACCGAACCGACATGCTCTCTGACCCGTCAGGGCACCATGCTCAGATATCCAGTGAAGGCATGAATTTCCCTCATCATTATGTGAACTAACTTTTCTATTCTTTTTAAGGGGCGAAGTTCCTTAAAGCGGTACCCCTTTCGTCCCTCGTCGCAGTAAGTAACATGTCTTACGCTTTCACCTGCAAGGTGGTGCCGGTGGGAGATTTCTTCTGTGCGTAGGTCAACAATAAAAAATTCGAAGCGTACGCGTTAACTGAAAGCCGAATTCTCCTGTCTCTCATTCCCCGTTAGCAGCTATTGGCATGTACATTGAGCACTAACTGATAAGAAAGGGTTGCTACGTTATACTCACTGAGCGCAACCTTCTTGGTTTTAGAAAGGTTTAGCGAGCGTTGGGCCGCAGTGCCATGAATACAGTGAACTATAGTATATACCATGAACTCGAGGTGGTTAAAGGTGGGAAGTAGCCACGAAGCGCAAGCCGTAAGAAAGTGTGCGTGTGCCACCTCTCGTTTAGTCCTTGGAATGTCCGCTGGATGGCGGTGCTTCTATATGCGGAATATACGATGAAAAGATGCGAGATGGTGGTACTTGGAGTGTTGACTACATGGACGAACGGACACACAGACAGATGCGTGGACGGACGGACGCATGGACGGACGCATGGGCGGATGCATAGACGAACGCACGGACGGACGCACGGATGGACGTGCGGACGCACGAACAGACGCACGCACGGACGGCCACACAGACAGATGCCTGGACGGACGGAAGCAAGAACAAATGAACGGACGAATGCTTCGCCTCACTCTTTATCATTCACCCCGTGGATATGCTGCCATTTTTTTTCTTTTCCAACACGCAGTTGCAAACATGCCACCAGAACTTGCCAAAACGTTATCACAAATAATGTGTACAAGATGAGTGATTGAATTCAGATATACAAAAATATGGAATAGTTTACCGCTATAAGATAAAACCATGCGCACTATCCAGCAGCGCATGCGAAACACTTTTTTTTTTCTTAAAATGAGGCACCTACATTGACTAATCAAGTGTATCTCACGATGAACAGTTTCACGCAAATTATGACGAGTAAATGACGTACTGTTGAATTCTGCCCCTGGCCTGTCTGCTTTATTATTTAAATGTGGACAGGATACAAGCCTTCCCTGGCTAGCAGCCAAGATATATGTATATATGCGTGACCGCGTGACGAAAAATAAAGCAGTTCAACAAAACGTGGACCGTTTTCTCAAACTTCTTTTAATGTCACAGAGGTTGGGCTACGACGAGATTGGGCTATGCAATAAATCGGATTACCGTTGACCATTTGGATAACGGCGTGCGGAGGCGCCCTCCGCACATTTAGGAGTCTTCTAGCGCCATAAAGGAGGGGACTTCAGAATGGACCGCCGGGGATATCAGGATTCGAAGCACCGCTACCGTCGCAGCCGGGATTCGATCCGCCCCCGTAACACGTGCTTTTCGGACCACCGCAGCGTGAGAGAAGCGAAGCGCGCATTGCATCACGTATCGTGGGAAACATCGTCGCCACAGCCCGCACGCCTGCCTTTTGTCCGATAGAACAATGCTCCCGCAGAGCGAGACGCGACGATTTCGTCACCGCATACGCAGACAACTGATGGCTGCCGTCTCCCGCGTGTTTTTACCCTCTCCCTCTAGTACTGACCCTCCTCCTCTTCTGCTTCCGCCCCCACCTTGTTTACGATCGGCGGCAGCGTCCGGTCACCCGCGTGCACAGCTGACGACGACGACAATCGGGAGCACGGTTTTTACGTCCGGGTCAGCCAGGCGCTCAGCCGCTGTTATCAATGCAGCTAGCCGAGGAAACCCCACTTGACGCGTGAGAGAGCTGACGAAGCTGGAACAGCTGGAGAACGCTCGTTTGAGCTGACGAACACAGAAAATCGGTACAAGTGTCACGCCCCATGCCTCCTGACTTGTCCCGTTGCTTCAACATGCGCTTCGTCCGATGTAGCTATATCCATATATGGATAATAATGGCGGAAGCCAAGCAAAATTTATTGCGTGGAGAGGTAAAGTGGGACGGGGCACAATCTTGCTACGTCGTTATCTAATTGTAAGAGCTCGACAAAAATTCATCTGCACAGATAACATGAAGATCTAAAGGTGCGCTCACTAACCTAACCAAGGTGGTAAAGACAGGAGAGGCGTTATCTTGTATGTTTTTTTTTTTACCGTGCCTGCAGCCAGTAGACGCAACTTCATCACTTTGCACGTGAGCGTTTGCATGGAATTCATGAATACATAACACAAACTACAAAGTTTCATGTATTTTGTGTACACTCTCGGCACCCGTAAGCACCCACGTTCCCCTTTCTCACACAAAGAAATGTACTTAAGTCTACACACATACTACAGTACATACACTGTATCCTCGCTCCAAATCTTAAGGCGCTCCACAGCTTGCTTCGATCGATAGCAACATTGTTGATGTAACCGCAAAAGCAACCGCGCAGGCAAAACATAAACGAAGCTTCCTGTCTCAGGGTGGTTCCCAGAGAGTTGGCGTCCGACTCGTCACGAACGGATTAAGGTCGCCCACGACGCGCGAACAGAGTTAAACATAGGCGGCCATTTCGAAACAGGAAGCGCGCGCGACCACTTAAGCTCTCCGTGCCAGAATACGTGCCGAAACATCCGCCCGCGCATATAAAAGCTGCGGGGCCTGCATCGCCGGCACTTATGCCTCCGTAATACGTACACGCGACTGACTCCCTCTCCTCGGCCGTGCCACATTCACCATTGCCTTCGCTTAGCGCCGGACCAATCTCCCGCTCAATCTTACACCCCACTCTCACTCGGCCTGCCTTTTTAACGAATGCTCCCCGCCGAGTGTTGTCGGGCTGAGGACTGATTGCCTGCTCGCGGCGAACTTCCAGGATCCTGGCGAGGAAGCAAGGTGGCCACGTACGGCTGTAACATTTCGTCGGAATGGGGGCTCGTGGGAAAATAACGGAGGCTCGCGGGAAGAGTGAGCTATTTCTGCATGTCCGAATTCCAGAAACGGCGCTACTAAAATAAAGAGTGCGGGATTTTTTTCAACGGGGACGTAAGCAAAATGAATAGGCTCTGATGATTCCTTCGAACAGACACATATATGAACACGTCAGTGAAAGAACGTGTCCGCTTATGCTGACCTAAGAATATGCTCATGTATACTACGTGGGAAGAGTCTACACCTCAGGCTGTATGTTCACGATAGACCGAATAGCGTGAAAGCGCCTCAGGAGTGGTTCATTGCTGAGGAATCACGCCACATTCAAGACTGCTGCAGACATACGCGGCGCATCCGTGCACTGCACATACGACTGCGCAACCGCGATGTCTTCCCGTCCTGCGAAGCAATGCTATAATCGGTGCGTATCGCGGGAGGCTCTAAACTTGGAGATGCTCACAGGACCCTCACTGTGCCTCGAGTCATTAGCTTTTATTCAGTCACTGAAAGTTTAGTGCTCAATTATCCCGGCACAGCCACGAAAAACGATGCTCAGCTTCTGGACGCGCCAAATATCGCGCCTTTTACCAGCACGCACCCACTTCCTGCAACTACACTACACATGTGTAGCAGCGGTGCGGAGGCTGAGGTACTGAGCAGCAGTTCACTAGGCTGCACGGTTAGTCTCGTGTGCTACATTATCGACCTGTACAGGGTGACCCGGTGCTCGGCCCTGTGTCCTGAAGGTCACCGTATACGGCATGCAAGAAGTGGGGCTCACTTTATGTACAAACAAGTCCATACAGCCGCAACAACGGCGTCGGAGAGAGATAGAGAGGCGGTATGATGAGGCACAAAAATGAAGGACTTCGTCGTTCACTGCAGCATACGGCGCAGGGTGAAATAAAAGGGAGGAGGCAGCTTTGCACGCCTGGATGCGCTAGGCTGACCACGCTCCTCGCATCGGGGCCTCGCGGCCACTGCCGCGGACAAGTAGGCACCCGCCGCGAGCGGGGCTCGCCAACTTCAAGTATACGAAGTTGGTCGCTGCGCGCAGGCAGCCATGCGGACGCGCGGCCCCAAAGCACATCGCACGCGCGGTTGACCAGCCATGTAGCTGGCCGGCCGATCGCTGCTGGCCCATACCGCGCTGCGAGGTAAACCCGCAGAAGCGCACATTCACGCGCCGAGAGCAACGTGCTCGCGTTGCGGCTGCACTAAGTTGCGAGGGCGGTTACGACCTTGCCAAAGTAAAGGGCGCGCACCCCGCAGCGCAGCACGGTGATGAACTTACTGCAGTCTGCGGGCGATGCAGAACGCGGCTTCTGAAGACCCGGTGCTGCTTATTGCACTCGTTAAAGCGAGTATATCGTCTGGCTCAACCAAAAATGGTGTTGTCAAACGCGCAAGGTGCACAACCATGCACGCATATTGAAAGGAAAAGCTATCACGAAGCTGGAGCGGTGGCTGGCTATATAGTTAACAAACTCTCTTCTGTATACCGACATCTTCTGTATTTTAGTTGCATAAAATCAAATGTGTTTGTACCGACGTCTTTGCAGCCCTCAAGACTAGGGTTTGGGGACGTGTAGCACCGTGTTTTTGATAGCAGCAGCCTGCCGTAACTGAAAAGGAAATAGGCGAAAGAGAATCATATCCCTTGAACTAATATAATTATAAAAAACCACTTCGAGATCTATATAGCGAAGCCCTACTGCAACATTGTGGTGAAGTTTCAGTACCGCACTACAAAACGTATGGCTTCCCAGAGCGTTTAATGTCTTACAATGGGGTCCCATGTATTTCCAATAAGTGCTGTTCAATTATCCTGGGGAGCCAGACGCTTAGTAGCGCGATACTGAAATTTCACCAAAATGTTCCAGTAGGTCTCTGCAGTGTAGATCCCGGAGCCGTTTCGAATAACTACCTTAGTTTAAAAAATATTATTTCTTGCCTATTTTCCATTCAGTTATTATGGCAGGACACCACTGCTGCCGCCGAGAGGTGGCGCCACGCAAACATGTCCCCTAGAGTAAATGTATATGCTCCCTCTAATATCCCCTAATCCTGGGAATGCATGCAGACGTAAGACTGATTGATATGTAGGATTTGACGTCCCAAAACCACCGTATGATTATAAGAGACGCCGTAGTGGTGGGCTCCGGAAACTTCGACCACCTGGGGTTCTTTAATGTGCACCCCAGACGTAAGGCAAACGACCTTTCTCGACACAGAAAATTTGTCGAGAACTGATTGGACAAGTCTGCGGCCTATGTGGGGGAGCGGGACCAAAGAAAGGTGGTTGGTGAGAGTCTATACAGGACTCCTCTCGAATTATTTTCGATATCGCAGACTCGCGAGCAAAACTTACGAACAATGAAAGCATAGAACTCCTCCCGGAAAAAAAAAATCTTAAGGCACTGCTCCCGTACGTCAACGCACGCTGAAGGCATGCAGCTTGCACATTAATTCAATTTTGTGGTGTACCCAGGCCTCATATATAATCTATACAGAAGCGAGGAAGCATAACAGATACATTATTTGTAGGTATGCATGTGTGGCTCAGTGTTTATACAAACTTCACACGCGAAGTTTCACAGATGGTTTAAGATGTCTCTAACGTTATATGTATCGCGTGGAGGAGTGCACCGCCTTGAAATGACATCACGACCCTTAAAGGCACATCACTTTCACCGTTCGCATTCCTTTGTACATAGCCTTCATTCAGCTCCACCAATTTGCAATTCTTGCTCAAATCAAACAGGGGGCGCCGGTTCGGAAGATGCGCAGTTCACGACCATCCTCATCTGCAACAGGTATGCTGACAGTGCTACGAGGGTTACTTACCAACGATACCGAACGCAGTAAGTTATCGCCACTTCACAACGCCGGGCCCGGGCCTTGTAACGAACGCGAGGCTGGCTGTTTCGAACGAACCTTGTTTTTGAGCAGCCTAGGGACCACCCTGACCCCTCTCCGTCCGTCAAAAAGCAACAACCACGTAACGTATACTTCACCAGGGGACGCTCAAAGCGCAAGCCACGAGTGTCTCGCAACTCCGGCGAGTGAAATTTTGCCGCATCCCTTTGTTCTGGCGAGAACAAAAGAAGGGAGACAGCGACGACAGTGCTCGCGTGAGAGTGCAGTGAATACACCAGCTGACGCAGAGGATGAGGAGGTCCTATAGAGAAGGAAGAGGTTGACTCGAAGCAGGAGCACGAAGCGAGCAGCGCGTGAGCGCTCCGCGCTGCGCTACGTTCCGCAAGCGACAGCGGCAACAACGAGGCGGTCGACTCAGGGTCGCCGACCTTCGCCGCGGTCGGTCCTCAAAAGAAACAGCGTCGCACACGCGGGCACGTGCTTTCAGAACGCACGGGTCGCACGCAGGGTTCACGCGAGAAAGATCGGGAAGGCTGAGGCGGTGCCTCCAGCCAGCCCTCGCCCAACACATTCGCTGTTTGAGGAAGAGAAGACCTCAGGCCCACAGCGTGAAACCATAAAATAACACGCTAAAGAAGACACGAGGAGGTCCCGTGCCTTTTTCCACCAATATCCTGCCTTTCAGTGGTTTTTATTTGCCCGCTATTAACTCTCTAGCACTCTCTTCTCCCTCGTCTTCTACATGCATGACACTGGTCGCGCACGCGATAACGAGCTCTATTTAGGCGGAACTGTTTCTTAACTCACCGCTGTGACTAGGTTCTATTTTTCTTGGAAGTTGGTAAGGTAGTCACGGTTGAAGTGGCAGACGAGCGATGCGGCTTGTCCGTCTGTACGACACGTTGACCCCTGCACGTGACCCCCGCGTTTGTTGCGTGAGACGGCGCGCGCGCGACCGAGAAAGAAGAGAGGTGACGACAGGGTTGTCTCGCTCGCTAGCGACCAGACCCTGTTTGCGGGGCGCAATTCTCCGCAGCTTGCACGCGACGAAAGAGGGTGTCTATACGTCCCTTGACGGGAACCTAATAGTAGGTGTGTTGTCTCTTTTAGAGAGAAAACTAGAAAAGAAGTGTGTGCTCGCATATTCACGAGTTTTCGTCCTCGAATAAACCATCCGTGCGTGTGAATAGCGTAAACTTCATTACCATCAAGTGAGAGACTCCGTAATGCTGGCAATTGCGACAAGTTGAGCGTGTTAATAAAGATGCATGACGTCGAGTGAGTAGCACACAAAACACGAAGGTTTGTGCTGTCTATGTCTCTTCCTCTCACAGCACCCTTCTTCTTCAGCATACTTTTGTGTACAATGAACAACCAAACAGTGTCAAAGACTGCTACAAAGGCTGTTTTAGACTTTATGAAAAGCACTGGACTAGATACACTGTAGGCTGCTATGCTAAGTGACTCCTGTACATATGCACCACCTCTTCTTGTCTTCATCATCATCCTTCATACCCCTTTCCTTGCCCCTTCCCTTATCCCCTGTGTAGAGTAGTAGGCTAGAGCGAACTAGCTTAGGCCGACCTCTCTGCCTTCGAATAAATATTCTCTCTCTCTCTCTCTCTCTCTTGCATTTGCATTCTGTTATACCAACGCACGCGTCGAATGAATGAACCGCGAAATAGCCCCCGGCTAACAGGTAACCTGACTGACACTCACGCCAGAGCACGTGAAATATCTCGTGTCGTGCCCTACGCAGTAACAAAGACTTTGTGCTGGGGGCTTCGAGCAGCGATACGGCGCCTCATCTCGACCGACGATACGAGCGAGAACACCCCCACAAAGTATCTACATCCTGCATTCTTCAATCAAACCAGCCCGTGCTTTTATCAGTACACCGACACCACAGAAAATAAAAAAAAAAAGAGTGTCGCAGCAACGACCGTCGAGAGCTTCTGACAGGCATCACAATCTTGTCAGTCATTCGCCCTCGAACGTCACCGCTTCCCGCTCTTTCTGATCACGTCGTATATTTTCCCACCAGTTGGAAGACACTGATATATAAAAATTGTTGTGATGTTACGTCACAAAGCCGGTCGTCGCGGATGGCATTGGATCCTGCAACCTCCGGCTCAGCAGTCGAGCACCACGGCGGGTGTTGTTTATACTTCTATACAATGGAATACAATTACCGTCTGAAATAACATTTAGACCGGCATATTTATTAACATATACTTCATGCAAGGATACTCGTACTTAATTAAAACTGGACAGCATTGCTTTTTTGTGAAAGTATACTGTATCGTACTGCCTATATTCCGTGTTCCGCAAACATATGGACTTCATAAATTCGCAATGCTAAATAAATATAAGAAGCAGTCGCGTCGGCTAGTTAACATGTTTACGCACTGGGCTCCCGAGATAAAGCGGCATCCACTGGCCTATGTAGAAGCGGTTAAACATCTCCAGCATTGCAGTCTCCTCTTCTAAGGGTGACATCGTTAGAACTCTCCGTCTGCTCTAGCGAGGTGGTGGTGGTAGTGGTTAGAATGAAGAGGAAAAAGGCACCTAATTTCTGTCTGCCTTCAGGCGACACGGCGCAGTGCCTTATAGGGTTGGGGGGAAGGAGGGATAAAAAGAATAGAAGGAAAATAGACGGAGAAGAAGACAGCCAACGAGAGGAAAAAAGAAGGAGATAGGAAAGTGGGGATCCGGTCGTAGCAGTCCAAGGGCGGGGTGCCACAATGCGAGAGCTGCACGGCGTCAGGAGACCGCGGAGGGCGAACCAGTCGGCGGGAGCTACGCTGAAGTCGGAGATCGCGAGGGCACAACCGTCCAGCTTGAAATCCTGCGAGCGAATCGAGGCGACCGACCAGACGCAACTGGAGCCGCTGTAAAAACAGCCTCCTCTAGAAGCCACAGCAACCGCGGCTGCAGCGCCGCCCAGTTTTACGCTCCGCTTGCATCCCGGCGCGGGGCCGCGTCTGGTAGGTGTTCCGTGGCCGCGTCAAGCGTGCCGCCACCAGCGGCCCTGGTTAGCGCATCCCGCGGGTCACACGACACGCGGCAATCCGGCCGCCAGCGTTCTTCCGGGTCGCAACGGGGCCGGCGTTACGATTACCCTATAGGCTGCAGATTTGCATGCGACAAGCGTGCCACGACGAGGTTTTTTTTTTCTCTCTCCTTTTTTATGACCGACAGAAAAATTGCAGACACGCAACAACATTAAAACTATATGGTGTAAAACCATAGAGTTTTCTAATATACACTAGAGGGAACTCTGGCGCTAGTGTTTATGGGAGCTGCAACGCACGGCGCTTCAGCGAGCATGAGAATGATGGGTAGTACACACATTTGTCTAATATTCGTACTTCTGGCCTGCTTTTGGCTCCGTGTGTGTTCGTGTGGCTTGGAGCCGTTTTCTTACGAAACAAGTATTAGCAAATGTTCAGCACTTGCGCTTCAACATTTTATTTTTTAGATTTACTTTCCGAATCGGCTCACGAAGTTCAAAAGGGTTCAATCTTTCTTTCCAAACAAAACCAAAACACAGCAATAAACGAAGTAGCAAGTACGATTCACCGCCCGCAAGTACGAAGACTAGGCAAATGTGTGTGCTACCCATCATTCCCATGGTCGCTGAACGATCGCAGCGCCAGAGTGCCCTCTAGTTAATTTCAGGAAACTCTATGGGTGAAACGTCACAAAACCACGATATGACGCCGTAGTGGAGGGCTCCGGAAATTTCGACCGCCGGGTGTTTTTTTAACGTTCGCACAGTACACGGACCTCTACCCTATCTCATCCATCGAAATGTGACCACCACGGTTGGGATCGAACCCACAACCTTCGGGTCCACACCCTAGCCACTGTCCCACCGTGGCGGACATAGGCATGCAACACCAGTGCTCTCTCGTGACGCCACTATCTTACATTTCTCTACACAAGAGCCTGCACGAAAGGTGCTGCGAAATGTCGAGCAGAGACAAATGTTACCTGTTCACGCACCGGGGTAAAGGGAAGCCAGCTATTTTTCCACGGAATACGAAACGACGGAAACGAGGCAGGATCAAAATTTCTGCGGCGGCAGCCTGTGTTCATAGTCTTTTGAAAAAACTAAGCGAATATACAAGTTTTTGCTCGTGACACCTAAGGTATTAAAAAGTTCAACCCCGACCAATTTTCGAATTCTTTATTGGCCACTGCATCCGTTGTTCACTTTTGTTCCGTCCTTAATAGTGTTCTACATATGCTTGCAACTTTCTCTATCTCACACATAGATACACACGCTCTCTCTCTCTTAACAGTCTTTACAAGAGCTGCTAAGTGATTTTTTTTTCAAATTCAGCAAACCATGCGGCGCAGTACACCAGTGTACACAATGTCCTCTTTGAAAGTGACGAGCTCCGGCGACCTTCTTCAGTCTTGAGGTACGTACGTATGTAGAGTACATGTAGAGCAACTGCGCCAGCCGCTGCAGAATCGCCCACGCACTCGTCGCTGCAAGCAGTCGCGCGCATAATTCATCGCGTCGCCCGTCTGACAACGCTTTCATGATTCAGCGTCAACTGATTAGAGAGAACGACCTCGCTCCGCATAACCCACCGATCGCGCTGCACGCCACGCCCGCAAATTTATACGCGTCAAGTTGGCGGCAGTGGGATCGAAAAAAAAAATAAGTAAACGAGCGCACAAACGAGAATCTCTCGCTTTCAGGCCGGCCAGGGCGTTTGCCGAGCCGTATACACAGTCTGCTGGCCGCTGCGAAGCAAATGCGGAACCCGCTTCCTGCCAAGCTGCCCACCGGCTTCACTCATTCATCCAGTCGCTTTTGTTTCCACTGCCCCATATTTTTTCTCCACTTTCACCCTCTCCTCCACAAGTACTCTCTCTTTCCCACCCTTCATTGGGAGCTTCATTCTTAATTTTTGCTGACAGCTCTCCACCGGCGTACGGTAGCGACCGCGCGTAATATATACGATGACTAGAGCTGCAGGACACAGGCGCGTCGCTGGCCGCTTGTACGTATATCGTGCGAGAGCAATTAGAAACGTCTCGATGAGCGCTCCTACATATAGCCACTGCCGTGGAAGTGGAACAACCATACTTTCAAAAGCAAACAAGCCACTATTTGAAGTATCCAGCGCTTTGCCCCCGCAATTCAACTCAGCCCATTATTACCATTGAAGCATATAAAAATATCTCGTACAAGCAACGATATAAACCGGTGCGCTGAGTAGTACGTAAATCACAGAAGTCCCAAAATTCAAATGAAAAAAAAAAGTATTCCCTCAAGACGGAATGGAGCAGAGGAAACCTCGAAAATTGTAGCATCGTGACATACGAAACATAGGAACGTTTGTATCAACATAGTTTCACTATACCGTACTATAACTTCCACTTTGTCTCGTACAACATGCACTCATCAGTATGCTCAACGCAAAGAGCTGCGAAACAGTCGCTCCGAGATACACACAGACGCACACTGCTAAGGCAAGCTTTTTCTCGCTTCGGTCACGTGCGCTGGAACGGCTCATGTGCGGCACGTTTACTCGAGTGGAATTTCGCAAAACGAATGCCTCATACAAAACTGAAGGGTCGGACAGCGACTTCCCCAGTATACGCACCGCAGAAACGCACACTGTCTAGACAGCGAGCGATTGCGAAAGTATACGGCTTGGCCCGATCCTGCTCTTGCTCTTCAGGCATCTCGCGTGACCGGATAGCGTCAAGTGTGACGCGGTCGCGTCAAACCGCGGCTGCTAGCTCCTATAGTTGTGACGCAAACCACTCCATCTTGTAACCCCCTCCTGTGACACACCGCAATACCACAGCTGCAATGATCGTGGCTGCAGTGATGTCTCCAGCCTCGCTTCGCCAGTTCTTTGCTAGCAATACCTTTTTTTTTTTGCATACGGTCACTCATGCATGCCTTGAACGTCTCACTTCACGCAAACGTGGTTTCTGCTCGCCGCGCCTTATATTTTTCCCGAGGTGCCACTCTTCCGCGCACCGGAAGCTCTTACTGACCGTTATGGGCGTACGTAAGTGAGACCAAAACAAAGACGGCAATGAGAAGGCCGTAATGGGAGCGGAAGTGTTTCCTTCCGAACGAAACAGGAAGTCGCGACGAGCCTCGGGTCAGTCACGCTCGCCTGCAAAGGAAGCCGCCGCATGCTCCCGTATTATGTATGCGCGCATTCACGTGCTACGGCACACCACTACGCATGCGCGCGTCGTAAATACGCCTCTTTCACTCACTGCACTCTCCGAGCACTGCTCTCTCTCTCTCTCTGTCTGTCTCTCTCTGGCACACAATCACATCATGCAAATAGGGTCTTCCGGCGCATTCACGATATGCGAGACGCGTCTTAGGTGTTTAGAGATAACCTATCTTCCACACGAGCGTCGAACGCACGCGCGGACGACTTCCGCGAGAAAAAGAGCCGAGGCAGCGATTATGAGCGTCACGACGCGTTGTGTTCGAAGAACGAGCTCTTTACAACGTCGAAACCCCTTTCTTTGCTCGCTTACTAAAGAGCGCTGCGAACGTGGAAGTCAGAGGGGCTCCCTTCGCTAACGGACGTGCTTCGTGGACGCACAACTAGATCGTTTGTTGCGGCTATACGCGTTCTCCGCGTGCTTTCTTATTGCGTTCCGTATCTGGGCCCGTACAGTTATCCTACATTGTCACAGTAGCCACTTTTGGAAGAAAGCATTATCGTACTCTCTCCCCTCACTCGTCTTCGTACACGCAGTCATTTTCACCACCGGAACGGCAACAGAACTGAGAAGGAAAAAATTGTCCCAAGCGATGGCGATGTGCACCAGCTATCCAGAAATGGCTCGTCGCCAGTCCGCTTTCACACGCGGTTCCGTCAAAAACGTGTCCGTTGTGCACTAAGCGAACTGTGCGAGAAGAATGTCTGGGCTGGCGAGACTTTTCAGCGAGTGACCCGTTCGTTGATGACCGAGGCGGGTGAAGCTTCAAAAACAGTAATCAGATAGCATACAGAAGTATAAAATCGAGACGGAAAAGATAGCCAGGGATTCGCTGACAAGCGTGAACCGACGCTGGTGGCGAGTTTCTCGTCAAACACGAAGCATGGGATCTAGATGACGACAATGCAGGGGGCGGCGAAGACAAACTCCCCATACGGAAACACTGCCTCGCCTTGTTTTTTGACGCGCCATCGTTAGGCACATTTTTACGACTCAATAAAATGCCAGTAAATGCGTTGTTACCTTCCCAACTCCTCGTCGGGCACTTGGCCCTGTGAGAGCTTTGTAACTCTCTCGACACGGTTTCATTGACAGATGGGATTTTTGAGCATATGGGTCCATACAGATCATGGTTCCTGACGCTCAATTAGGCGATCCACGCCATCGGCAGACTTTCGGTGTCTAAATATATAAGCCTGGACGATTTGTTGATTCATGCATTGGTACAGTGCAAAAAAGACAGGATGCAGACCTGAAAACGGGTTCGCATGCCGTTCCACTTTAGGTAGAGAGATCAAACCAGAAGCACGTGTGTACAACAGCAGAAAATCATCAGATAAGTCGGCTTGTTCTGCGTTATACGGCGGACATAATCTCGTAGAAGAGCTCGTAATAGTTTGGCCCCTTGGAGCGGTACATAAAAGATTGTGCTCGGTTGCGAACCCGAAGGTTGAGGAATTGATCCCACACGCGATGGTCGAATTTTACTGGAGGTGGCAAGCGAGGCTTGTACAAACCGTGCGATGTCAGTGCATATAACTACAGCTGGTCGACCTTATAGTACTGGGTGTGCACAACCACGACGTATCTTAATCATATCGTGGTCCGGCATGCAAAACCCCACAATTATTACTTGTAGCACATTGTTTGAACTTACTTCTTCGGTTCACTTTTTCTATAGCTGTGCACTTTCCGAATAAAATGAGGCCACAGGCGCGTCAAAAACAGCTTGAAACTTTCAAAAGAACTACGATGACTTCACTTGATAAAGGCGAGCCTGAGGATGAAAGTGCAACAGTATCGAAAAGACACAAAAGCTATATCTCGTGCAAAACAAGGGAGAGGGAGACTAAATTTATCGTTCTCGATTAGCCGTTTCGAAGAAACGACTTTTCGAGGAAGAAGGTCGAGTACCGCTTCACGTTTGCTTCGAGGAAAACACGCCTACGTTGTACGGGCAGACGCTAAGCCGCACACTTATACGCCAAGTGCATTACTACCCAGCAAAAGCAAAGTTGCAATACATCCGAGCGCTGTCACAGAGAAGTCGCAATCGAGCGAGAGTGCACTTAACGATCGAGCCTTCCTCTGCAACTCGCACACACCCGAAATTCGACGAAAAAGTAATTTCCTCTGAAACGAGAGGGCAGTGAGGAAACAGCCAAAGAAAGAAAGAAAGAAACAAAGAAAGAAAGAAAGAAAAGAAGAAAGAGGACTTGCTGTGCACCGTTAAAACAATGCTGGCACGCCAAAGAAACATTGAGCGGCTGACTGTGACCTTGCAGGAGC